>NC_142336.1:1092500-1405916 GCF_054954075.1 Amborella trichopoda
GATCCAAAATCCAATTCCTATGAACAATTGTCAAAAACATTTCAACTTATCGTATCCATATCATATTCCAACAAGAGCACCAGGTATCATCTTTTAGGTCCCATTTTGGACCACCAAACAACTTCACTAAGGGAGTTGATTTAGGCGAAGAAGAATAAATGTTTTTTTTACCATTTAAGAATAAATGTTTTTTTACCATTTAAGAATAAATGTTTTTTACCAGCAAAACAACTTCACCAAAGGGACTCGTCCCTAAATAGTGAAGCAGACCATGCAGCAACTTTTTTCGCTCCCAAATGGGCAGAAGAAAGAACAACACTATTTAATATAAAAATGGTCTGTACAAACAGAACCATTATTAATTATGATATTAACAAACTCAAAAAGTTAAAGGATGCCCATTATTACCATTATGATAAATGGTGTTCAATTATTCGTATATTGATATATATTCAAGCCATTTATTTTTTCTTTTTTATGAAAGGTTATGCAGTGTAACCCTCTTTTTCTTTAATAATTTAGTTTGACCAATTTTAACATTGCTCTAAGTGAAAAAAAAAATTTGCTTATCCCCAAAAAACTTTTTTTTCAAATATCATTCATAGTTTTGCCAATAAAGCTGCACGGTAAAGGATTTGTCATGTTTGTCAAGGGAAACTGGTTTAGCATCGGTAGAAAAATTTCCCTCAAACTAACTTCAAAGGAATTTGGAGAAAGAAAGAGAGAGAGCAAGAGGGGCACCACCCGGGAGGGGGGGGTGGGGGGGTGTGGGTAGAGTTTTATGGGCATTGATACTTGAGGCTGTGCATAAAGAAAGGATGACATGCCTCATATGAAAATACCATGGACATTAAGTTGATGGATGTGTTCCAGAAATAAAAACAATAGCATCAAGATCCAAAACCTGAGAAACAGGTGGAACAATTTGAAAATAAGGTTTGTGAAGCTCAACATTCATTTTAGCTCTATCAAAACTCCTAACCCATCCAGGATGGGAAGGCCCTTCAAGGTCAACAAAGGAACGTTACTGCTAGCTTTTGTGGGCTCTCCCAGAGCATACTGATCTGCTGAAGCAGAAGAGAAGCCCCTCCTAATTGGTTGAGTATGGTTTCTAATCATCTTTCTCGTTGCTTCCCAGAGGAAGGCGACTTGCCCAACACAGGTGGCTCCACTCAATTGGAGAAGGTTTCAGTGATCAGTGATGCAAGGAATGTCTCATTCCTGGGGATTCTCAGAGGGCTCAACATGACTGCTTACTGCTTAGCTAGAGAGAGGATGGATAGATATTTGGAACTCCATTATAATATCATACTGCATTTCCGATCGTATATATTTTTACAAATCCATATTTGTTCTTGTGTATTTGTTGCATACAATGTACTTACAGATTCTCTCAGAGCGGAGGTAGGCACACTTCAGGTTAGTCCCTCTCCTAAACATCCTAAAGGCCTTAGGGAACTTGCTAATCTTCACTCTTATATAAACTATGACACCCCTTCCCGCATACCTCACTTTATTCCTCTTTTAGCCTCCTCCTCTCATAGCCCCAAGAAGAGGAGCTCTAGAAGGAGTACCTCTCAACCCCCAAATCCTCCAAATGAAGATCCTTTGTTGGAATATTAGGGGGCTTGGAAGCTATGCAAAACGCAACGTTGTCTGATCCCTTGTGATGTGAGCCATAACCCCGGGTTTCTAACTCTCTTTGAAACAAAACTCCCTGCTCCTCAGCTTCCTTTGATTAGGGAAATTTGGGGCAAGAAGCCTTGTTCCTGGACCGCAAAGGACTCCTCTGGAGGCATTTGGGTCCTATGGAATCCAACCCTTTTTCAAGCTCTCTCCTACTCCATAAAAGAGTTCTCTGTCAACATTCTTTTCGATAGGATTTCTGATAATCTCTTGCTTAAAACCTCCTTCGTCTATGGGCCTTATTGTCCCACAAGATGTCTTGAGCTTTGGGTGAAAAGCTCTGGAGGACACATAACTGAGTTCATGAGAGCTCTCTCAAATTTTATTGAAAGTAACCCTCTCCTTGACATTCCTCTATCAGGTGCTTCCTACACTCGGTCCAACCATGCCAACACACCTATCATGACTAAAATTGAAAGGTTCCTAGTTTCCAATGAATGGGAAGCCTCTTTCCCTAGTACCCACTCTTCCGCCCTCTCCAAAATTACCTCTGATCACAAACCTATTATGTTAGATACTAACCCCATTTAGTAGGTTCAAACTCTTCTGGTTGGAGGAGCCTTCTTTCCCACATCTTGTTAGGAACTGGTGGTCATCCATTTCGGTCACAGGTTGAGCAGGCTTTAGACTCTCCAAAAACTTTCTTAAGGCATCTATTAAACAATGGAGTTGTAGTGCCCCAAGTAACTTTAGGCAACAGATTCAGACCTATTCGACCTAAATCCAATCCCTAGATTCCCTTGAAGAATCCAGAGATCTTTCTCCCCAAGAATCCTTGGGGCCTCGACCAAACACAACCTCTTTCTTCTCCTCAAACAAGAGGAATTGTACTGGTACCAGAGATCCAAGATCAAGTGGCTTAAACTTGGGGATAGGAACACTGCCTTCTTCCACAAAACTGGTAGGTCCAGGAGAAGAGGTAATGCTATTACTCTCATCTCTGTTGGGGACCGTTTCTTCACCCAACCTGCCATATTAACTAGATTTTCATTAGATATTTTAGGAATCTCTTCTCCATTCCCCAAGGGGCGTGACGGTAAAAGGCTCGGATAGCCAGCGCAAGAGCACGGGTTCGAGTCCTGAGAACTGCCACTTTTTGCATAAGCCAATGGTTAGGAACATTTCCAGCCCACCCCTCCCGGGACCCCGCTTAGGCGGGACCAGCACCGAGTTACGGCCCTTTTTTTCTTCTCCATTCCCCGTGGACCTAAATCCTCCTTAGGTAATCTCTCCTTTCTTACCCTTTCTCGGGAAGATGCATCATGGTTGGAAAGACAGTTCACTGAAGTTGAAATACATGGCGCAATCTTCCATCTTGCTAGGGATAAAGCCCTTGACCTCAATGGTTTCCCAATTGCTGTTTTTCCAAGACTTCTAGGATACCATGACCCCAGACCTTATCCCTTCTTTAATGAATTCTAAAATAGACGTCGCATAAACACAGCTTTAAATTGTAGTTTCATCTCCCTCATTCCTAAGTTTGAAGGGCCGAAAAAGTGAGAAACTTTCGCCCTATAAGTCTTCTTAATTCCTCCTTCAAGATCCACTCTAAGGTCCTCGTTACGAGACTTTAGAACGTGCTGCACTTTGTGATATCCCCAGAACAATCGGCATCCATTGCCAATAGGCAGATTCTTAACATACTTCTGGGAGTCCAGGGTTAGTCATCAAATTAGATTGGGAGAAAGCCTATGATTGGATGGATTGGGATATCCTTGATGAAATTCAGGCCGGTATTGGATATGATCTCAAATGGAGATCATGGATTAAGGCCTGCATCTCCAACCCCTCCTTCTCCATTATCATTAATGGATCCCCTACTGGCTTCTTTCAATCTTCTAAGGGGCTCCGCCAAGGAGACCCCCTTTCCCCCTTTCTATTCACTTTCCTAAAAGAGCCTTTCTCTAGATCTACCAGACTTGGGATCCTCACTGGATTCCGTATTTCCTCTAAACGCCCTGAAATCTCTCACCTCCTTTATGTTGATGACACCCTTATTTTTGTGGGGCTGATACCATCCAACTGGATAAGCTTTGGCTCTTTCCTTAGATGCTTTGAGATCTCCACTAGGATGAAAGTCAAATATGTCCAAAACAAAGATGCTAGGCGTTTGGGTCCAAGACCAGGATCTCGCATCACTCGCTGAGCAGTTAAGGTGTGCTATAGATCATTTTCCCTCCTTTTACTTGGGCATTCCCCTTTGCTTAAGAAACCTAGGAAAACTCTTTGGGACAAAATCATTGAGAAATTCTCGTGGAAGCTAGCCAATTGGAAAGGTAGATTCCTACCCCTTAGCAATAGTATTACCCTTATAAAAGCAACCTTAGCTAACATCCCTATCTTCCAAATGTCTCTCTTTAGGATCCCAATGTTTGTTGCTAATCGCCTTGGAAAAATTATGAGGGATTTCTTGTGGAATGGCGATTCTGAAGACGATAAATTCCACTTGGTTGCTTGGGATAAGATTTGTACCTCAAAAAACTAAGGGGACCTTGGTATCAAGAAATTGATCCACGTGAACTCTGCCCTCCTTAGCAAATGGTGGTGGATGGAAAATGGTGGTGGAGGTTCACTTGCCCATATCCTTTACTATGGAAAGAAGTCATTTGGGCTAAATATGGTCTTGGAGTTAACGGTTTGCTCCCTTCTTCGCCTTTGCATCATACCTCTAGTGCTTGGAAGTCCATCTCTCCTCTATCAGATCTGCTTATAGTGGTTTCATTGAATTTAGGATTAGGGAACAGGCACAGAGTTAGATTTTGGAAAGACATTTAGCTAGGGGATTATTCACTAGGACAGCTTTTCCCTCTCTTTTTCTCTTAGCTGCAAATCAAGATGCCACAGTTGCTAGCTATGTGAAGCGAAGGGGCTCATCATTGGTGTGGACCCCAATCTTTAGAGTCTGAAATTACCGATTTCAACCCCCTCCTCCTCTTGCTATCTCCTTTCTTCTCTCCCCTCTCTAGAGAAGGCTCCCTCATCTTGGGCCCCAACCAATATGGGACCTTTACGGTCTCCTCCTTCTACTCCTCGCAGTCCCCCATTTTGATCCATCCCCCATCCTCAACAAAATTTGGTTTAGTCCCACTTCCCTCAAAGTCCAAACTTTCACTTGGATCCTTACTCAAGGCAAGATGTTAACGCTTGAACAGCTTCAAACGCGTGGCTGAACCCTCTGCCTCCATGTAGAAGAAACTATCCCCCACCTTTTCCTCCACCCCGCCTCCCTTCCACAACTTTTCTATTTTCTTTTCTCCCCTCCTTTCCCAAAAAATGGTTGTAAACTGTAGCACATCTTAATTCTCACTCTTGTGGTCTATAAGGATAGAAAGGAACGCGAGAACCTTTGGCTGTATAGCTAGGCACTAGTCCCCTTTGTTTGACTCTATCTTGGCACTGATCTCCTTTGGGGTTAAAAATATCCCTGCTTAATCCATCCTTCCATTAGCTCATTACCCAGCCAACTGGGACACTCTTCTCTACCTCCTTGTCCCTCCTTTCCCCCATCCTAAGGCAGTGTGGATCCTTCCCCCACCAGGGGGTCCTCAAAATCAACTCTGATGGTTCCTCTATGGAATCCTGGCCCCTCTATATTTGGTGGCACTTCAGCCAATTCAGATGGGGCTTTCATCTCTTTCTCAGGGTCTTTGGGTATTCTAGACTCAACCACAATGGGAGCTACAGCTTTACTTGAAGGGCTCAAGAAAGCCACACAAGTTGAAGCACATTTCACAATCGTACAGGTTGAGGTAGATTCCAACAACATCAGCCTTTGGGACTCTAACCTCAAACAACCTCCTTGGTGCCTCTCATATGTTTTTTATCTCAGAGCCTTCTTGTGCAGCTCGCTACCACCCATCTCTTTCAAGCATATTCACCAGGAAGCTAACTCAATTGTAGATAATCTCACTAAGGAAGGTGCTCTCTTAGCCAGCATACTTAGCCTGGCTAACTCATGATGTCTTCCCCACCCCCCTTCTTCCTCTTCCCTCTTATCTATTTTCGGGGAAAAAAAAAAAAAGGAAAAAAAAAAAGAAGAAAAAAAAAGGAAAAATAATAATAAAAAGAAAAATTTTAAAAAGAAAAAAGAGAGAAGGGATATATTTCTGTAAATTCATTTTTTATCAGCCTTTTTAAACTCGCTCTCCCGTTTCTCCCGCCCTTTTCTTGCAAGTGTACCTTCCTTTTGTCTCCTTCTTTCCTCTACTTTTATTATTCTTCTACTCCTCTCTTCTTTCTCTTTCTCCTCTCCTAGCTCTTTTATTCTAGCCTCTCTTTTGCATTCCCTGCTCTTCTTCTCGCTCCCTTCCTCACTAATACCTTCGGTGTTTGCTAGTCTGGTGACAGCAAACCAGAAGTCTTTCCTCTCCCTAATCTTTCTAGGAAAATTGTTTCATGCGTCCTGGACTGCAAGACCACGTATGCGGTCCAAAAGGTGTAAAGCATCCATCTTAAAGATGGATGCAAGTAGGTGTTCCATCTAAAAACAATGGAAACTAACAGTCCAAATGTTTTCTTACTAGAATTATTATTCCTAGTTTTTAAAATTTACTTATTTTTTAATATTCATGATCTCCGTGTTAGAGATTACATGTTTTAAAAGCTAAGTCCAAAAATCCATCTCAAAAATAGATTTATTAATAGACCCGCATTTCTACATGCGAGCTTGGCCGCATAGAAACCAGGTCCATCTTTCTATTCTAACCTTCTTCCTGGACTTCTTTGCTCTCTTTCTCTATCTTTTCTTTCGCATGTACAATTGGTGACAACCGGTTTCGATTCTATGAGCCAAAGGAAGGGTTCCATAGAGAATTTTACGATCATGGTGCGAATAAGTGGGTACAACCTACCTAGCTAGAGTTTCATTCTTTCTTTTTCACTATCTATCATCTTCCTTATCTCTTCTCATCTTCTCTATTTTCTCTCCATCCTCTCTCCACCTACCTAGCTAGAGTTTCATTCTTTCTTTTTCACTATCTCTCTTCTTCCTTATCTCTTCTCATCTTCTCTATGTCCTCTCCATCCTCTCTCCTCTTCTCTTCCCTCTTCTCACGGGCTCCTCTCCTTATGGCTTCTTCCTTTTTTTTGTACTTAACCTCTTCTAGAATTCTGTTTAGATTGTTTCCCTATTTTTCTAGTTCTTTTCTTGTAATCTGAGTACCCAGCCCTTTTACCACACCTTGTGGTTTTTTGTACTCTTTTACTATTTATTAATATAAAGTCAACTTTCTCAAAAAAAAAAATCTCAAAATAAATGAATTAGCTTCAGTTAACAATCAAAAAGAGAAAAACTGTAAATTTTCCATCCGAAAAATGGCAGATAAAATATCGCAAAGAAAATAAGCAATTGCTAGTTAGGCCTTCATTACTATACATCCATAAAGCCATGCATACTGGTAACAGCCAATTATGCTTAAAGAAAGAAGTCGCACATGTCAAACAGCATACCATATTTCCTCTGAAAAGAGGATAAACCATGAGATATCAAGCAGAATGCTGCAAACCAAAAGAACAGCATAAGTTCTCCCAAGACTTTGGCTGCTACTCTCAATGGCCACAAGGGCAAAAAGTGCAACCGCCAAATTGATCAGCAAAACCCCAGTGTATAAGGCGCCAAGAGATCCTATCAAAGCACACCCAATCTAAAAAAACAGCCAAAAAACCATAATCAAAATCCAAGAAAACTAAAACCCATAATTCCAAAGCCAATAAATGAACCATAAAGAGAGAGAGAGAGAGAGAGAGAGAGAGAGAGAGAGAGATATCCAACTTGGTTGCAAAAGATCCAAACGCCAAATCAAATTTCTGAATTCCAAAACATTCATGGATAGTTCATAAAACCCAACAAATTTGGCAACAATAGAAACTCCCAAAAGAGAGCCACCACAAATTTCACATTCATGACCAGAATTAAGATGAAATCGATAGCAATTAGAAGGAAAATCTCACTTGAATGTGAATAAGGAAAACAGCACAGGCCTGAACTTTATCGTAATCACGATGCCACGAGCTAATCTGTGCCCATAATGGTGAAGAACAGGGCATTATATCTCGATACCCCGGTAGACAAAATCCCTTCACAAAAGTTGCCGGCTTGGTGAGCTTGGACTGCCGTGAAGACAGCGATTCAGAAACTGCATTGGTGGTGGGAAACAATGCCCTACAATTCAAAACTTTAGAGAGAGAATTGGGGAACCAGAGAAAGGGAATTCGTGGTAGGATGAGAGAGGTTATGCAACTGCATTGAAGCTTGTAAAAGTTAGAGAGAAAGAAAGAGAGCTGGAGGGTTTAAGAGGATAAGGTATGAATTAGGGGTTTTGGGTTTCATCAGATCCAGTGGAGGCCTTTTGCGGCCTCGCATATTAGCTGAGAGTGAGAGAGAGACGAAGGGAAGTAGAGAGAGAAATAAGAGAGAGAGAGACAGAGGCAAGACAGTAGAGAGAGAAATAAGAGAGAACGGAAAGGAGAGAGAGAGAGAGCAAGGAAAAGTAGAGAGAGAGAGAGCAAGGAAAAGTAGAGAGAGAAATAAGAGAGAGAAAATACACTTTTGGACTGTGGCGAGAGAGAGAAACGAAAGGCAGTTTTTGGAGCGTGGCAAAACGGAAAAGAGTTAATGTTTTCTGCAAAACGAACGTACGGCGGGAGAAACGCCCGAGTCTTAGAACCCGCACAGAGAACCGGAGAGAAAATATCAATATCCCCATATTTGATGCATAAATTTCCTAAGTGCCCCTGATTCAAGGTATTAGCCTCGATCGGCCCAGTAGAAATAATAATAATAATAATAATAATATTTGTTTAATATATTAGATTTTCAAAAATATTATTCATAACAAAATTTAAAAAAATTATATATATATCTATTATACTTTACATTATTATGGATGTACCAAATAGTATCCATTATTGTATATAAGTCCGTTTTTTACCATTTATAACTTAATTTTTTAAAAAAAGACAGCTTTATCTTTTTCGGATGTTGAACGTCCGAAACTAGGCTGAAAGTATACCATTAACATTCCCATTTTCGAGTGTTGAACATCCGAATTGAAAGATAAAATTTCTATAAGGCTTAGGTTTTATGAAAACAAAATTAAGCTACATCTTAAATCCTCGTTAGGAAAGCACTTTAGAAATCATAAATCTCCACGATGGCTTTAAAATCAATTTCTAACATCAACACTAAATTTTGAAACTTAAAAAGTGATGGAACTTATGGATCTATGAACACCTATTTATATTATAATTTGTTATAATATATATTATTTTTAGAGCTTAATGTATTATACAATATGTATATTTCTTTTGAACGGTAGTGTACGACTTATCATTAATTCATATATAAAATACAAGATGTTCAAGTAAAGACACAAGATTACAGAAATGAAGTAACTAACAAAAAAGGAGTATGGACTCCTCCTTTGGCAAGAACATCGGCTCTCTATAACGATGTTGGACCGTTACCATAGAGGTTGATAAAATATCTCAAATTTAATGAAAAACAGTCTTTAATATCCAAAAAATATGGGACTTTCTCTTAGTAATGACATTTGTTAAGTCTCTTTCGATAATCCTACTCCATTCCAAAGTGCATAGCAATTTCAAACATTCTAATAAACCTTGTGCTTCCGCCTCGTTTGCTGTTATGATACCACAAGGACCCGAGTAAAAAAATATAATGCGACCCAAATTATTTATGATGAGTCCACTATAGCCAGCTGACCTTGCATTGCTATATGAATTTCCATCAAAATTAAGTTTGAAAATTTTAACTGGTGGTGGTATCTAAACAACCTCACTACAAGTATTGTTGATAACACCATAGTTGCCACCGCCAAGGGATTGCTAAATGATAAGGCTTTTAGGAATAAATCCACTATACTATGCTACGTACAATATTTTTTAGTAATTTTTTAGATAGACAGAGCTCTTTTCATTTACTCCCTGCTAGACTAATAGCACCGGATTAGATAAAGTTATGCCGAGTATCGTAAAATTGCATTTTAAAAAAGATGTCCTTATATGTTTAACTACCAAACAACAAATAACTCGTATCATGATTAATTTCATTGATTATTAGTGATAACGAGTATGCATGAACCATATTCTATTTTATAAAATAACTAGCTAGGAAATGACAGTCCATATCCAGGCCTTTCATTTAGAGACCAATATGTCGAGATCAAATCCGGACCGTCCAAAGCCTAAAACCATGAAGGCCCAACCAGTTACATACTCGTGACATTCCTTTTCATTACTCAAATAGAGCAAAAAATACTTTTTTTTGGGGTAGATAAATAGAGCAAAAATGTTATTTTAGAGATGTCCACCGAATTTTAATACAGCAAGAACACAACCGATAATTCATAAAGGCGATAGGGGTATATTGCGCCATTCACAAATCTGAGGTGTGTTTTTCGGTAGTGTTTTCTCTCTCTTGCGAAAATACCCAGTTTTAGAGAGAGAGAGAGAGAGAGAGATTTTAGAAGGGTAACAGCCAATGTCTAGACTTCGAGGTTTGTGGGAGGCTTCAATCTCTGCTACAAAAAAAGGTATTAAAACGATTTTTATTCTTCTATAAGCTACCCTTATTGCATTTTAATCCATACCCACACGTTAAAATTGCATATTAAAGAGTTCAAGTTTTTGCCCTTGTTGTCTGCTTTCAGCAATACCCGGCATTTAAAATTGCATGAATTGATTGGTTATTGATCTCGTTCTGTTAATTTTCTTAAAGAAAGCTCAGTTTTTGAGGATGGTCATGGAGATATCTATTCTCCACACAAGATAACAAACATGGCCTGTAAATTTGAGTAAATGGGTTTATATATTAGGCTACTCTGTTCATAGTTGAGAACAGACAATACTTCGAAGTGTGGTTTAGAGCTAGATAAAGTTATGACATGTAATGTCTAAATTTAAGCACTCCCATATTTTAATTTTATATTTCCTATGATATAAACAATACCAACTATTTAAAATTGCAGAATTGGGTTTATTTCTGTTGCAAAGACACCCTTAACTTGAAGAAGATCAGACTTCAAATGTTAGCTTTGGATATGAATTATGGTTTTTTATGCCTAAATAGTCCTATTTTTGTACTTCCTGTTATATCTCACAGAACTGAGAGTACTTACTGATACATATTTCTTATATCCGTGCATGTAGCATAAAATTAGAACCATGTTACTGCATTTAATTTGAAATACCAGTATCTGGTATTTTTTGTTAAGTGTTTTGTATACAAAGGCTGTAGAGTGTGCTCATATGGTCTCCATTCTTATTTTTGGATTGTAGCACTTTCTTGGAACGTGGAGGATCTGATGCCACCGAGTGAGAAATATGTGTTCAGGTTCAATTCAATAGATGAGCTGAAAAGGTGGCATCTTTATTCTGATTCTGAATATGGTGGTATGGTTTGAATCCTTAATATACTGACACCACTATTTTCTAAGCATATAGATCAAGAATCCCAAAACTATTATGAGTTATACTCCTGTTGGTTCCTTATTCAAGGAATCATGGCCTTAAGACTTCTATTGTACCTAGAAGTTTAGCAATATATCATTGCTTTTCCTTAACAAGATGCTTAAAGTGAAGGATTTATAATACCCAATTACGGCAACATGGAATGAAAATTTTGGAAATTTTCTTTTTCATTCTTTTGCTTTACTTCTGTGCTCTCCATTTTGAGATGGCTTTGTTTTTACTATGAATTCATTATCAGGTTTATCTTCAGCCTCCTTGGAAATAGAAAATGTTGGAACGGGACACAATGGTAAGTTGTACTATATACACCATTTATGGTTTTGAGCTTCACTAGGATCCTTGTTTGTTTATGAATCATTGCTACCCTTTGAAACTTTCTCCCCAACAAGTTGAACACAACACAAGAAAAGAAAATTAGGTCTTCAACTTAGTTTCTACCAGTTCTAAGAAGTAAGGGGTTACATCATCTTGCATATGGGGGCAACAAAAGGGACTCTCTATACTGCAATGGACAACAGTGGTGGGGGGAGGGAATTTGTGAAATGTCATTTCCTGGGGCAAAAAAGAAGCTACTTGGAGATTAGCCAACATATTTTATGGGATCTTTGAACTATGTAGAAACCGAGATATAGTTTTGTTCACATTTGGCGAGATCAGTGGCTAATCCAATTGCATGAAGACGAGTTTGGAGGAATGATATCTTATCACAAAAATAGCCACCTAGGACTGTGTCCGCTCGAGCCTACTTTTTTGTAACTATTGTACAATTATCTCCATTTTGTACACACAATTGCAAAAAGAAATAAAATTAATCAATTATCAGAAAAAGAGAGGACATTACGAATATGTTTTAGGGTCACTAAGCAATTACCTATCAAAATTTAAATAGAACGAGTTATAAAACATGGGAGTATAATGAAAGTAAAGGCATCACAATGGTAGTGGTGGCGTCAAAATAATTGAGAAAAAACCTGCTACACACCGATGTAGGCGAGGATCAATTTTGTAATACTTCTTATATATTTACAAACACTGTTTTGAAAAGACAGAGCCAATTGACTTACCACTTTTTAAGGAAAGGGGCTGGGGTCGTGGTGGTAGCATCCCCACACCCAGTTACAACAACGGGGTATCCATTCCTACCGCAACACCCCCAATTAACACATTCAAAATGTAACTCCCTAATCTATTGAAAAAACGGGCAGGGGCCTGTCTTCCTCACTGAATTGCCCAAAAAATAAGAAAAAAAGAAAAAAAAGACAGAGCCAATAAACTGGTGTCTGTTCAAGTGACCGTTGGATCTGATACTTGATGCTTCCCATGGAACTTTAACTAACATTCTTATTTAGGGTCAGACTTTCCCACATTTACTCTAGGAAACTTATTATGATAAGGACGATCCGACTATTAGTTTATGATGGTTCTTAGTGGAATTTTGTGACATCAAAATTTTTATACGGCCTAGCACTTAAACCAACATCTACCATGTACTAGAAACATAGCATTTGGCTTTATATACATTCTGGTGTGAAAATTGTTGAGATCTGGTAAGAAACCCACTTTGTTGGAGTATTCACTGTGATTCTGATATGGTATAAGGTATGCTTTGGTATCTCCTGACTTCTAGATGCTTGCTATTCTACTAAGAATAGATGATTTTTCGTTATTGTATAGAAATATTCTTGCACTGGTTAAAGGACTCTGATGTACAACTTTTGCATGTTACCCCTTGCAGTTTCCCTGTAAGGTGCATAGTCCCCAAGTCATGTTATTCCTTAGTTCCTGGTTCCTTTGACCTGTGGCCAATGCAAAACTAATTCACATTTGTATGCTCTCTTGATATCATTAATGTGTTGTGTGTTTCCATAATTTTTTTACCCTTCTTTCAACGTTCACAATTGTTTTTTTATCCCTTTTGTTTGAAGGGATATTTTCTGGCCACCTTTCATCTGATGTATCTGATGGTTCGAAATGGAGAATGAATCGAAGTGGTTTCTGTGGAATGCGATCTAAGAAGGTGAAACGTATAGTCCTCATTTTTTAATTTGTCATCATATTTACTTCTTCGTGCTTTGGTTACTTTTGGGGAACAATCTGTTTTGTTTTTCTTGAGTGGAGCCAATGGATTTGCAGTGACTGATCATCTGCAGCAAATGGCTTCTTCTTCATCCTATAGATAAGTAAGAAAGGAAAAAGGCCCCATGCAGGGAGGGGGGGTTGGGGGGAGTGTACTGACTGATCATCTGCAGCAAATGGCTTCTTCTTCATCCTATAGATAAGTAAGAAAGGAAAAAGGCCCCATGCGGGGAAGGGGGGTTTGGGGGGAGCAGGGAAGAGGGTCTGTCTCTTCCTCTTGCCGTGTCATGCACGGAACTGCTAGGATTGTGTACCTTTCCACTTGCATAACCATATGCACAGACTAAATTGGTATAGGAACCATGAAATCCCAGCAATGGACAAGACACTCTAGGCCATATTTTTCAAGGGACTGACCTTGTATGATTAACATCAAATTCTAGCACAATACAAATGAACCCTTTATGCATACACGCTGAACATCGGTGGTTTTATTTCTTGTACTATTTCTTATATATTTATTTGTTGCTGCAGTTTGATGGCTTCATTGACTTGGAAGCATACGATACGATAGCCATGAAGCTTAAGGGAGATGGGCGATATTATATTTCTACTGTAAGTTTGAAAGTTAGATTGAACCTTGGAACACGATCCTCCTCTCTCTCTCTCTCTCTCTCTCTCTCTTTGAACTTACACATATTCATGCATATATAGAATCACAGATATATAGACAGATAGGTATTTTTGCTCCAAAATATCAAAACCAAACCTCTATCTGTTGCACTTTTGGAAAAACCGGGTGATCTAGCCGCTAATTGCCCGGTTAGATCAGAACTGGTCAGTGGCTAGTTCCGGTTTTGGGCGGTTTTGGTGATCAACTGGTATTTAGAAAAATAATTTAAAAAAAAATATAAATTCCCAAAAATTAGGAATTTGGTTTGTAATGCATTGTTCAATATTATTTACATTATGGTAAAGACTAATAATTGTTTTGGTCATTAATACTCACTTTTATATTTTTCCATCTTTTTAGAAAATTTAAAAATACCCCTAGGCACAAATCGACTCGTTAAAATCTATTTTTTCATTAATTTTCAACTTCATTTGAACGTGTTTTATTTTAATCATTCTTTATATGTTTTTCATATTTTAGTAGATTTTTTTTTGTATCTCTTTTCTTTGTTTCAACACTTTTTTGACTGCCCGGGATTTGCCCTGTTAGAACGGTTGAATCGGCCGGTTTACTGGTTAGGCCGGTTAAACCGCTTTTGGGCCCATGTCCAGTTCACTGTTCCGGTTCGATTTTGCGAACACTAATCTGTTGTCTTTCATTGTTGTAGATATACACAGAAAATTGGGTAAATGCCCCTGGTCAACAGGAAGACAACACATGGCAGGCATTTGTGAGACTGCCCAAAGATAATTGGTATATTGCAAAGGTAAGTTTCCATGTTCACAAGCTCAACTCTTTCAAGCCCATAGCTCAATAGTAAGGCACTTATTGTTGTGATCTGGTAGGTCTTAAGTTCAAACTCAGATTTCCTTAAAATATAAACTGTATCTTTTAAAAAATCAGCCTTTTTTCGAGTGTTTTGATTACTATTTTTCTCATATCGCTGAAATCTGTAAATTTGTTTGATACCATTTTGCAATGAAAATGTGCAAACTCTTTGGAATGTATTCTTTTATTAGTGGTGGTACTAGATGTCTTTCCTGCCCATTGATCTCAACATTTTCCATTTTTTATTGCTATTTTGATTTTGATTGCTATTTGCTCTCATGTCGTTGAAATCTGTAAATTTGTTTGATGCCATTTTGCAATAAAAATGTGCGAACTCTTTGGAATGTATTCTTTTATTAGTGGTGGTACTAGATGTCTTACCTGCCCATTGATCTCAACATTTTCCATTTTTTGTATTAGAAGGCTGTACTATTTATTCGTTTCCAATTGAAATTAGGAAACTTTTTGTAATATATTCTGTTAGTAATGGCGAGATTAGATGTTTGTCCTACACGCTATTATCTAAATTTTAGCCATTTTTGTATTAGAGGGCTTTACCTTTTACATTTTTGTAAGCTTGGATTAAAACCTTGAACTGTACTTTGGTGGAGTACCTTAGCTTAAGCCGAGAGGCCAAATCCCCATTCTTTCCAAAATTACCAAGATGATCTCAATGCCCTTGAACCAACAGTTTTTCTTGATTCTCAAATTTAGCTGAAAGTACATTTGATTCTCATGACTTTGTCCAGACACCCAAGATTATATTGCAATTTACGGTCTCATTAATACTTCATTATTTGTTGCTGTTAATTGTTCTTTGATGTCCACCTATGTCCATGATTTTCCGCATCTGTCTTTCCAAAATAACTCGACCGACCTTAGCTGCATTTAAATGAAAGTTCTGCTTGAATTTGTTTCATTTAAGTGATCCATCACTAATGTCACTACATTAACGGGTGAAGAGGAATGTATCAATGGCGTTCTTTATTGTAAGCGCTTTGAGGCCGTTTTTGTATCTACCTTTCATTAACACAATGTTAACAGTATAAAAAAAAAAAATTGTTTCATTTGGGTAAATCATACCTGATTCTCATGAACTTACTACTCAGGGCACCAAAGATTTGTCTTGCAATTATGGTCTGACTAACATTTCATCAATTGTTGCTATTAATTGTTCTTTACTGTACACCTATTATTTTTTGGGGGTAAATGTATACCTATGTTTTTGGTGCTTCCCATCTACCTTATTTTTACTCTTATTTGAAAAAATTATTGATGAGTGTAATTCTGAAAAGAATATTAAGATATTAATTTTGTACCAATCCACTCCCCCTACTGAGGTTTTTCCTCACATCATAATGCTCATAGAACAATAATTTCTTGATCCTCAATTTTTACGAATTTGCAGATTCCTCTTACTAGCTATATGCCAACATGGCGAGGAAACGTAGTAGACGTAAGGTTGGAGATGAATCCATCACGTATCTTAGGTATGTCTCTCTCTGTGAATGCAGAAGGTGGGCCTCCTGGATCAGTTTCCGGATCTGGAGATTTCAAGCTAGAGATTGACTGGATCAAGGCACTAAGGACATGAAAACCATTAAGCTACCATGACTTTTTTTCTCAGTTCACTGTAATTTTACCCTGTGTTCTTTGTTAGAATTGATTAGTTATTCATAATTTAATGTGAGTTCTGAGTTTTTCTGCTTGTTTGTTAGAAGAATATTTTGTACTTCATGTTTATTACAATTGCCAATAGCAACCAAGTTTTCTCTCTCAAAGTTTACTTGTCTACTAGTGTAATTAATAAGGTTGTTACTTTATATTTTTGGAAACTTTTTACTCTCATTCTTATCTTCCTGAGATCATGTACCAGATACTATCAGTGCCAATGATGTTGGATTCGCTCCCCTTCAGCTGAAGGGGCTGAAATTTTCGGATTTTCGGTCTAGAACAAAGCGAAGCGAATCTCCAATGCATCCACGTTGGCTTGTTTTAGGCCGCTTCGGTCCACTTTGGTCTGATTCAACCTCTTCAGCCAAAGCACAAAATTGTCTTTTAAAAAGGCAATTATGTGCTATGGCCCACTTCGGTATGATTTGGCCTCTTCGGCTGAAGCTCTGGCCCTTTTGGCCGAAGCGTAGAATTTTTTTTTTTTTTTTATATTGAATTTTATATTTTTAAATTTTTATATATTTTTAAATATAAATATATATACTTTATTAATATTAAAGTTTTTTTTAAATTATGAATTGTTCATTTGAATCGGGAAGCACCGAATTTCTTTGTTTTTCCTACCAAACTAAAAAAGACTCCAAATAGTATCTGACCACTTATTAGTGTTCTCTCTCTCATTCATATTATGGTACTTGGGAAGGATTATGGAAAGGGCAAGCTTTTTATGCTTTCCTTACAGCATTAAACTTATATACTTTCCTTTATGATTGCACCAATCACATTGTCACGTGTCTACACTATTTTATTTTTAATTGTTTTCTATAAATTATTTTGATAGACGTCCATTCTTCTATTAAACTCGCACTAGTGAAAAAAATAAAATAAAATATTTTCAATGAAATAAAATGATCAAAATACCTTTGAAAATTTTAAGAGGTATTTTGATCATTATATTTTATCAAAAAATTATTTTTAATACTTTTGATAGGTGTGCCCCAATGAAAAGATGTCATGTACTAAATTTCATATTTATACAATTTGTATAAAAAAAACTAAAAATAAAATACTTTGAGATGTCGGATCTAAGATCAAATGGTGAGTGGTTCTCTTGATTAAAATTGGATGGTTGGATGGCAAGGGAAGAAAAGAACTTCTATGTTGCAGAGGAAGTATAGAAACCTTTTCTTTAAGGAAAAAAATCAAATACTCGTGCTCAATATGGTATAAGGGACACGCACATGCCATCGACCTGTTTGTACCAGGGTTATCAAGATTGAGTATACGTGGGTTTAGTCTAGTTAAAATTGGTTCAATTAGATATCTAATTAATTGAATTGAATTTTAAAAAAGGTAAAGAAAAATAAGGATGGTTAATTTAAAATATAATATTTGTTATAATAATATGTACGTTTTTGTTTAACCTATATGACTCTCAAAACCGGATGGTTTGATTGGCTAAACATTAGTTTTAATTGATTTTCTACTAAACTCCATTTTTATTTTAGACAAGAGCAGTCAAGGCACAAGTTTGCGGAGTCCTATCTTGAACTGTACTTGTCAACATTCAATGTTACTCCTACCGAGTGTAGTGTAAGGCACACACATATTTGTCCATGCATCGCCGGTTCTCATCAACGTAGATGAGACTTTGTCCCAACTTGTAAGGCCGATCTTGTTTGTCACTGGAGCAACTCATCATCTCCGTGTCCGTTAATAAGAGCATGGACATGGACGGTCCGGCCGGCCCGATTGGACCCAACACAAAAATATAAAAATTCGACTTATATATATTTAAGTAAGGGAAAAGTTTATATAGAACCAGGGTCAAAACAATCAAATTAGAACCCACTTCAAAAATTTTCACTAAAAGAGGTTGATTTTGTGCCAAAATATTCTCAAGTTGATCATCTCGACATCAAGATGCATGGACATGATAAAAAAAACGGATTTCAAGTTTTAGAAATAGTGTAAAGCATTTTTGTGCCGTCAATTTTTAATATTTTCAAGTATTTATAGATCTACTCAATTTATTCTCTATTTTTAAAGCTTTAAATTTTATAATTAAAGATGAAAATATAATTTAAGGCTATCATGAAGATTTTTAATATTGAAACTATATTTATTGACACTATTTGAAGGTGGGTTTTAATTTGAATTTTTTAGAGTCTCAGCTCTATACAAACTTCACCCTTTAAAGAATATGTTAAAAAATATAACTATAAATATATAATTATATTTATTTAAATATTATATATTAAATATTATTTAAATAATAACACTATTTGGGTTGGATCCGGGTTATTGGTCAGATCATGGGTCCATTGCCACCCTATCCTATGGTTTTTTCTTGAGGATTATTGCATGGACAGTAAGACTATTTATGTGGGTGTAAAGAGAGAGAGATGTAGACCAGGAGCTATATCTTATGACTCCCTTACTGTGGTCTCATAGAGTTATAATAAGGATAAGGAAAATCTTCACGGTTAACAAATTCAAATGCCACTTGCAACTTTTTTGAACCTGTACCGATCATGCTCACTAATAATGCACACTGTACATTTACTCCCTCAACCAAAATAACTACTTTGGAAGTTTTTTTTAGATCAAAAAATTTGGGATCCACCCTAGAAACACCATATGACCATTTTCGATATAAAACAAAAAACAAAACAAATGATTTTAAATCTAAACACTTTAATCTACCTGTTTAGAAGTTGAGTGGTCTCCGTTTAATTTTATACCATTATTTTCTTATAGTGCATATATATATATATATATATATATATATATATATTTTTTTTTTTTTGACAATGTTATGTTACTATTAATAAAATGATGGAATACAAAGGAATTATACATTAATCAAAACATCAGAGACTCAAAGCACTTTAAGGTTCACACCCAACTTGGCCAAGCCATCGACTACGGAATTAGCTTCTTGATAGACACGTTGGAACGAAACCATCAAGTTCTCACATACGTCCATAACCCCTAACTACATCGGCAAAATTATCCATGGAGATCTATTTTGCTTGGTACACCAATTGATCACATTCAATAAATCTCCCTCCACACATTAACATAAATTTGGGTATTTGTCCCTTAGCAACCTTAATCCATTCAACAATGAAAAGAATTCAGTATAGTTTTCCGTGTGGACACCACTAGGGCTCGCGTAGGAAAGAAGAACCTCACCATCTTAATCCCTCACAACCCCATCACAGCTAGCCTTGGTCTGGGTTCCCTAAAGAGCTCCCATCAAAATTCAGTTTCAAACAACCCTCCAAAGGTGGATGTCATCTGCTTTGTGATCAAATATGCCAAAAAACATGTCATAACATGCCTTAGATTTACCCATATATCCTCCTTTGAAACTTCAAAGCCTTCCTTTGTAACCGAAAATCATCTCCATAAGTTATCCAAAATTCTTCTCTTAATATCTTCTAGCACAAGAGTGACACCCTCGAAGGTCCTTCTATTCCTTTATTTCTATATTTCCCATAATATGGATGCCTTGAAAATTTTCCACACAATTTGGCCCCTTTCGGAATACCACTGAGTTCCAAATGAACAAAAATATTGGTTTTTTCATTAGGCAATATCAAACCAAATGCCTAACCCCATATAGCACTAGAAATACGACGATGCAAAAAGATATGACATCCATTCTCCTCATCCCTTTTACAAAGTAAGCAAACATTAACCAATATCATACCTCTTCTTTCTTTCTTTTTTCAAATTATCTACTCTAAAGGTCTTATTTCAAAAAAGGATCAACAAGAAAGCCTGAATTTTGTGCGGAATAGGCAGCTTCCAAACAACATTGAGTGAGCTTCGACCTTCTTTATATCGATAATAGTATAGCAGTCTATAAACATATTTGATTGATAAAATACCATCTTGCTCACATTCCCAAATCACCTCATCTTCACCATGCAAAGATATTTATACCAAGTTTAGATCATTCAGTAGTGCAAACAACTGATCAATAATTATGTTTGGCATTCCAATGTAAACACACCCCAAGTCCCAATAAGAAATGAGAAAATATATAATGAGACCATTTACCTTTGGTACATGGCGGCACAATTGATATTGACCAAAGGATGTGAAATTGGGTTGCTGAATTTATTTCGTTGACTAAGCTCAAATTTCAAAAGAAATTCTCGAACTTTTGGGTTGTAAGTAATTGTGACCTCCATGTACTTAAAGTAAATAGTCTCATTGTATACAATCCCATAAGAATTTCACCCTTGCGATATCCGCAAATCTAATACCTTCGCAGATTAATTTAGAGCCCTCTCAAACAATTTAGGGTAAGATAATTTAAAAGCACAATTACCTACCCATTTGTGATGCCATAAATTAATCTTATCGCCTTTGCCTACTGCCCGTCTAATATTTCTGCTCACTAATTCTTTAACACTCCAATTCCTTTTCAAAAATATGAGGCCTGCACTCTCTTAGCAAGCCACCCTCCCATTAAAGATTTCTAGCTGAAACCATATTTGACCACAATTTAGAGCTCGCCATCACCACTTGGCCAATAAGTTCAGGAGGATACAGTTCCAAAATATGAAGTCCTAGATGTGGATTTACGCAAGAGAGTGAAGAGAGGCTATGTTCCTGCTGGACCATATAATCTTTTGACCTCTCATAATTGCCACAAAAGACTCAGCAGCTCATCACAAATATTTTAAATTTCAAGCAAATAATACATTGAAAATTTGGCCTTTCAAATGTCAAAATCTTCCTTTGGCAACCACTAGTCTCTTAGAGGGGACCCATTAATTAGATTCTATTATAGAATTACACAACATTTCAATCACTGTATTTTTATAAGGTTGGTAAGTAAAATGACCATAATACCCCTCCAAATATATATAAAGACACCATTATATCCTCCAGGGAAACAAGGTCATGAGCCCAAGTTTATGTTAGGAGCATCTTGCAAGTGGGTCAAGGAAAAAGATTAGAGAGATGACAATAATAGTATAGAAAATTAAGTTGTTGTGACCTAGGTTTTCTTTTCTTATTTATTTTCTTTTTGTTGGGTACTTTCATTTATGACTTTAAAATTTTAAGATCACATGTTCTAAATTTATGACATGGGTGCATTTACAAAATTCAATTTTTGTTTGGGAGCTATAGTGTTTAGGTTGTAGCCCCATAAAGATCTAATGAAAGGTTATGAGAGTAGCGGTTAATAAGTATTATGGCAAAGAAAAACACATTTTTTCTTTAAGGTTAAAATCTTTTGTTTTTATTTAAAATGATATAAAGTGCAAATAGTTTAATGGTAAGGTTAGAGGAGAATGATAGATCAGGATTCATATAGCCGACCTCAAATAATTAAAAAAAAGCTCTGATAATGAAAAAAAATTCATTGACAAAATTAGAACCGTAATAAACATCATGGTGTGGACTTGCCTCTTTTCTACTATTATGTTTATACAATAAAAGAGAGCGCAAGCTCCATGCACATGTGTATAAGTTTTCACATGGCTTGCCAAGATATTATTCTCCTATGCAAAGCCAAAAGTCAAACCTGTGCAAAATCAAGTGACTGTTTACGAAATCAAAGGACTATTAATGATGAGAAAGCTTGATTTTGCTATTTGGAAGTCGCAGTTAACATGCAGTTGTCTTTCTTAAGAGCACTTACACTATTTATTCATTTTTTACCCACATATATTCTTTCGGTCTCGGTCACAAACAATTCTCTTTTTTTTTTTTTTTTCTGATATGAGCCACTAGACTCATTAAAAGCTTGGGTGAGCCCACCAGCTCACAGGAAAAAATGAGCTCAATGCCCTGAGTGAATCTGAGCCAATCTGACGATCATGAATATTTGGTAGTGTTTGAATTTTAATTTTTTTTTCTACAAATCCAAATCACTTGAAATTATAGGCGTGTGTTCTTCTTCTCATCAAGCCGCACCTAAAAAAAACATAAAAAACATAATTCGTAAAAATAAAATGATCAAAATACCTCCGAAATCTTTGGGGGGTATTTTGGTCAATTTATTTCATGTAAAATATTTTTTTTGATATTTTTTAAAGATTCACCTATTTTTGATGTACACACGTCTAAAATTTTAATTGATTTGAATTTGTAAAAAAAAAATTAAAATTAAAATACTACCGGACATTCATGATCTTCAAATCGGCCCAAATGACCATTGGACTCATTTTTTCCTATGCGTTAGTGGACTCAACCAAGCTTTTCTATATATATATATATATATATATATATATATATATATATATATATATATATATATATATTTGTGTGTGTGATTTCATGCATATTCTAATGCTTTGTGGCCCTATGCTTGGTCTTCTCGTTCCATCATTTTGTTACCACCCCCATTTGGGGGCCCTCTTCTATTTTTCTTTTATTTTATGGTAATAGCTCACACATAAATAAATATAAATGTCTTTCATAGCAACAGCTCACACATAAATAAATATAAATTAGTCTTTTATTGCAACAGCTCACACATAAATAAATACAAATTAGACTTTAATTGCAACAGCTCACACATAAATGAATATAAATTAGTCTTTTATAGCAACAGCTCACAATTGTCAACCCATATCTAGTATAGCCAAAAGATGTCTTATTCAACCCATATCTAGTATAGCCAAAAGATGTCTTATTCATGTGGGGGTAGAATGTCCATTTATTCCCAAAAACCCCACATAAAATTAATTTTAGGATTTTGAATTTGGGGATATAATCTCTTCAACCATATACTAACTTCCATATAATGTTTTCTAATTATAGCCTCTATGTACTTGGAAAAAATAATGTTTCGAGATTGAATATAGACTGGCCAATTTTTAAATGGTAATTATATATGTGCTGGCTTTCTCATAATGGAATTTTACTTCTTTTTTTTTCTTATTATTATTATTATTATTATTATTATTATTATTATTATTATTATTATTATTATTATAATTATTATTATTATTAGGGAATATTTTACAAAAAGATAATTTACCTTTTGTACAAGGTCACAACTATTCTCACTCATTAGATAAATTCGATGGCTTGGGGTGAGTCACAAAGTCCAAGAATTTTTTTTTGAACTTTGTATCTAATCAATTACACTCTTACAACCACCCAATTTGAAATCTAATGGGCAAAAATGATTATGACCTCATTGTACCAAAAGTAAATAGTATCTTTATAGATAATCCCTATTATTATTTAGATATTTCTTTTATCATTATAATATTCTCATTTTGAATAATGCAAGGATTGTCAATGGCACACCCCACCGTCTAATTTTATGCCTAACGACCACCGATAATCGTGACCTCCTTGTATTAAAGATTTATCTCATTCTATATTTTATCTTTGGCAGTAAATAGCCAACATGAAATTCAATTTTATAGTATTATATAACAAGAGAATCAGATTTTTATGTTTGAAAAAATAATGTGGGTCACTCTGCTTGTGAAATAGTGTATGCCACATGGCTCGGATTGACAATTGACACTGCATGTTGTTCTAATTTTTTTCTTTTTGAGTTTGATGTATTCCAAAATTTCGATACATGTTTTACTTATCTAAGCATTCAAAATAAATAAATAAATAAATATGAACCAAACTGTCAGCCGGTTTGTGTCGGTCGTGTTCGATGCACGTTGGCTATTCGAACCGCTTTCCATCATGCAATATGGATCTTTGGCCTATATTGTTCCATAGGTTAGGTGGCTTGCAAAATATTTATCTTTATTTATGAGGATTGTATATAATAAGATGATTTATCTTTTGTACAATGATGTTACAATTATTTATAACCATTGAATGTTACATTTCATAGTTTGAATACATCACGAAGTTAAAAAAAAAAAAATTTGAACTTTGAGCTTTGTCAATGGAATAAACGTAACTACCTAACTTCACGTCTAATGATAAGGAGTAATTATGACCTACTTGTATCAAAGATACTGTTACCCACCTTTGATACTGTTGCCTGTAGGCTAAGCTCTGGAATTTTCTTGATTTAAATTTTGCACATCTTTGATGTATAAACAATTTTATAATAAAAATATAGATCTTGAGTTCTTAAAGTTCTTGTGTTATTTTTTGGAAAACATGTATGCATAATCTAGGATCTAATTGACCTCTACTTTTCCAAGTGGTTTAGGTACCGGATTACATTTTGTTAAGAACGATAAATTTCTCTCTTTTGATTTCCCTAGGAGATGAATAAGTACCCAAAAGGTATTCATCTTTAAAGTCACTTATATTTTTTAATATAACCAACAAATTTATAGAATTGGGCTATAAAAAGAATCCGATTGAAAATCATGCAATGAGATTATTTATTGATTTGTACAAAGAGGCCACAATTACCTTTGGCCAATATATGCTAAACTGAGCGGCAGAGTTAATAGTCCGGGGTTCGACCGGTGGCTTGATCAGGGTGGTCCAGAATAAAAACCAAGTTTGGCCATAAATCGCTCAAAATCGGTGTTTTGATTGGTTATGACCAGTCCGGCAGCCATTTTTTAATGCTTTACTAGCCAAATAAATTAGACAACTTTTTTTCTAAAAAATCCAACCAAATTAGATTGACTGTGGTGAATTTTTCTAAAAAAATCTACCAAATTAGATTGACCGTAGTGGGACCTATTTTAACTGGACCAGACGTTTCACTAGTTCGTTAGTCAGTTTAATCCTGATAACGCACTAGTTTATTATCACCACTAAGTTAAAATTTTCTTGAAAAAATTCCTATAAATTTATGGCACACCTCTGGCCATCGGATTGCACATCCGATGGCCACATGACCATCAAGTGCCACCCTAAAAAGGTTTGAAATTGAAAATCAATAAAAAAAAAAAAAGCATAAACACTTCCTCTTTCACTCATTTGAGAGGTGGGTGTAAGTCGACATTGGCCAGCCGACCGTTTCTCTCCCAACCGCGTGCCACATCACGCCCGAACATCCTTGCCATACACGTGTCTAATTCCTGTAGGGACACGTGGCAGACTATTTGTGGATTCCTTACCCGGCTTTGTCAGCTTCGGCCATGTAATTATGTCGGGTCGAGTCAAAGGCTGTTTTTATGATTTTTTCTATGTTTCCATTTTTTTAAAAAATAATTTTAGTTGTGTCAACATATGGCCCTTAGTATCACATTATATATCAGTAATGCCTCTCCACTCCATTATGAATGACCAAAGATGGAGCCAATGCCCTTTGTTTTAGGGCATTTTACACCATTGCTTGCCCTTCTCTCTCAAATATAGGTGATGTTTTTTCCATTAAAAATAATAAAAATACTACGAATGCAACATAAAATTTCTATAAAGCTTAAGCTCTATGAAAACAAAATAAAACCGCACCTCAAATCTGTCAAAAAAGCAGTTTCAGCAACAAAAATCTTCATGATGACTAAAAAATCAATCTCCAATATCAACAATAAAGTTTGAAATTCAAAAAAGATACAAATCATGTAGATATATGAACACTTATTTTTAAAACGAAATGGACAACTTAGATAATTTGTTGTAATATATATTATTTTTAGAGTTTTAAATCCTATTTTTTTTCACAAATATAATTTTCAAGAAATAAAGGTTTTTCAATACTTCACTTACAATTTTCAATGAATTATAATGGGCGACTTAACTTATTTTGATAGGGCTGGGGCGCTATCAAACCATTTTCCTTATATAAAGGTCCAATAGCCATCTCATCTCATCATCAACATTCATCAAGTAAATTAAAGTAACCATCCAAGGGTGTTAAAGAATTGGCAAAAATGGTAAAAAGTCAAAAGGGCTGGATAAGACTAATTTTGATATTTGAAGTCAAGTTTTGAGGCATTTCATAAAACTATTCAAAAAAAGAGAGAGAAAATATGTTAAAAAAAAATAGAGAGAGAAAAAAAATAAAGGGTAGAGAGAGAAAGAAAATAAAGGGTAGAGACTAGAGAGAGAAATAAAATTAAGGGTAGAGAGAGAAATAAAATTAAGGGTAGAGAGAGAAAATATATTAAAAAAAAATAGAGAGAAAAAGAAAAGAGATGGGAGAGAGAGAGAGAGAGGTCGTTGAGGAGCGTCGTCCTTTATACGAGAAAACGAAATCCCACCTCCTACGCGTCTCCATAAAGTGAAAAAGAAGAGGGAGAAATTCTCTTAAAAAAAAAAAAATCCCTAAAAAAGAAAAATATTAAAAAAGGAAAAAAAAAATTTAAAGGAAGAGAGGGGAGAAAAAGATTAAGTGGAGAGAGAGAGAAGGTGTTCATCTTTTCTGCATCTCTCTCTCTCTCTCTCTGAATTCACCTCCCAAAATCCACAGGCTTGATTGATAGAGAGAGGCTCTACCTCCCCATTATTGAAAAGGTTGATCTTCTTTTACCCCAATATTAATCAGGGGATTACCCCAATATTTGTCAGGGGATTGTCCCTCTTCTGTTTTGCTTATGTTTTATCAGATTGTTAGATATGTTTAGATCTGTATCTGTTTCTCAATAATTTCAAGGTTCTGAATTCTCTCTCTGTCCCTCATGTTATATGTCGGGTTTTGTGTTTCATTTTTGCATCCCTCCAACAAAGGGATATTTTTGGTGTTTAATTTGGGAAATTTCTCATCACAGTTAACACTTTCAAATTTTTTTGGCATATTTCTTATCTGGTTTGATTATATTGTGGCTTATCTCTCATGACATATTGTGATCATCAGGTTTATGCTTGTTTTCATAACCATACATGGGGACTATACCCTTTGCCCTTAATTTCCTGCGTCTCTCTCTCTGAGCATCTCATGATGCACTTGGACTTGGATGTATCAACATGTATAGATCTCTCTTCTTTATTTATGTTCTTGATAACCAGAGGAAAACCTTCCCTCTAGTGAATTCCGATGTTTATTTTTTTGGGGTCTTTCCCCCCTTATTTGGTGCCTTATATTTTTATTCTGGTCTCAATCCCCCCCCCCCCCCCTCTCTCTCTCTCTCTCTCTCTCTCTCTCTCTCTCTCTCTCTCATATTTCATTAAGTGTTCCTAATTTATTCTCTCTTATATGCTTCTTTGTACTTGCATGTATTTCTATTTCATCATCCTTGTTTATCTAAAACCATCTAGAGTCAAACCCCTTTTCCATTGATTTATTGTTCAATTTGGGTTCTTGTCCTCTTTTACTGCTTGATGTTTCTGGTCTCTGAAAATTTGCAGACATGGGGGATTCTTTGGTTGCCAGATACTGGTGCCACAGGTGTTCCCAAGTGGTGAACCCCATAATGGAGGAAATCAAATGCCCATTTTGTGAGGATGGCTTTGTGGAAGAGATCGGGGGTGAAGGAGAGAGAGAGCAAGAAGATGAAGCAGTCTCCGATAGAGCTCTCTCTCTATGGGCTCCAATCCTTTTAGGGATGATGGGTCCATCAAGGAGGAGAAGAAGGTTTAGATTAGATGAAGAAGAAGAGACCCACCATAGCGAAGCCGAGTTATTGGAACCAGAACCGAGCCTTCGGAGGAGAAGAAACAGCACAGCCATTCTGCAACTCCTCCAAAGCCTTCGGAATGGGATCGCTGAATCCGAGAACCAAGATGGAGAGAGAGAGAGAGGAGTCATTCTGATAAACCCATTGAACCAGGCAATAATCCTTCAAGGATCATTTGATGCGAACCCAATCCCCAACCAGAACAATGACCAAACGGGCTCGACAAACATTGGTTCGTCACTTGGTGATTACGTCATAGGGCCTGGATTGGATCTTCTGTTACAACATTTGGCTGAGAATGATCCCAATCGATATGGGACTCCTCCTGCTACCAAAGAAGCAGTGGAGGCCTTGCCCACTGTGAAAACTGGAGAGAGTGAGAGGTGTTCGATTTGCATCGAGGATTTTGAAGTGGGTGCGGAAGCTAGAGAGTTGCCTTGTAAGCATAAGTTTCACTCTGGTTGTATTTTGCCATGGCTTGAGCTTCACAGTTCATGTCCAGTTTGCAGGTTTCAATTACCAGCTGATGAATCAAAATTGCCTCAAGGGACTGGAACCAATAGTAGTAATGGCGGTGATGGAGGAGAGCAAAATGGAGAAGGGGAGAGAGAGAATAACAGGAGGTTTTGGGTACCTGTACCATGGCCTTTTAATGGGTTGTTTTCTCTCTCTGGATCACAGGCTGGTAACTCATCTTCACCTTCTTCATCTTCTTCATCTGCAAGTCCTCAGAGAGACGAAACTTGAAGAAGCCCCATGTGTAGTAGTAACTTCTTCTGTATATAGCGTTTAAATTTACTGGCTTTGGTTTGCCGAAGAATATGGATATTTCTTTTTTTGGGTTCTTCATTCCCTTTGCTTTGTTTAGAAGAGAGATGATAATGGTGAAGAAACTTTTGAGTTTTTTTGCTGTGGGTTTATTGTAGAATGGCGGGGGTCTCATAGCATGCTTTGGTAGATATATATACTCATGCATCCAAATGAAATTATATTGCAGAGCTTTATAAAGAGAGAATGCTTGATCTTTCTAATGTGACTTTACATATAGAGAGTCGGAAAACAGGAGCCTGTTTAATCAAATTTCTTTTAAAGCAATGCAACCCTCTATTCCTTTTTGTTCTCTTTCGATTTTGGGCTTCATGATTAGAACTTAGAAGTTATGAACAATCATTTGGATTTTGGGCTTCATGATTAGAACTTAGAAGTTATAAACAATCATTGTGCTTGATCTTTTTAAATGCAACTATGTGGTGTGAGAGAGAACTTACATGTATTTAATCAAATTTTTTGCTGAACTTACAGCTTCAATGTTTCATTTTCTACTAATCTGGTGGGAATCAATAATAACAAAAATAAATAAATTCAGGCACTGAAGGCCTTCCCCACCATCTTTTGATTTTCCAAACCCCAACCACCAAAAAATCACACAAAGAAAGAAAGCTACTAAAATTCCTCAAAATTTTTGGGGTAGGCCAAAATTTTTAGGTAGGCTTCTGGTGACCTACAAGAAACGCCCCAAAACCAAGAGCACAACATAGGAAACACATTAAGACTTCGCCCATCACAACTCAAACTCCTTTCTCTCACTTTATGGTCAAAAGCTTGATAACAGAAGCAGATCCTACTTTGTGCAATGCAACCACCGCATCCTCAATCTTACAAAGGCCCTTATCTTTTGCATATTGGAGAGCAAAAAGTATTGCCTCTTCGGTGGCCTCTGAGTATGAAGCCTTTGTTGAACCCGCGCTCAGAACTGGGATCAAACCCCTGAAAATAAGACTATGCCTCGCCGGGGCTTCATCACTGTGAAACCAATCAAAAGTATCAGTGCTGATCTCAGGAATAACGACCGATAATATGGGAATGGCAGGTCTGTACTTAGCCACTAGCTTTGCAGTGCTCCCCCCTTTAGTGAGAACCAGTATTAATTTCGCTTTTGAAGAGTTAGCAGTCCTAACTGCTGAGAAAGCCAAGCTCTCTAATGGGCTCATGGGCATTGGAGCTGCCTCAATAGTCATCTTAAATACTGATCCATAGTCGATGGATTTCTCAGCTTCTCTACAAATTTTGGCCATGGTTTGAACCGCAAGCTCAGGATAAGCTCCAGCTGCTGTTTCCCCACTAAGCATTACACAATCGGTGCCATCAAGAACAGCATTGGCCACATCGGTGGCCTCTGCTCGCGTGGGGCGAGGGCACTTTATCATGGATTCGAGCATTTGGGTGGCTGTGACCACTGGTTTTCCTTTGATGTTGCACTTGTATATCATCACCTTCTGGGCTAGGAAGATCTTTTCAATGGGAATTTCCATGCCCAAGTCTCCTCTTGCCACCATGAATGCATCTGAGTTTGCGAGGATCTCATCAAAGTTAGCAACCCCTTCTTGATTTTCAACCTACAGATTAGAGTGAAAGAAGTTTCAGTTTTCTTTGTGAGAGAGAGAGAGAGAGAGAGAGAGAGAGAGAGAGAGCAAATGGATGGAAGCACTCCCTATGTGAAACCTGAAATCAAAACACCATACCTTTGACATTAGCAGGATGGACTTGGCATGCTTTCCTAGCAAGTTTCTGACCTGTACAAGGTCGGAACCTTTGCGCACAAAAGATAAAGCAATCATGTCAATCTTGTTGGGGACACCCCAATTCAAGATATCCTCCTTGTCCTTCTCTGTGAGAGTTGGGAGGTCTACGACAACGCCCGGCAAATTGACATTTTTCCTCTCACCCAAAGTGGCTGTATTCTCACACCGACACCGAACCAGGCCTTTGATCTTGTCACAGGCAAGTGCTGTGAGAGTAATTGTGCCATCAGCACAGAGGATAGCGCTTTGGGTCTTCACATCTTCTGCTAATTTGCTATAGCTCATGGATATCATGTTCCCATCTCCTTTTATGCTATAATCGGTCGTGATGGTGATTTCCTGACCCTTCTTGAGTTGGATGGGTTTCCCATCCTTCAAGAAACCGGTTCGAATTTCTGGCCCCTTCCATGATGAACCAATGTAAAATTTAGAGGCATAGTAGTCACATACTGATGTTTGAACTTTGAGAGGATACAACAATTGGAACTGATAATTGACATTCAGATTACTATTTCTAATTTAAAAAGCTTCTCTCATTAGAATTCTCTCATTAGAAGTCATATAGCTGGAAAACCAATACATTTAAAATAGCTCTGTAGATCAAGGTCGATGTGGAGAGACTGAAAGACCCCTTGATTGCCTGTTACAATCATATTTTATGGGTTTGTAAATAGATGATCTAAATAAGGGATTTAGATGTCCTGGGTTCTATTTAGAAGATATCCAACCAGCATTGTCCCCAATAATCTTGGTTTGCATATCCCAAGATTTGCACAGTCTGGATATGCATCAAAACCAGAGTTTGGACACCCATTGGGCAAGATGAGCCAAATAATTGGGACAATTGACCAAAGCTTTAGTCAGTTCAGTTATCATTCAGGGAATGAATTTTCGTTTGTTAGAAGGAAAAGATGATTGAAATTCTCAGATTCAGATTTAGAAAAGGTATCACATTTTCTAAATCTAGGGAGTGGCCCTAGCGTAACAATTTCTAATACAAAGTATTTTTTTAATCAAAGAACCATTTTAGAATTGCTTAATTTGATGCTGCATCCTTATGAGCGATGTAATTAGAAGAGAGTCCTTCCATTTTGGGTCAGGAATAGCAGGAGGTGCGCTTTTTGATTTTGCCCCTCTGCCATGAAGCCTAAGATCTTTAAAAATAATTTGTTTACAAATATATCGGTGTTTGAAATAGTGATGTCGTGATGTCTTGTTGTCCCTTTTCCCTAAAAGAAAACAACCTGAGATATCAGCATTTGTAACACCAATATCCCACAGGTATAATATTTGGGTTATAGAAAACCGACATTTTGAAATGGTGAGCGTGTCTCTGGAACGCTGAATTTAACATTCCACTCACCTCAAAACCAATTTTGGGGTGTGGAGCCAAAAAATTTCCAAATTGCTTCAGGATCGATCTCCTCCAAGTTTGATTTCGTTTCCATGTCCCCCTTTACCCATGCCCCATTGAAATTAATGGCCCAGATCTGATTGCTTGTAAAAGAAGGTCCAGATTTGATTTTGAGGTCACAATGTACTTGAGTCATCCTTTGATATCTGAATCCCTTTTCTTTTTGTTCTACTTGGGAAACTGTTTTAGGGTGAGACAGAATGATTTGGAAATTTTCAAGTCACGCTACAACTTGAAGGTGGTTTTAAGGGGAGGAGCACCAACTCTGGTGTTTCAGGGGGGTGACACTATTAATTCCCAATCTGATAAAACTGTTTTGCTGGATGGGAAAAATAAGAAAATGCCCCTTGTGACCATCATGACATGGGTAACGAAAATTGGACGTATGCAGTGTTTAGACCACCACAACCTAGGGGTAATCAGACATTGGTGTTTCAGGGGGGTGACACTATTAATTCCCAATCTGATAAAACTGTTTTGCTGGATGGGAAAAATCAGAAAATGCCCCTTGTGACCATCATGACATGGGTGAGGAAAATTGGACGTATGCAGTGTTTAGACCACCGCAACCTAGGGGTAATCAGACAAACTGCTATCTTTCTCATTCCCAAAGTAGGGTGATTTCAGTTATAACTCAGGGTATAAAACTAATGGTGGATGTTAGGGTCATAATGGATGCAAGGATATAGATCTGATTTCAAATTAGCCTCCCAGATGTTTAAACTTCAGTATTAGACCATATCCATAGTCCATACCATATACAGTAAAAATCATAAATAGGAAAATATAAACCATTAGGTTGTCATCTTTTTTCTTTTTTACAATACTTATAAATCTTTATCTCCTCCAGCAACATAGATGGGGCAACATCCCCCCACCCCCTGGAATGTTATCTTTCTTAAAATCTCTCAACAAAATCTCCAATACTAAATCTAGTTTTAATGGGTCCGCCTTTTGGACAAATGCTAGCGATTCTGGAGGTAATTGCCAAAAAATTGGGCTTAATCCTCTGCGCCTATGGTGTACCTATTGGATGTTGGATTACAATCCATGCCAGGATATAAATATGATTTGAAACCAGCCAGGTTTTTATCCAATAAGAAAATAGGGAAGAGAGATAAAATAAGAAAGTGTTCATCTTTTTTTCAGTCTATTTAAGGGAGAGTTCCTTGTAAATCAAAATTAATTGAATAGAATTTGATCGCATGAAGATATTGTTTTGGGGTGGGTCTTTGAGAGAGGGTATAGTCTCTCAATCTTTCTTTTTTTATTCTCTCCCTGCATCAAAAGATGACCTCCCCAAAAACGTAAAGGAGAATGATAATCAGAGTATAAGGATTTATTTAAAAAAGTATAATCAGAGTATTTGCATCTCTTTCTCTGTAGGTATGAATCTGAATCTCCAATGCCCACTACCCAAACACAGAGAAAATACATTTCCAAGTAATCCAAGAATGATAAGTTTCTTGAAATTTAAAATCTCTTGTTTGTACACAGACATCAATAGTTGATTTGTTGGGGATCTCTTTATGAATTATAAATCATAATAACACCAGTAACAACAATGAACGAGATTAAATCAGGCAAAAAATAACTTTCTAGGGCATGCAATAGTTATCAATAACAGTACCACTGCCTCTCCTACTCTATCCTCTATTCACAGAAAACCTAATGTTTCACATACAAGAACCAAAAAGAAACCACCAATCGACCCTCTCTATTCACAGAAAAACTAATGTTTCACATACAAGAACCAAAAAGAAACCACCAATCGAGTCTAAACGCCTAACCCCAATCCAAAACAAATCAAAAGGCCATCAAAAGGCCATCAAAAGGAATCTATGATCAAAAGGCCATCAAAAGGAATCTATAAAGCAAACAAAAAACCAGAAACCAGATACAATCAACACACCTTAGTATCCAGCATAACTGCACATAGAACACCGGTGTTTTCCATCGCAATCCTGAGATTATCTAGGGTTTCCTGGTGATAAGCGTGGGAGCCGTGAGAGAAGTTGAACCTGGCCACGTTCATGCCTGCTCTTAAAAGCTTCTCAAGCATGGGCACCGATCTTGAAGCAGGGCCAAGAGTGCAGACGATCTTGGTTTTAGGTCTGGAACTAGGGTTTTCTTCTATTTTTGCCATGGCCCCTAGAAGCTCTCGAAAATTAGGGTTTTGTGAAGCCATGGCTTTGCGCTGTTAGGGAAGAAGGGAGGAGAGATATTTATATTAAGGAAAATCTTCAAAGTTACGCGCCAATGGGCAGAATTATCCGGTTTCTATAAGGCCTAGGCTTTATGAAAACAAAATAAAGCCTCACCTCTAATCCTCGTCTAGAAAACACTATCGGGTAACGAAATCTCGATGATGGCTCGAAAATATTTAAAGTTAAAAAATGTATAGGTCTTGTCGATAGGCGGGCACTTATTTTTAAGGCAAAATGAATGATCTAGATAATTTATTATAAATTTTAGAGCTTGAAACTTTTTTTTTTTTTTTACAAGTATAATGTTCACGTCGAGATGATCGATATACCGTTTTTCTAGTGCTTGACTTGCAATTTTCAATGACTTATGAGGTGAGGATTTATTTATTTTGATAGGACTGTAGCCCTATCAAACTATTTTCCTACTTATTAGTAAAAGTATATGATTTTTTAATGCTGTTTTCAAAGTTCATTTCATTTAAGGCAATTAAAGAAACATTTGTGATACAAATAAATATTAGAGTTTACTTATTTTTATTTTTAATTAAGAATAGGGAGAGAGCTAAGATAAGGATAAAGTTAGGTAAGAGGAGAGAGCATTTTTTGTGCGTGATTTGATTTGGGAAAGTCAATATTTTTAATTTAGAGAATAACATATAGATAAGATAAAGATATTTTGATTTAAGAAATAATTATAAAGATGGTACGTGAGAGAGAGAAAAGATAAGAAAGAAAATAGGGAGGGGAGAGAAAAAAAGGGAAATTTGTCAAAGTTAGAGAGAGGTCTTTTTTAGTTATTTCTTTTTTGTTTTGAAGTCTATTTAAAGGTAAGAGCTCCATCATTATAAACAAATTAGACAATGATCAAATAATTAGAGTTGAATCAAATTGATCTTGTGATAAGATTTTTTTTGGGGTAGATTCCCTTGACGACCTTGTTTTTTGGGTTAATTCACTTGCATATTTTGATAGGGTATATTCTCTCAATGATTTATTTTATTTTATTTTTATTGTTCCAGTTTTATTTTCTCCATGCATCAATTTGTCAAAAAAAAATAACAGTTAAAAAATGTGATATTTTTATTTTCTAATAGTCAAAATATTTGTGCTCCCTCAAGGGATCCTCTCCATCTCCCTGGGTAAAATATCAATTAAAAATACTTTGAGACCCTTAATTTTGGCAATGCAAGCTCTTTAACCTAGCGAATAACTTCCCAAAAAGAAAAAAAGAAATTCGAATCAAACTCATGTGCGTTACAAACGCAGAATGTCACAAGATTGAATAGAGCACCTAAGTATTTAAAAGTATGATTAATTATTAAATTCGTGTAGCCAATCTTAATTAATTGAAAAAAAGCTATAATAATGATGATGATTATCACATGTTAAACTCAATATCAATTTTTTTTGCTTTTTGGAAATAATTATTTTGTAATTCTTTTGTGGGTCTTAGAATTTCAAATTGAAAAACTCATTCCAAACAGTTTTTTCACTGGAGGGAGTAAGTGAACAATTTGCCATGCGGTAGCATCTACCCTTTTATGTTTTATGTGAATGTAGGGATTTTTCGGTTGAAAAGTTTTGTGAGTCAGCGGACACAAGGGCCCGCTGACCCGCTAAAGGTAAACCTGCACAGGACCAAAATAACTTGGACGGTGCAAACAAGATCCCTCAAAAACGTGTATTTTAAATTATAAAAATTTTGTTTGTTCTTGTATATATGATCACCTTGACCTAGATCATGTTTCCTAAATATTTGGATAAAAAATTCATCTTTATGCTTTCTCTACAACATAAAACTTATATACTTCTCCTCATCTAACAGTCCATTCTGAATATAAAGCTAAGATTGCCCCAATCACAATGTCACGTCTCTACATTATTTTATTTTTAATTATTTCTTAGCACCAAATTTTGTACGTCCAATCCTCTATTAAAATCATACAAGCAAATCATATAAAAAAATATTTCCAATAAAATAAAATAACCAAAATACCTCTAAACATTTCAAAGAGTATTTTAGTCATTATATTTTATTAAAAAATTATTTTTAATATTTTTTATAAGTGCACACCAATGAGAAGATGGCATATACTAAATTTCATATTCATATAATATGTATAAAAAAAACTAAAAATAAAATACTTTGAAACATATCTAAAATCAAATGGTGAACAACTCTCTTAATCAAAATTGGACGGTTGGATGGTAGGGGAAGCATAGATCATCTATGCCGTAAGGGACGTATAGAAACCTTTTTCTTCTAATAATCGGTTTTAGTTTGGAAAGAGCCACTGATATTAAAAATAAGAAAACCTAAGGGGAATGATTTCATGCAAGGGTCGTAACTTTCTTTACGATTCAGGTACAGGGTCATGTGTTCATCATAATGATCACCATCAGCTACAGGGTCATGTGTTCATCACAATTATCCCCATTCAGCTACAAGGTTGGCTGGTGATGAAGAGAGCGGGACTAGAACCAAAACCAAATGCTTTTATGGAAAAGCTGCCATTAAAACAAGGATAAGCACATAAAAAAAACTAACATTAAAAAACATTTCAACCTTTTCCTTTCTAAAAATATTGATATCCTTGTAATACTGCCATTAAACACAACAATTACAAAGCTCCTACACAGAAAAGTTCTCGGCGACTCCAGCAACTCATTCATCCGCTCTGGTTTATACCGATTCTAGGACCCAAAACACATTCCAAATCACTGCAAATCCATTTCTACCTCAAATTCATCAAATCATAACTCCAAAAGCAATGCAAATCAGATGATCTTTGAAATTTTGGATCTAAAATCCATCTTCAAGATGGACTTTGGATGGGCAGAGTCAGTAAATGCACCAGACCCCTACCCTCTCTAATGACTTGTTATTTACATTAACAGGTGGCACCATTACCATTATATCCGTTACTTCTGAGTAAGAAATTCAACCAGATTCTCAAGGCCCCCCTAACAAAGAAAATCCCTATCCAATACATAAAACTGTACAAGTTCAGCTATACAGAACAGCTTATTCTTCACCCATAAATAAAGCAATTAAGCATAAATAACAAACCCAGGGCAGCAATTGTCTCAATCCCGACCCACCTTCTTTCCATAAGAGTACAAGATAAGATCCTTACAAGAAGGTCACAGCCGCCTAGACGTTAGATGTAAAATTGCACGATTCTGGGTTGCCATTCTGAAAGACCCAAAAAGAAAAAAATAAAAATAAAAAAAATCCCCAAACTTTGTATTGCATCCAAAGACGCCGGATTTGAAATCTGATTTCTAGGAGTGATTGGGACACCTAAGCACCTAGTCCTATAGGATACAAGCTTTTTTCCAATGATTTTCAATCTTCGCTTTCACCTTCTTCAGCCAAACCACTTTCATCACCAATCCCCTCAAGCAAAGAATCCACATCTTCTCCAAGCTCCATAAGTCTCGAACCAAGCCTCTCGACCTTGCTTTGCTCTTGACCCAAACAAACCAACAAATCATTAAGCTCGGCCTCAGTCTCTCTCTCTACCTCTGCCCTGACCTCAGCCTTCGCAGCCTCTAAGTCGCCTATACCTCCTCCTACTCTTAGGACCTTAACCTCAGATTCAAGCCTGAAATTGGCTTGCTCTAAACTATTATATGCATCGGAGAGGCTTTTGAGATCCAATTCAAGCTTTTTGGCCATTTGGAGGCTCTTTGATGAGTCAGCTTCAACCTTGGCCTTCTCGGATTTGAGGGTCTCAATGCGCTGCTGGGCCTCGTGAAGCTCGCGGTGAAGGGGCTCGGAATGCACTCTCTCTCTACCACCATAAGCAGATATGTCGGTGATGGCACCCTCGCCCCTTGTCTGGGCTAAGTCCTCGGCGAGTCCTGCATTTCGACCAAGAAGATCCTGATGCACTCAAAAGGCACAATTAGACATGATGCCACATGATCAATGAGACATAATAGGGCAACAGTGAACAATTATGAGAGAGCGTGTTTAGACACGACACAATCTCTCAATTAAGAGAGAGAGAGAGAGAGAGATTCATTCTACCAATGACCAATGGTTGTTAAAAAGTAGTTGAGTCTGAAGGCACCCATTTTTGCAAGGGAGTAGAATATAATCTAATAGAATAATACTCCATTGGGTCATCACCGTCCAATTAAATTCAGATTGATGGGATCATGTTCTCTTTTGCTGGTTCCCAGTTTATCTCCATAACATTGGATGGTGATGATCCCAATTGACTGAGATGTTCTTTAATTCAATTGTAGCATACTTTGCCTATTACCAATTTTTTCTCTTAGCATGCGATTAAGGATTTACCTGCATCTCTAAGCACTGCTTCTCAATGAAGTCCTTAAGCCGAGTAATGTAATCCCTATCTCCCTCTCCTTGTTGCTGCTCTAAGTCGGAAGGCACAGCTGCCACCTTCTTCTTGGGATGACTGAATATCTCAACCACACCTTCCCTTATTCTCACCTCCAAACTCTTTATGAACTCAACAAACGCCCCATCAAATAGAGATACCAGGAACACATGCTCATGCTTCTCTCCCTCATCCTGCCCTTGCATATCCCCCACCTCGGTGGCCTCAGTCGTTGATCTCAAGAGAGGCCTTCGAGTGGATGGTCCAGATATCGACGAGACAAAGACATTGGTTCTTTGCAACTCCTCAACTTTCATAAAATAAGCAGTGAGCCCAATCTTTTGGCTTATGGCATCAACTACCATGAAGGCATCTCGTCCATCCTCCATCGATTTGTTAAAGACTACGCATTCACCCAAAAGAATGGCCGCCAAGCCCTTAGTATGAGGGCTAGAATTTGAGTTTAATATGAGCTCTATCAGATATGGGAGATGGGCTGGCGAGGAGAGAAAGGTATCAACTGCATTGGGGCAGTCCCCGAGCCAAGTGATCATGAGACGAAGAATGGCCGGTTGGATATATGAGGTTTGGGCGTGTGTTTGAGGATCTTGCTCTTTGGTTTTTGTAGAGGCGGCAAGAGCCAGATATTTAACAATACGATGCATGAGGGGTTCTGAAGAGACCAAAGAGGGAGCTGGATCCTCTAGTTCAATTCGCAAGACCTTGTACCAACCAAACTTAGAATCCTCAACTATCCTCACTATCGGAGCGGTAAATGTTAAAAGAAAGGAAAAGTATACAGCAGTAAAAAAATTATCCTCACTCTCGGAGTGGTAAATGTTAAAAGAAAGTAAAAGCATACAGCAGTCGGAAGGACAAAGGAAAACCAAGGTCCACTGGGGTAATAACCATCTCAATGAAATGACAGTCAGTGAAGGAAAATGGGATGCAACAAAACATAGCATGACTACCATTGGTGGATCCCACTATCTTCATCACCGCCCAATATTTCATTGGACACCTCAGGTGCCCAACGAAGTATAATATTCTTTAGTCCAGTGGACTACATTATATTTCTACAAAAAATATAGGGAAATTAACAGAAAATCCCTTTTCTGTATTAGAAATTAAAAAATAGTCCCATATATTTTATATTTTGCACATGAGTCACACCTTTTTACAATGAATTGTGTTTTAAATTTATATATATATATATATATATATATATATATATATATATATATATATATATATATATATGACTTCATGCAACGGTTGTATAATAATATAATGCAACAACCTTCAAAACCATGTTAGTGCCATTTGTTTGATCCCAATTTCTAATTGTACACTCGTTTCATTCCATTGAACAATCACAAAAAAAAATGAACCCTAGAGAGTGTTATTTTAGCCCAATCAACATATGCCATCCATTTTGTTAAGGTGCTTAGATCTAGGCCTCACAAGGATTTCTCTTATCAAAATTTTTGGATAGCTTTGTTATCATCAGATGAACAACGTTGAAAAAGGAAAAAAATGGTTTTGAGTTCGTGAAAGCCTAGATCTTGAAATTCATAAAATGGAAAGTCCAGATTCAATGTTGCAGGAGACTCATTTTAACCGTATCTATGATGAAAATTGAATTTTATTTTTTTTTGAAAATTGACTATTAGGATGAAGAGAGGGTATATGCAATTTTTAGGTCATACAAATGCTACAAAAATAGTTTTCTATAAGTGTGGTTGCATTATATTACTATACAACCGTTGCATGAAATCATTCCCCATATATATATATATATATATATATATATATATATATATATATATATATATATATATATATATATATATATATATATCTAATACTTAAGCTCAAATTTTGGACATCCATAATTCTCATCATAATGCACTTGTAAAAATTATTGAAATACAATTAATTTAAATAAAACTGACCAAAATACCCTACAAATTTAAAAATTTTACCAATATTTTTCTCATTTTATTTATTGCACAAATTTATTGTTTTTGGGTATTTTTTCACTTATGTGAGATGGTGATAGTAAAATATGAGCTCAATCTGATGTATAGAAGAGAAAACAAAATTAATATACAATATTTTTAAAAGTGGGACTCGAGTGTAAAATACAAAATATACAGGACTACTTCAAATTTTCATTATAAAATAGGATTTTTTTCATATATTTCCCAAAAGAATATGAGGCCTTACAGGTTCTGTCAGGAAATGAAAAACTTAAGAAAGATGATGCAGTAAGTACCCGTTCTTTGCACTGCAAGTTGTCCTTCAGTATGTGAGATAGCACACTCGCAGCCCTGCAACAGGTCTATATTGGAAAAGTGAAAGGCTAATCAGCAGATAGTAGTCTGTAAAATTGAAACAAGGAGAAATCAATGACAAAAGGCTAAATCATTTCTATTGTCCGGCTAATCTCTCTTGATACCCACACCAGCTTTTATTTTGCACGTATACGACTTCCTAAGTTCACAATTAAGAACATTTTCTCATTTTACTCTAATTTCTAGAGGCGCTCTTCTTTATCTTGCAATTGGTGCAGAATGCATCCCCAAGGATCATAAAAAAGACTCACCTTTACCTCTAGATTTTCATTTTGTTAAACTAGGATCTAACTTGACTTTTTCTGTCACCTTGTAATAAAAATGTCATCCGTTTTGAGTTTTTCTCATATTTTTCTCAATTACAACTTTTAACTTTTCTCACAGCTCGTAACGGGAGTTCGAATTTATAGAGATTATCTTAGGGCTTTCATATAATGTGCATAGAGATGGTTTGCTTCTCTCACTCATCAAATGCATTCAACCAGGCTCGATCTACATAGTTGGAACCACTTGCTTAGAATGCCTTTTTTGTTGGGAGTTTACCCAACCAAAGGCTTGCTGGAAGGCATTCACACCCAAAACTTAAGCAAGAAGCTAATATCTAGAGCTATAGGTAAGGCAGAGTATTCTGCTCACCTCGAGATCGTACTCATTATCCCTCAATACAAGTCCATGCAACAGCAAGCTGCCAAGAATAAGTAGAAACGTTCAGCAAGGAACTAAACAAGCACAAGAAGTACAGATTGATAAAGAAATCTTGCTCAAAATAAAATTGAAGAGAACAAATACTTTCTGAACAAATTACTCATGAAAAATCAACCATAGATAGCAGAAAGGATATAGTATAACTAAGTGGACTATCAAAAAGCCCAAGTCTATTGCGTCATCACCTTCCATTGAAATGATAAACAGCGGTAAAACCCAGCGGAATAGGACATAGCCCCATGATGGGTCCATTATTGACTCTCTCACCATCACTGTTTATCATTTTAATTAACAGTGATGACCCACTAGACTACGGTTTTTCCATAGTCCATTAGATTTAGTGAACTTCAGCAGTGAAATGGTGACGGTGTTTGGAGGTTTGACCTGCCAAATGGCAAGTGAATATCATCCGCAAGAGTAGCACGTGAACTTGATAGAGGTTGAGGAGTCATAGTGGATGCCAACATCATCTGGCCCTCGGGATTCCTCTGCTTCACATAATGCAAACTATTAGTGGATCAATGGACACGTTAGAGGGTGATTTATCTCGCAAGCTGTTTAAAGTTTTCAATGAATGCCACAAACTTATCATAAAACAAAGAATAAATTCAGAGGAAATGCTTAAGCTGTCGAGGAACTAACATAAGCTATTCACTACAGATCCATGATTTATCACTGAGTGAAATCAACAGAAAAAAAACCTTATCTCAGAATTCAGACAAAGGATTTCTACAAGGGTAAAAACCTTGGGCAAGAAATCAATAGTGATTCAGCTTGCAGGGGTCTAATCACCTGTCTGAACTCTTGTCTGGCTGCCACTATGTTATGGTAAAATACAACTCGATAGTCTTTGTAGTCCAGCCATCAGGTTGACACAGGTCAACTACCATTGAATCAAGTTCCAATGTGAATCTTGTTTGACCATTTTTTTATTTGCAGCATTTCTCATGGAACTGAACCAGTTTCTTTTTGGATAAATAATTCTCTGTTTTGATATTGTAGACTCGTACATGTGGGCGGTATACAAGACCACTGCATATGGTAGTAGTTAGAAAATTGGGTACAAAAACGTGTAACAAAATGTGTGACAGGAGTCTATAAAAGCGATTGAAGAATCACTAATCTGACTCAAAATTGCCCAAGTTGGGTCGGAATAGTTAGCGACAGGATTCCCATTCACGGAGCCCCAAAATCGCTATGATTCACTAGATTTTAGTCCCTTTTTTGATATCTTTGTTAAATACAGCCTGATCCAGCTTAAGAATCACCGACAGGTCGAATTGGAACCAGACCCTGGGGAATCAGGCCTGATTCTAATTTTTGAAAGACTGATCTATCCAAAAATGTGGTCCATGGTCTATGGGAGTTTGCCTCATGCCAAATGTATTGCAAGGTTATCAAGAGACCATGGCAGAGATGGAAGAGCTGCTCAAAAATGCTGCAGAACCTCCGAGGGCATGGGAAGGCTCTTATTGGCCCACAAAATGATATTGAGGAAGTCAGTTTCAATAAGGATGGAGGAATCCCAGTCTCCATTCTAAAGTGTAATGGCACACAGCAGGGACAAGGATTCATCGAGAGAGGCATCAGCAGAGCCTACTGGATCCCAGAAGGAGAGAAGGGTTTGTCCTGTGTAGGTTCCAAACAAACCGCCACAACCAGCAGGGACTGGATTTACCAAAGAGCTGCAGTCAAAATTTAGTTTGATGACATCAGGGTTGAGGGGCTGCGCTACAAGAGGACCGGGGTAGCAAGGGGGATGACCGAATGCTATGGTTCCACTGGTATAAAAAGTCCAAGGAGCAGAAATTGTGGAGGTGTTTGTTTGAGGAAGCCCAAAAACCAATTATGGACGTGATCTGCTGGATAATGGTGGAGAGTTGGATTAGAGCTCCCAAAATCTCTTTGGGGTTTTGCTCTAACCAGATGGACCAATGGAAAGCCTGTATTATTAAGTACACAAACGGAGACCGGTGGCTGGCAGGGGGCAAGGAGATGGTGCTGTTTGTAAAGGTCTTCAACTGAGAAGGGGGGGACCAGGTAAGGCCGGGAACAATGAACGAAGTGTGTCTAGAGTCTAGACCATGGAAGACCGAAAACAGTGAGTCAAGAATAAGGTTTACTTCATCGTCTTTGCTAGACATGACACATCTCCTTGCAAGTTGGACGTCAAAATCCAAGGGGGGAAGGTCTCTTTGTTCCTCCAATAACTCTTTATCTTTTGTATTTCTGATAAGAGCTACTACTTTATGACTCGGAGGAAACCAAACAAGTCACTGTTTGTTTAGGGCCTGTTTCGATATCACAGATGCCTCTCTGGGAAACATGATTCCATGGAGATTGTTGATCTCCTCAGGTTGGATTGCAAAATCCGCATGAATATGCATCTCCCTTAGAAAGGCATATCCACGTTTTAGGGGCCAAAATAAGGAGACCACTTCTCCACCAAAATACGTGGACTTGTGATCTCCATGAAACAATATCCATATGGACCTGAAATTAAAAGATTCAAACCCCCCTATTAGGCATCATGTCTGCCCAAAAGAGGGCTTGAAGCCCAAGTTTTTCCGCCATTCATTCCCTCTTGCTCGATACCGTTCAACAGGAACCTTCTTTCTCGCTACTTCTCACCTCCCTCTCTCTCTAACATAGCTTGCAGACACCCAATCTCTCTCTATCTCTCTCTCTCTCTATAACAGGCCCTTCATTTCTCCTCTCTCTTTCTCTCGCTAAGCTCACCAAAATCTCTCTCTCTAAAACCCAGAAAAAGTTTCTACGCTTGCTCCTCCCTCCTCTCTCTCTAGCAAAGAAGAGAACATTCAGCTCCGAGAAGCTAGCCTATCAAGTACCCCCACATGCTATTTTTCCATTTTCTTTAGGGTTCATTATTTTGTGTGTTTTGTTGAATTATATCTAAGGTTGTAATAGAATTTTACAGGCCCATTTTTACCTTTTTTTTGGGTTATTTCTGTAATCCTTTGATTAATGCTGTCTTTGATGATTCTTCATTCCGATGGTACATATACATTCTCTCTCTCTCTCTGTTTATATATTTCACCCATTTTTCTCTCCCATTTTATCGCATTTTGGACCAAGATCCTCCTGATATGCCACCAAGGCATTAAGGCTATCTCTCTCCCATCTAATGCCCAAGTAACCATCTTTCTGTCTCTTTTTAACATGAAATTAGAAACCGACTAAGACATGGTTTCTCTTGTTTGTTCTCATATTCAATGGCCATGCACCCACTTTTCTCTCTCCTCAAAGTCATATAGTACCCAAGTATCAGATACCCACCTTTGTTCGACAAATACTGAACAAATCAAGCTTTGTTATCCTTTTCGCAAAACAACAGTATTGCAATTAATCCCACAAAATGCACACTTTTCATAGTTCTGAATTCATATTCATATCCACAAGATGCCTAAATTTCATTTAATCCAAATTGTATGATCATGGGTGATTCTGAGAGTAAATATGCAACTATGAAAATGTGTTTGGAAATTTGAGTGTTAAAAATTCAGGCTAATAAGAGAAGGAAAACATTTTGAACCAAGAGTTTAAGAACAAATTCCTGATCAAGTAATTTACAGTGCCATCTAAATGATAAACCAGGAAAACAGCTATCCCCACCAGCATCAGCTCATCTATAAGAAAAGTCTTTCATGGTTTCTAGTTCCTCATGTCACCCGCCTTTGCTGCTGATTCTAGTATTTATTACTAATTTCAAATCCCCATACAAAAATTCACCTTAAAGCCTTTTTCAAGCCTGATCTAACTCTATACTTTTCTATTTAAATAGTGAAGTTCCATACTAGTCAATTACGAGCTACAGGCAGCTATAAGGAAATAAATGACAGAACTGCAGTTCCTCACACAAAAGAGTCACCCTATGTTATATTCCAACCTAAAAAGCAGATCAGAAGTCGTTTCGTCCAACTTTCATTTCACAGAAGACTTCTTGTAGGTGAATGACCAAAAAGCCAGGAAGCCATGGCTCAAGGAGCTGTAACCTAGACAATTATTACCATGAGCCAAAAAAGTAATCATAAAGGGTGATAGATGCTGTATATGATGCTAGTGTGGGATTTTTCTTTTCTTTGATAATTAGATCATAGCGTAGGATCATAAACTGGCATTGTTATACAAGGATGGATATAAATGAACTTAAATCATGTGTGGCACTGGCACTAAAGCTGTAGCGAAAAAGATAAACAACTCGTTTATGTCCTGAGCTTCCACAAAATGCACAAAAATGAAATGTTGGATAAAATATAAGAAACATACTCTTTAGTACAAGTAAAATGACAGCAAATGTACAAGCCAAAAAAATTCTTTAACACGTATATTGGGTAAATGGAAATCCACAGAATCGTTCTACAAGGGTAGCAGCCAGGAAACATGCAGCATGCTGTAGAGTAATAGTAGCAGCTTCTCAATTACTTCCCTAACAAGTTATTTCTGTTTTGCAAAGCATAAACAAAAACGGAACAAGATAGTGCAACAGCAACTTAGTAGCAAGTATACCTCGCAGAAGCATTTAATAACATATTCAGCAGCAATTCTTTCTTGCAAGCTAGGGGTCTGTAATAAGATACTAAGAATTGCGTTTAGTGCAGGTTTAACATGGTGCTCTTCTCCAAGCATTTTACTGGTAAGAAAGTCAATATTTTGGGGGTGTCTAGCAACCAAATCACCAACACAGCGGAGTGCCTGAAAGTAGGGATGCGGTTACAAAAATATGCCAAAATATGATTATAGAGGACAATATCTCACTACCAAGACATTAAGAAAAGATTGATGATTGATGATAGAAAGAATAAGATATTGATCCATAAAATTTTAATTAGATATCGCAATATCAGCTTACAAAAGGAAACCCAAAAAGGACAACACAGAAATTTTAACACAAACTAACATCATCAGTTTAGAAAAGCGAGAAACCAATCCATCAATTGTGCATGTTATATTGGAAGAAAAATGAAAACAAGCTACACTATACACATCAGGTAGACAAATCATTAAAAACGGATGATCTAAAGTGCCAACATAGATATATGTCTACCCAACAGCTCTGTAAACACTATATAAAGACAACATTTTCAATAGAAATAGGCCATACTTGGATGTAAAAATTTCATACCATATCTTCATGTAAAAACCTCTTTGCAACCACAGTGCAATAAGGAGTATCAAGTAGAACACGAGACGTAAAAACCAAAACATATCAAAATAAAACTAATCTACTCCTAAAAATAAAAAATAAAAGAAGTAAGCTAATCCAAGAAAATCCAAAAATTAAGGGAAGCTAATCAAAACACACAAAAAATATAAACTATTTAACACTTTACCTATTTATCAAAATACATCTAAAATATCAACTATCACAACTCATGATAGGGCTTTTCAGTTAAATCAAAAGACATGGGTGAGAAGTTAAATAATCCCTCTCTTGGTTGCTTTTTGATAAATTTCCCAAAGTTTAATGACAACATACAGAAAAGTAAATGGAATCCTTAGAGATCAAGTCCTGACTTCGAGTAATGTGCATCTTAAAGAAGCCATTATGTGGTAAAACAGTTTCTGAATCAAGAAATGAAAAGAGCCACTAAACAGTAACTGCAAAATCATATTTGTATGACTTGGATGTGTGTAAATTGTGATTGATGTTAACCACATAAAAGGCTAACTCACTTATTTCACATCTATATGCTGTATAATAAGGGAAAGTATTCGACGAGATCATTTACCTTCCATACAAAAAAGTAAAAAACACCCCAAGCTATCAGATGTGAAATTGGACAGCTTGGGAGGTATCAAAATTGTCCTTGGACTATGTCCGGAGGTAAATGGTCTCACTCTATAGGTTACCATATAATAAAGTACACCTATATATACAATATATCATATACTAACAACTGGAAAGCCACCCATCAGAGAACCACATCGCTCTAGGCAAAGTCACCCTTTATCACAAGGGTGGTCATCACGAGTGATAAAGGACAATATATATTGTATAAATCTAATGGGTGGTCAATAAGGAGGGCCATGGGGACTGCATCTTAGCAGGTATTTGGATCATAGTTGCAAAAGGGGGAACAGATCCAGGGAGATATTCAGGGAACTCATGCAAGTCACAGGATACTCAACGGCACATGATTTGCAAAAGGGGAACAATTAGAGAACTAGGATAACATTTACACCAGATCACCAAATGATAATATAGACAGTAATCATACTTTTGGTCCTTTTTTAACTATAATGTTTTCAATATCATGGTATGCATATGACAAACGTGTGGGAAACATTGCTGAGTAACTATGAAAGACTTGCATACACATGACAAACTTGTTGGAAATGTCTATAAATTGGTGACTTTCAATTTTATAAGAAGCAACTTTTTCTAAATAAATCAGACACTCAAAAGACCAGCTAAACAAAAATCAAATGATCTGTGCATGGAATGGAGTACTCTCTCCATGATATGTCTTTCCATTTGTAGTCCTTTCTACTTCTAATGGACTTCTAGCATAAGAAATATGTGAAAAAAGGGAAGATCGATTAATCATTTGCAGAATACAGTAGGACAACATGAAACTACCGATTTTTTTGGTCATGAAAAACACGGAAGAATTTGATTTGCAATTGGAAATATATCAAACCTAAAAGCAGATTGTACACAAACCAACTGGTAGGATAAAGAGGTCAATCTCACCGAGCAGCGAACCATCACTGGGGTCCACCTTCCCTCAACTCCCAACATCAAAAGACTATCCAATATTTTCTTCTGTTTATGTTCAGAAATAAACAAACCCACATCAGTACCATGACATTGCTAAGTCAATTCACAAGCATCATAATAGCAAAATTACCTGGGCCAGGACTGTCTGGTTAGATCTTCTGTTGGCATCTTTTCCAGGATCATTCTCTGGAGATCCCACCAAGAGCAGTTCTATGGTGCCTAATGCACTGAGCAGATTCACTGTCTAGTGACATATTGGATGTTTCAGATTTAAACCAGGACACAACGGAGTAAGCTAATGCATGTCTTCAACAGCATTTTCACTATTCATATATTAAATGGTATTAAATCTAAGTAAAATACTCAGAAACAAGGATAACTGATTCCATACCTTCTGCTGAGTGAAGTTATATGCATTTCCTTTACGCAACTTCAAAATTGAAATCAAAGACTCGAATCCCACAGTTTCTCTCAGTAATATCTGGACTGTCCAGCTAAATCAATTATTATCAAAGATGCAAAAAATTTAACACAACAAAAGGCAAGCCATATACCTGGTTTGGAACACTATTGCGGATAAGGTTATTCAGCAACTCAAGACAATCCTGTGAGTAACATGCATATTACGAATGTGATCATGGTTTAAGAATTGCTGGAAAAAAATTAACATGCTTTACAAGTTTATTAAAAATGATAATAGGATGCTGATACCAGATAAAAAGGTAATAACTGCATTACAAACATAAAAGAAATAAAAGTTCATCCAAGCAGATGTGGTTTCTAAACAAAAAGTTTTGAAACATAATATGCCAATGCATGTGAGTATTTAACTTTTGTAGTGTTATTGTCATAGGAGTACTTAACTGATAGAAAGATATAAATTCACAAAACCAAACAGCACTATAGTTAAAATACCAATCATAGAAACTGCAAGAAGAACACATACCAAGGCACCAGATTGCAGGCATTTCGAAGAAATAAATAAGTTCATAAGCATACTTCCCGATTGAATATTCACTTAAAATAATATACCAGTCGAAGCAAATTACAGGAGAGAATACAGGTGTTGGTATTTTAAAAACATGAAGGAGTATAGGGACCACAGTATCCATAAATGTAGAGTAAAAAAACTGCAGGATTTCAAGAAAAAAATTGAAAGAGAGTTATACTCATTTTCCATAAAAGAATATAGTCTATGCGATCTCATGCATCCCCGAACTGGTGAAGAAAATGACAAATCATAAGTAAGAATGTCAGTTAAGAGATCATAAAGTTGAGGAACAGGATTGTCCATGACACAAGCTTCAGGATCAATATTCATTTGGATGCTAAGGCAACTCAAACAGTTGAAGAGTTGCTTTGACAAGAGAAGCCATTTAAAGCAACCTGGTCTGATGTAGCCCCATGAGAATCAGAGTTCCACATGTTTTGGATGGTGACAGGACATCCATAATGCTTTCTTTCAATTTAGACAGGGTTGGAGTCCTCAATGACTGAAAAGATATAGTTTCTCGCATGCCATACTAATAATGAGATCAAAGCTGCCTTCACTCTAAATATCCTATTGGAGAAAACTCAACTCCAGCTGCCTTGCACCTAACTCTTGACTTTGCCTCCAACTAATCTCCTCAGTTTTTGTGGTATTATATCTTGCTGCAGTCTCATATTCTACCATGTGGCACTTCCATTCAACTCATTTCTCTGCAACCATCTAGCTAACTCATTGGTCTCCTCTAGGAGCCTACCCTTTTCAGTATCATCATCCGAAAAAATCAACAATTCAATACTCAAATCTACCCTCCAACAAAATCAAGTATCCAAGGGAACATATAGCATACCTTCCCATTCAAATTATAAATGGCTATAATTAAAAAAAAACAGAATTGATTTTAGACAGCCTGGACTCATTCTGATGCTGGACAAGGAAAAAGCCTATGACTAAGGAGCCTGGCCTATAGGGGATCAAGTCCTCCTCAAAATGGAAACCGGGGAATTCAGACAGATTTGAAGAAAATGGATCTATGATTGCGTTTCTTCCACCTCTTTTACCATTCTTGTAAATAGTCCCCCATTGTTCTCCCCTTCCAGCGGTTTATGTCAAGGGGACCCTCCATCCCTTTCTTTTTGCCATTGCAATTGAAAACTTTGGTAGGTCGCTTCCAGGTTAAATCAAAGAGGAACCCTCTTAGGTTTCAAACCTTCAAGGTTTGGACATGAAATATATCCTCTTCAATACATAGATGATACTCTCATATTCTGCAATGCCGCAACTAAACAAGTTGACGACCTTGGTTATTCCTCGGATATTTTGAACTGGCTTCTTGCATGAAGACCAATACGACCAAATCAAAACCGAGGGGAATCGAATTATCTGATGATCAACTTTCCTTCCTAGCAAGAAGACTGCACTGCGGCACAGACCAACTTCCATCCAAGTACCTCGACCTACCACTCTGCTTAGGTAATCCCAGAAAGGCACTTTGGGACCCCATGATAGAAAAATTCTAGAAGAGGTTAACTTCTTGGAAAAGGAATTACCTACGACCAAATCAAAACCAAGGGGAATCGAATTATCTGATGATCACATTTCCTTCCTAGCAAGCAGACTGCGCTGCAGCACAGACCAACTTCCATCCACGTACCTCGACCTACCACTCTGCTTAGGTACTTCCAGAAAGGCACTTACCCCATGGCAGAAAATTTCTAGAAGAGGTTGACTTCTTGGAAAAGGAATTACCTCTTTCTTATGGACAGAATAACTCTCATCAAAGCTACCCTCTCAAACATCCCAATTTATTCCATGTCACTTTTCAATATGCATGCTAGCACCATCATCTCTCTTGAAAGGCTTATGGAAATTTTTCTTCAGTTTGGGGACACTTCCAAAAAGAAAATTCACTTGATAGCTTGGGATCAAATTTGAACACCTAAAAAGGTTAGAGGCCTACGCATTTGCAGCCTTAAGCAAGATGAATGGGACTCTCATTGGCAAATGGTGGTGGCGCTTCACCACCAAAAAAAACTTGAATGGCACTAGGTGCTCCTTCAAAAGTAACCCAAGGCATATAGCTTCTTCTGCCTTTTTCAAAAACTTTTATCGATGTCGAAACATTTTCATGCCTTTTATAAGGTTCAAAGTTAACTCAGGGGAAAAATGTTCTTTTCTGGACTACCACTTGTATTGGAAACCAACTCCTCAGAGAAACCTGGTCTAATCTCTTTGCAATAGCTCTTAAACCCCAATGTTCCTACAGTTGCTCAATATTTCGAACACAATGGCCAAAATTAATCTTGGACACCCATGTTTAGAAGATCATTCCATGATCATCAATGGATCTGGAAGTGACAGGGCAGCATGGGCCAAATTCCATACAGGGGTTTTCACAGTTGCTTCCTTCTATAAAGCACTAGACCCTTCTTCCTGCAACTCTCCATCCATTCAAAATATAGCTTGGCTCACCCAAACCTCCTCAAAATCCAAGCTTTCACTTGGCATGTAATCTCCAACAGAAACTCAACCTTAGACCAACTTAACAGGAGAGGGTTCAACCTTGCAAACAAATGTTTACTTTGCGGAGAAGAAGATACCCATTCTCATCTTTTCTTATTGCATATTCACTTCCAAAGCCTGGCCCAAACATCTCAAACATTACAATTGGCAATGGGACATTCCCAGGTCCATTGAACATTTTTTTCCGTCCTACATCCCCCCCCCTTCCCGTTCCCCCTTTCACGTCAGCAGGGTTATTCCTACTGAGAGCCTCCATCCTAGCTAGTCTTGGAACAATTTGGGTGGAGTGAAACTCCAGTATTTTTTGAGAAGTCAAGAAAAGTGCGAGAACAACTACAGAAAGAGCCACAGACCTCACCATTTTCTAGGCCAGCTGCTGCAAACATATCAAGACCTTCTCCAAAGTAGAATTTGAATCGAATTGGGGTAACACCGTCCAATCCATACCAAACGGTCCAAAATCTTAGGGGGTCATTAAGGTCAACATAATTGTCCCATGGGGAACCCGGGTCCATGGGAAAGACTCACACAGAACAATCTTAGACTGCTTTTCCATCTCGGTTTTAGAGACTCCAATTGGGCTGAAGCAAGTGCCCTCCTCAACGTCCTTAAGAGATTAAATCCGAGTTGGGGCAATCACCTCCTTGTCGAAGGGGACTCCAAAAATGTTATTTCTTGGTCATTTGGTAGTTTGCAAAGCCCTTGGAGGCCAACCGTATTTTTACCACATTGCTCACTTGTGCGGGCCACTTTGAGTTGACTTCCTTCATGCTTGGCAGGAAGCAAACTGATAGCTGATATGCTGGCTAAGAACAGTGCCACACTCAAACACAATTCAGTACAGCCATAATTTCTTGGGAGTTTATAATTGTAATCTTTTGAGTATAGCCCGGTTTCGTGGTATGCCTATCTACAATGTGCCTCTTTCCTTTGTTCTTTTGGTTTCTGCTTCTTCATGTCTCCTTTATTTGTCTTTTCCTGTATGCTTCATTGCTGTTCTCTCACTCTCTCTATCCTAGGACTTCTTCTCTACTCCCTTGTCCCATCTTTTGACATTAGATCTCACTCCCCATATCCTCTCTCCCGTCTCTTTCCCCTGCCCCACTTTCCTATATTTCCAAACCACAGTTACCAGGAACGGGAGTGATAAGGGCTCCAAGATCGGGATCTCGAGCGGGAGCAGGAGAGCAGAGCGAGGTAGGCTCGAAGATCCGTGGTCGGGGGGATGAGGTATGTAAATGGCCAGGTAAAGGGATCGAGATCCCCGACTTTTAGGGAGCATGTTCCAAATATTCATAGGTGTGAATTCTTTACTAAATGAGGTAGCATTCCTCCGTGATAAGGATGAAGAGTCCCGAAGTTCACTTATCAACTCTACTGTAATTTGGGAACGAATTCCATTGAACAATATAATTAACTTTTTCAAAATCCACAAACTCAAGAACCAATGTGAATAAGAATCATGTCATTTGAAATTCTCATAGAAATTTTGTTGTCATTGGAATATGATTTAACACATGAGTAGTGTTAATAAAAATCCTATATGGTGATGTAACATCTAAGTCCTCAGTTCCATGTTAACACGTGGGAATGAGGGTGATAAAAACAGTTTCTTAAGCAAGGATCACTATAAAAGATTAATCATGTGGGTCCATTACAAAAATTGCAAACCCCCTACCTACATTGGTCTGCCTGCAACGCACACATCGCCATTTTTGGCACCAATCAGTTGGATTGGACGACTCCCACTCGAATATCGATTGATGATTACATATAAGACTGTTGTGATGGATTGTTTCCAAACAAGAAATACTGTGATAGTTAAGCTCTCTTTTGCAAAGCATGACAATGAAAGACATTGCAATATACTATTCCCAATAGCTTTCCTTTGTTGAAGATTGCTAGGGGCTCAAAAACACATACACGAGATAGACCTCACACTTCCATGCATACATGTTATTCCATCACCCATAAGGCAACCCCATGATGGCTTGATTTGGTTGACCAACACCCAAGCGAAGCAATAGAAGTCCTCCGGGAGGAGGAAAGGAGCCAATGAACTAGCCCCAAGGAAGTTAAGCATATTAACATTCCTTAATGGAACCATAATGTGACTAACTTTTATGTCTCCTTCCATCTTCTTCCTTCTCTCTCCTTGCCCTCTCTTTCGTTGCCTTTCTTTGAAACTAAATATGATTCATGATTCAATACGTGTGTAAAGTCGTGAATTGTAAAATATGTAGGAAATCATGGCATTCATAAACTTTGTAGGTCATAAAAATTCGATATCCACACTCCCAAATTAGAGGATACTCGATTTCAAGTTTGTGGAATCGTGGTTTCGCTTACTCATAAGGATGATTTTTGGCATAGGGATCTGGATCCAATGAACTTGGATTGACCTCACCAATTTCTTAGATTGAGATGCCAAATATCAAAGAATTGCTCGGAATCAAGATCCCATGTCTTCAAGAGCGGGATCTAGCTTCTGAAGCGGAAGCGACCCCCTCCTTAGAAGATCCTACTAACTATGCTCAAAAGAAACATTTCTAATCTTTATTTGTTGTATCTATTCTTGCTACTTGATTTTTTTGATTACAGTTCTAGGAGCAACCTGTCTGTGTATTGCCTATACCCACATCATGGGTTTTTGTAAGCACATATTATATGCAATATAGCCGACCTCAAACCATTGAATAAGGCTTGGATGATGATGATGATATTATACGCAATATAATGTCAGCAATTCTCCAAAGAACCAAAAACAAATGCACATAATAACCTCCACCACTTTGCTTGATCCCTAAAAACAAGAAAGCCTACCACTTCAACACAATATAATGTCACCAATTCTCCAAATAACAAAAAACAAGAGCACAAAATAACCTCCACCACTTTACCTAATCCCTAAAACCAAGAAAGCCTACCACTTCAACACAATACAAAGAGAATTGGCTCTCTAAATCAAAGAGAGTTTTTTTTTGAAGTTGTTAACTTTTGTATTAATAAAAGAGGTATTACAGTAGTCCTTCGAGATAGCCCACAGGCCGCGCTTCTCAGCAAAAATAGGCTTACCCAAAAAGGCCCTATACAAAAAATGAGTGGGGCTTATAAAATGTGCCCATTACAACAGATATACAAAGAGATGCAATGGACCCAAAAAGTCGAGGCTACAAAAACGAGTAGGGTTGAAACACCAAGATGAGCAAACCAGTCCTTGAGCTCTCCTTCCTTAGCCAGTTATTCCGCCAGGGTGTTTGATTCCCAAATATGCCTCCATAAGACGGCTGTATCCCTGCAAATGTGCATAATCTCACCATAAATCGAAGTAAGGTACCAGGGGAGGGCTGCCTTTCCAGAAGCCCAAGTGATTATATTTTGGGCATCTCCTTCCACAATCAGAGGTTGTCCCCATGCGAGGTCAAATAATTTGAATCCCGAAAGAAAGGCCAAGGACTCTGCTAGCTGGGAATCGGCATGGCCAATGAACTTGGAGAAAGAGGCCAGAATATTGCCACGGTCTTCTTTGAAGACACCACCTACGCCAACTGGGCCGGGGTTTCCCAAAGAGCACCTGTCAAAATTCATTTTGTGAGGCGTGCCGGAGGGGGAGACGAGGTGGTTGGAGCAAGAGGACATTTTCCCAGTTTTGTAGAAAACTCGAAGCCGAAATGCCTTTGAAAGCCTTGTGATTAGAAGCCTAGAAATTATCTGAGTTGTAGTCTTGTCGAAGAGAGCCGAGGCTTCACACCTGGATCCTCGAAAAATCCTCGTATTTCTTTTGACCCAAATTACCCAAATGGTTGCCGCCATGGAGGCTTTTCAAAGGAGCCTACCTGCCTTTGGTCAATAAGAGTCCAAGGAGAGACTAAGGAGTGCTGGGAGGGAAACCAGTGTTACCCAAGAGAGGTCGCAGAGGCAAAGGAGTCGGCTCCATAGATTGAAGGCAAGGTTGCAATGAATAAAGAGGTGAGGTTGCTCTCGGCTTCACAAAGGCACATGACGCAGCGGTTAGGAATGGGAATACCCTTGCGTTGTAAATGATCGACAGTAAGCACCTTTTCGAAGCACGCTATTCAGTTGAAAGCTTGTACTTTGGGTGGGGCTATAGTGAACCACACCTTGGATACCACCGAGGTCGGAGACTGGGGAGAGGTTGGAGGTTGCAGCAGTTTTTTGTAGAAGGAGGCAACTGAGAAAGAACCAAAGGGTGAGGGGGTCCACAGCATACTATCCGGAACCAGAGAAAGCAAGGAAAGTTGAGTGTAACAAGGAGGAAAGAGAGAGAAAATCCAAGGTTTCTCTATCGAAGAGGGCCCTTCTGAAAGATGGGTTCCAGACCCTACGACTACCTAAGATGGGCATCTCGTCCTCAATGGAAGAGGATGTATTGGTGGCCAAGGAAAAGAGAGAGGGGAGCCGATCCCTAAGTGGAGTGTGGTCCAACTATAGGTCTAACCAGAAGCGAGTTTTGTCGCCTCTCCTAGGATGGAAGCAAATGTTTTGTTGAAAGAGGGAGAAAGAAGACATCATTGACTTCCAAGCCCCAGACGTCCTAGAGGGACGAGTCCCTGCCGGTAGCCAGTGAGAAGGGTGGATTCAGTATTTGCTGCGGGTACCTTGAGTCCAAAGCAAGTTATTGTGATTTGTAGCTTGCCACCACCATTTTTCGAGTAGGAGTGTTTTGTTTCCTCAAAATTCAAATCCCAAGCCCCCCCAGATGCTTCGGTTGGCAGACTTTATCCCAAGAAATGACATGGATCTAAATCAAAGAGAGTTAGTTATTAAAAAAAATCCGGATAGCCTTTTTATTTTATCACATAAAATCAAGACATACCCACCATGAGTATTGGACATGCCTGCTCTAAAAATGACTTTCCAGTAGGGAGATAAGGATGCGATCCAATCTCATCATAATCAGAGCTCCTAGATCATTAGTTCAAGTAAGACACCCACCACCATTAAGAAGATTCAATCCCTCATATTAAACAAAATTTGAATCTAGACATGACTAACAGTAATCTGATGTCATCTTCCCCAAACCACCCGAAAAAATTTTCAAAAAAATGAACCTGATAAACGTGAAGTCAATTCTGAAGCATAACGGCGACTTTACACTTTGCCCTATGCATAATTAATACAAATAGCAAAAAAGGTTCTCTTCCAAATCTTCTTTCATCGCTGACAGTCAAATATGGAAACTAAAAAGGAAATTCAATAAAATAAAAAAAGAATCCAATTTAAATTCTTCTTTTGTTCCAGAGCCTATGGGCGTATATCACAAACGCTGAAGTCAAAGATGCTTAATTACAACATCGATGGTGCTCCTAGGGTTCTACTAAGCATCAGGCACGCATTAGTTAAGTAAGAGGGGCACAAGAAAAATATGAAATCGGAAGGCTTCTTGCACTTGGATTAGAAGGAAGTGTACATATGTTATGATGAGGTATATACAAAATATCTCGAATGTAAAATTGAGGTCATGAAAATGAATAGCTTGCCAGTATGAGCAATTGCAATGGCCAAAGTTGTCAACCACTGGTGCGAGCAAATACGAAGTATTCGCTCAACCTATTTTTTCCCTGTGATTTATTTAGAATACATGGAGTTCTTATATATCAGGGGTTTCCGAGGTTTCAGGGAGGAAGGGAAGGGGGATGGGTTGGGAATCTAAACATTTGACAGTCAAAGTAAGAGAACTAGGAGCCTAAATATCCAGAGGGATTATTAAGGATAAAATTGAAATGAACTGATCAGTTAGGAGATTCAATTTGAAATGAAATGGGGGAGATTCCAAAAAACATAGCCTTTCTCTTTTATCTCTTAGTTGTATTACAAATTAACAGTACCATATTCATTCGGAAGAAATATCATTAGTGTACCTCAATGAAAAAATGGAAGCACTCTCTTCCTTATGAAGCCTAATACTTCTGAGAGATTTTAACATTACAAACAAAAAGGAAGAAATACTGCAAGCTGATAAAAGGAGATTACATGAATGATAATGGTCCCAGTTTAAAGGTGATTTCCAAGATAATTAGTTGAAAAAGTCAGCATTGCTTAACTTAAGCAAAATTCTAGAGATGTCCATGGTTAGATTTTGTGTCAAAGTGATCATGTGCGAACATCCTTGCCATGGTACAATCGTCTTGTTATTGTAGGGTAGTCATGCTTGATAAAAATGATCAACTTGTTCATGCAATTTCACAATTGTTGCATGAAATAAGTACCCCATCATTTCATTCACTTTAACTAGATCAATAAAATAACGAGTAATTTCATAGAATGCTAACGAAAATGAAGCCTTCTATGTCACAACTTCTTAACCTGCTAAGTATTTCCTATTTTCTGTTTTCTATTATTCTCCGATACATTTGTAGTTCTTTAGACATTGTCATGTAGTTCTAGCAAGACCAAGAAACTTTTGACAAAAAAAATACTGCACAACAATGAAACAAACTATAAACTTTCACAAAATTAGTAACAGTTACAGTGCTCATAGGCGATTCATTAAGCAATATGAGAGAAAATTGTAATTTAAAATTCACTGGTGGCTGGCCAGTACACTTTACTGCTTAAGAAACCACCTGCACAACAACACCACCTTCAGAGCCTCCCTCCTCTTTAATTATGCTAAAGATCTTCTCAAATGCACCCTCAAAAACTACAATTTTCTGAATTTCCTGAAAAATATATTGTGGCAGCAAGGTATTAGAACATATCACTCCACAGAAACACTGAAAATGTGGCCAACAAGAAGAATAGCAAAATCACCTCAGCTTCACGAGTCAGATATGTGAGTAGTAGAAGAGCTTCATTCCGAAGTACCTGAAAACAACATAATAAACTTCGCTATAATTAATCAAATTAAGGAGTCATAAATATTCTTATTAACAGCTTAACCAGATCAGATCACAATCGACATTTCACAGGAAGCTCTTTCACCTTTTTTATATAATCATGTACTACAAAATTCATAAAAATTTCCAAAACCGCAAAACGCTATCAATTTAAAAAATAAAACCTAAATCATTTCATCGTCCTTAAGGTAGACTGAGGTAGGCATGCAAATAGGAATGGCCAACGTGAAAATGATCTCAAAAGTTTCAAATTCAATAACATGAATGGTGATTGTCTTTCGCCATTTTTGGACTTTTAAGGTCTAGTGATTATGGGTTGTAGGGAGGTTATAAACTTGCCTCTCAGATGGGACCACAATCTCCTAAAGTGTTGAACAAAATACGCAAGCCAATAGCTTCAATGGTGCTGTACCTTATTAGGGGAAACTTGAGCAAAAAAACTTAACAAAAGATAAATGAAAGTTAACTTGGGATAAATGTGATCATGGATGGATGTAGAATCAGAAGAGTGCAAAGGAGCATTGAACCTACCAAAGGTGCATCCCAGGTTAACATCAACACCCAAATAGGCTTTCCTCAAATTTTTTGTCCAAACTGAGCAAGGGCTATAGAGATTCTGGAAGTACGACAGGAAATTTAGGAATCCACTCATTGGCTTTATAGTTGCAATCTGAATCTTGTCCTTATTTATACTATTAAAGGTAACACATCAATGCCAATTAATACTACAATTCACATGAAAGAAAACTACATCAAGATTTGCCAGACAGCGCACCTCTAACTTTTTTTTATAACAATTTTTCTAGACAGACAAGGATATATTTCCACCATTTGGGTACGTGGAGTTATAACCACGGCACTATTTTTCTGTTGCACACATTAAAGAGTAATATGTGTCCCATATTGGCACACCTATCCATAGGGGAGTTAATGTTGCACGCCTGTCCCCAACATGGCTGACAAAACACCCCTATCAGTACAAGAGAAAGAAAAAGAGCATCTTGTTTTCTGTATTCCCAAAAAAAGAGGAACTTCTTGGATACAATTACAACCATTTGAGACCTACAGTTTTGGCGTTAAGGCAATAATAGAGGGTATTCCGTTGACGCTACTAAGATGTCGAAACTCCAAAACGGCTAATTGTCTATTACAGCAATGAATAACAGCATAATATTATATCAAACTAAATAATAAACCACATGACATACTAAGGAAGAAATCCCACTACCTCCCGGTCCATAAGCATGTCCATAAGCCGGGTGATTCCACGAGGAGTTGCCAAAATTGCTTCCTGCAACCTGTGGAAAGATAATGAGGAAGGTGTAAACTCAAGTAGACTAGAAATTTACTTAAGAAGTTTCCTCAAAATCCATTATCAAAAAGAAGGGGCAGCAGAACATCATACACCTCACAAACAAAATACCTGTTTGGAGAATTTGTGAGAAGAGCTGTCAAAGTTTGCAATGTGTAGTACCGAATATAGAAGTCATCTTCTGACTAACCAATTATGCCAACCAGTTAAATAACATAATCTTGGTTGAACAATATGGATAAGCTACTTAAAGTCAAACCATGCAAAGATTCAAAAAGTTCATACCAGCAAACTTAAAAGAAGAGAAATGCTTTCTGATTCTCTAGAGAGCAGATCAGAGTTCATTAATGCTGGTTGAACTTCATTCCTTAGTCCATGTGTATAACCCAGAGGAGTCAAAGAGCTTACAAGAGTTTCCAGTGCACCTCGAGCCTGTGGAGCATCGAAAGCACAAAGAACATAATGAACAACATTTTTAAGTAACACCAGAAGAGAGAAAAGCACTTGAATACATCCCTTCTCCAACCTAGCCTAACCCAAATTTCCACAGGAAATCAAAATCAAATTCAAACAGAAGCCAAAAGAACTCTAAATATCATGGATTTTTTGTTTTCTTGATAAATAAATCACCACAACAATTTGAGTCAATCTCAATTGAGAAAACCAAGGCAAGCCAGATCCGCAGCATGTACCTACTCGCTCTGAATTTGCAGCAATATTTCGCTTTACTTTTATATGTGTAATATTTAGTTTTTTGAATGTTAAATAATCTTAAGAAAATAAAACTGAAATATTTTCATAAAGTCGAAATGTAAATTTAATCATTTTTATGACAAGAAAATACAATAATCTCCACCTATAATAAATGATGGCAACGTACTAAGGTGGATAAATGTATATGACATGATTGCAAGAATGAAGGGAAGAGAAGAAAAGGTGCACCATTTCTACATCATCTCGCTCTTCTTTTAAAACAGACAAAAGCACTGGGAAGCCTGTAACCAGGAGAAAAACAATGGCATCATTAGCATATCTTGATTGGGGAACGGAGAAAAGTTTGTCACAATTCAAATTACAATTACATTCTATATGTGGCAAAGAGGAACTCACCCATTGCTCCAAATGCCAACTGGGCAGAACGACTTTCTGCAACAATAGACTGAAGTTCAGCCATGGCAGCACGTCTATCGTCAGCTAAAACGCCATTGCTTATTCGATCCAGCAAACGCTCAACATGTCTTAGAAACATACCACCAAAAGAAAAGAATTTCCAACAAGAAAAGAATCATTAGCATCATCATCCGAGCCTTATCCCACCTATTTGGGGCCAGCTACAAGAATCATGTTCCACCATTCCGCTCTATCAAGGGCCATACTCTCAATCACACAGATTCAATATTAAATGCAAAAAAAGAAGAAGGAATTCTATATAAAATGCAAATATTTAAAATAATATAACAGTATGTGCTTCATGACAAACGTAAGTGCAACAATTTAGAAGGCCGAGAACAAACAACACCAAAAGTGGAACAAGAGTTTTCAGTTTTCAAGTTAAATTGCAAAACGTGATTCAAAGTAAGTGAAACAAGCTAATCAGGATTTACCCAAAAACAAATTAAAAAAAACTAGCTAATCTGGAACAAGTGATTCAAGTTAAACGCGACCCACTTATACACATGGAATTGCATAGACCTATTGCCATTTCTCAGAAAAATCAGTCATCTGATCCAATTTTCTTTTTCTTTTTCCTTTTTGAGAAATACATATGTCCAAGTTTGTAATGCCAACTTGACACAAAAAATTGATGCTTCACTCACAACCACCTGCCCACACGAGGGCCAAGCTTGCTAAAAGGTGCATCCATCAAGCATACCTCTCTACCAAGTGAGAGGACTACGGTTGAATTGAAAAAAAAAAAAAGGAATTTCCAGCACGATAACAGCATAGAATTCTGCCAATTTTAAAGATGGCAGAGTAGCCCACCTCCCATGCGCCATTGACAATTAACAATATCCAGACTTCAAATGTTGGCATGACATGACTAATTATTCTAGAAACCAACCTAGGAAATTTTTATAGCAGATTGCTTTATTGCCATAGAGCATCTCAATTCTGAGAAGCTCATTCTGGTATGAACAATTGTGATGTTAGTAACATCACAAACCATTGTGCCAACATTGGTAGCCAATGGGAACATAAGAGAGCAAGGCTAAAATCCTTAGAACCCCTTCCTAGGTTTAAAATCTGCCTGAGACTCTCTAAGGGATTGTTGGTACTTGGTGCAGAAGCAAGGAGCCATGTTATTTACGCCTCTTTGAACACCTCAGAGAAGGTAAATTCTTGTACCTCCAATCAATTTTTTTCTTGGATTTTGAGGCCCACAAATGCATTCCTTTCCAAATACAGATACTCACTTCTTGACCATTTGGCACAGTGTCAATCACATTCTTTATGTAATTCTCCAAGTATTTTGTTGCATGTGTTCTCTTTCTCTTGTATAACATGGGCTATTGACCAATAGATGAGTAGTTGCCTAGTTGGTACCGTCTGAACAGAGCTTATGAGGATAGGCCACAGGAATTAAAGTAGGAACCGTATGAACTACAACTCTACCACAGTTTATTGAAGAAATCATGGTTGTCCACTTCTCATGGTTTATCTCACAAGTGATTTACATGCCATTTATGAGTGGAGGGACCATGAGTAAATCCTCCCCATAAGTAATGAATAGCCTATAACATGACATGCGTAACCGAAGCACACAAGCAGTTATCATCTAGTAAGTGGAAATTCAATTGTTTAAAGTTCTTCCAACATGCCTACTGAATAAGCCTTTGTACTAGAGGGTTTCAGACTTGACAAAAGAATATTTCTTGCACTGTTGCACACAATCTTGATCATTATGATGTCAATCAGAATTCATTGTAACCTAGGGGCTGTAAGAATTATTGTCACTCAAGCACAAACCAAGATTAAATTCACAAGGTGCAAAGGCCACAGAGCAGACTATTTACTTATGAAAAACTGCTAAGAACCCCTAGGAGCACTAAACTTGATGCTCGTCCGCTTCAAATACCACTTTTGAGGTGGGATAAATATCTCGAGAAGTTCAATATACAACAAAAGGAATAAATTATACCTATCTTCATCTGCAGTTGATTGATCCTCATTTCCAAAAACAAGTCCACCAACACCCTGCAAAGGCTTTTCCGGTATGTAAGTATCATACCAAATCACTGAAATATGGAATATAAAAAAGTTTGACAGAAAATTTTACCTTACACTGAATCGAGAAGTGGGCAGAAAAGAGGAATTCACAACGGAATATACATTCAAATTTCTCATACAAATTGATGTTTAAAAAAAACATAATAACAACTAAATCAGAAGTCAAAATCACATAAATGAAGAAACAATGTTCTTAAGTAACTACTTGATATCATAATATCATAATTTCCAGAAATTGTACATCTATTTTATTGAGTTAAAATCGGAATCCAAACCAGTTTATATAGGAAACAAGAGGATTTCAATGGCAGGGTCAAAGCCGAAAAAACAAGCTAGAATCTTTGTAACTAAGATAAATCAGAAGAAAAAATTACAAAAAACAATAAACCATACACCGAGCATCAGGAATGTCCTGAACAAAAAGATTTGATCAACAAAAGGCTCATTTAGCAAGCTTACCAGAGGCTTAATTGGTTCTGATATGTAAGGACATTATCATCTTCCCCAAAATATTTTCTTTTTGAGAAAGTTCACTATTATTGTATTATTGAATAATAGAGTATACAAAAAATGAGGTGACCCAGAAAGGGCACACAATACATGGTCCCATAGGGTCCAAAAATGCTTTACAAGAATTACAGAAGCAGGCAAAGAAAAGGGTGGCCTCAAAAGCCTAACGCCCCATTGGAGAATTAGAATAGGCCCCCTCCCTAGCCAATCAATCTGCGTCAGAGTTGTCTTCTCTCAAAGCATGGCACCATGAGATTCTGAAACCATGGGATAAGTGCGAAATCTCGTCGAATACATAGTCTAGACACCACGGCCAAGAGAAGAGATTAGATGCCTATGAGATGACGTTCTTGGAGTCCCCTTCCACCACCAGATCAGAACTCCATGTGTGGTCCAACTTGCCAAGGCCCTCCAAGAGGGCTAGTGCCTCGGCAAGAGTGGTGTCCACCATACCAATAGAGCAGGATTGCGATAACAAGGTACATCCATTACTCAATTGAAAGAGACCACCAATTCCGGATGGTCCTGGGTTCCAAGGGAGAAACCATTGATGTTAAGCTTAATGGATCCTGGTTTTGGTGGTCTCCAAAGTGATGCCCGCGAGATCCTAGGTTAGGCCAGGCACAGCAAATTCTGCCAATTGCTATGGAAATCATTTAAGGAGAAGTCCTTGAAGAGCTTGTGGTTCGTGGCCCAAAAGGACACTAGGTTCCTGATTTTCTCGGCCAGCACCGTGACCGTGGATCTCTCTCCCCTGAAATTTATGTGGTTCCTTCCTATCCATAACACACAGATAATGGCTGAGATAGAGGCTTTCCAAAAGTACTCTCCCTGCCTTGGACCAGGGAGTCTAGAGAAAGCCTGAAACAAATGGAGGATGGATCTAGAAGTGACCTAGGGCCACTCGAAAAGACACAGAAGATTGGTCCATAAGGCTCTAGCAAACTCACAATTGAGGAAAAGATGGGCATTGGACTCTTCAGCCTCCATCCACAAGATGCATCTACTTGAGCATTGCAAACCTCTTCTTTGAAGGTGATCAACAGTCAGCACTCTATCGTGGAGCGCAATCCAGCAAAACACCTGTATCCTAGGTGGTAAGAAGGGAAGCCAAGCTTTGGAGGCTAGACTGAGGGTGGGACAAGCAAGGTAGGGATTCAAGTTGAGGGTCCGAACAAAGGAGGACACTGAGATTAATCCCGATGCTGCTGGAGCCCAAATAATCTTGTTGTCTACAAAGAAAGAGAGGAATACAGAATGAAGTTCAGAAAAACCCCTAAGGTCATCGAGTTCGTGATCATTGAGGGGTCTCCTGAAGTTACGCGTCCAAGATCTATAGGACCCCGAAACACCGAAGTTCTCGGCCACAGAGGACTGAGCATCACAGGTTAAGAGGAATAGGTTAGGGAACTAATCCCTGAGAGGTGTGTGACCGATCCAAGTGTCAGTCCAAAACTTCACCCTATTCCCCTCCCGTAGACTAAATTAAATGTGTTGGAGGAAAGTGTCTCGGCAATGAAGTATGGACATCCAGAAGCTAGAGATATGCCCACTGATTCTGCATTCGGGAGTCCAATGGTCATTGCCATAGCAATATTTGTGCTTGATGACCTCCCTCCAAAGGTGGCCTGGTTGGGTTGCATACCTCCACCACCACTTGCCCAAAATGGCAATGTTGTGGTCTCTGAGGTTGCGAATACCCAGGCCCCCCCTGAGATTTAGGTAAACATAGCTTGGACCAAGATATGAGAAGAAACTTGTGTCTGTGATCCCCAGACCCAAGAATTCCCTCATCATTTGCTCCAATCTCGCGGCCACTAAGGCACGGATAAGAAATAAAGACATCTGAACTATGAGAGTGTTGGCTAGGGTGGCCTTGATTAGCGCGAGTCTTCCCACCTTGGATAGGAACCTGCCTTTCCAGCCCACGAATCTCCGATTGTATTTGTTGATTATATGACTCCATTGCGAGAGTCGTGGCATGCCAAGGCAAAGGGGAAGTCCGAGGTACATAAAGGGGAAGTTCTTGACAAAGCAGCCCCATCTATCAGTGAGTAACCGGACTAGAGATGGGTCGGTGCAGACCCCCATCATCTTGGATTTGGCTAGGTTAGCCTTAAGCTAGTAGTCATTTCAATATACTTTAGAAACAGCAGCAATGTATCAACGCGTTGCACAGAGGAGTCGCAGAAGATGAGGGTGTCATCCGCGTATTGCAAGTGCGAGATGAAAGGATATCGATTGCTTGATTGGAATCCTCTCATGAAGCCTGCTTGGTAGAACCTTGAGATTGAGATACTGAAGACCTCAGCCATGATAGCGAACAAGAAAGGCGACAAAGGGTTGCCCTGGTGGAGACCTCTACTAGCCGAGAAGAAGCCTTTAGGGGTCCCATTTATGAGTATTGAGAAGATGGGGTTGGAGAAACACTCTTTGATCCAGTTTCTCCACTTAGGCCCAAAGGCCATCCTTCTAAGGATTGCATCAAGAACTGACCAATCAACATAGTCATAAGCTTTCTCCCAATCTAATTTTATGACAAGTTCCGGGATTTTAGATATGGAGCGAGTGTGGATGCACTCGTGGGTGATTAGAGCCCATCCAAGATCTGGCGGCCTTTGACAAAAGCCCCTTGGGTGGGGGAAATGACTGAATTAAGGCCATGAGGATTTCGACCTCCAGGAATGGTCTTTCCAACTAGGTTACTTTCTCAGGAGAGAGGGTAAGGAAGGCGAGGTCATGCATGATGGGTCTCGCCCTAGAAAAGGAAGAGAAGAGATTAGAGAAGAAGAGTACAAGAACCTGCTTGATGAGGTGGGGTTGGTCAATAACTGAGTCATCGACTTTTAAGTGGGTGATCGAGTTCTCACGTCTTCTACAGTTTGCTATCTTGTGGAAGAACCTTGTGTTCAGATCTCCCAGCTTCAACCATCTGACCTTGGCTCTCTGGGACCACTAGATCTCCTCCTTATAGAGAGTGGAATGATAATCGAATTTGGCCTTGGATCGAAGCTCACGTTCTGCTGGGAGTAGTGGTTTGGACTCCTCCAATTCATCCCACACATGAATGGCTTGGAGCAGCGCTTCCTTTTGTGAGTGAAAGTTCCCTGGGTGTTGGGACTTCCAAGTTTTGAAGGTGGATTTCAGCAGCTGGAGTTTCCTTTGGACCTTGAACCCTGCCCATCCGTGGACCTGAGTTTGGAGGGATTTCCACGATGAAGCCACCAAGTTTCAAAACGAAACGGCTTTGGACCTTGAGAGACAGCTTGGGTGTCTAAGAGTAAAGGGTGATGGTCCGATGTTGGTTTGGGTCAAACAGTGGAGTGGGTGCTTGGGAAGGTGTGGTCCCATTCCAAAGAAATAATAAAACGGTCCAACTTGGAGAGGGAGGGATTGAGGGAATTGTCAGATCAGGTAAACTGAGCCCCTTCCAGAGGGATGCCGATTAGCTGATTCTGGAAGATAAAGTCCAAAAAATGGATCATTGCCGGTGAGATGGATTGATTGGAACTGCGATCATGGGACCATCGCGTGACATTGAAGTCCCCCCCCCAAACACCATGTAGCAAGGGCCCTAAAAGCTAAGGCCTACAGTTCTTCCTAGAAGGAAGGCCTCAGGCTATGGGAATTGGGGCCATACAGTGCCAAACATTTCCACGGCAGTCCGTCCAAAAGCCTTGAGAGGATTACCGTGGCTGAGAATTGGCCAATGTTAAAGTCCAAAAGTCATGTAGGGTGGGGTCCCAGGGTATCCAAATCCCACCCGAAGCTCCTAGTGCCCGAACCTACAAGGCCTAAATCCCCAAATACCCCGGACAACAGGGAGGGTGGGGGAGGGAGTTTGGTTTGGATCACAACAAAGAGGAAGGGGGAATACTTGGCACAGATATCTCAAACCGCACACCTTTTTTGCAAGTGGCCCAAGCCACGGATATTCCACATCAAGATCCTCATTGGGTGGGGTGGGATTGGTCGGTGCGCCTCGTAAGGCGCCTTGAATAGAGCCTAGCCAAAGGGCCCAGGTCGTTAGGTGAAGATTATGGGGGACCCGATGGTTAAACTTTGTCATATAGTTTAGCCCAAAAGGCAAGAGGTTAGACGGTTCTCTTTGGCCCTTTATCTTGGCTATGAAGGGGGATTTGGTATCAACAGTGATGAAGTCTTCCAAAACCTCCTTGGGGCCATTGAATTTGAAGCCCATTACCCTCAGGGCTTCGTGAGTGTTGCCTTGAGAACAGTCTACGTCGTAGACAAATGTGGAGTCGATAGAGGTCACCGACTCTGTTTGGAAGCTATCAAGCGAGATCCGGGATGAAGTTGGGGATGCAAGAGGCATGGCAGTGTTGGAGTTGATGAAGGGTGGGGAGGTGAGCCCAAGAGATGACGAGGATCCACCTAGGGGAGAAGGGGGGAAAAGAGACTGGAGGGGCAGCCAGCGAGGTTGAGCGGGATAGAAAGGAATAGGGGTCGGAGGAAGGGAAATGAGGGAAAGGAGCACAGACTGTTGAAAGGGGATGGGTGGAGGGGAGGAGGTATATTGAGGGGAAACTAGGAGTAAAGCAGTCTCAGTCGCCTCCTTGGGCGAGTTAAGGAACGGATGGGGGCCCTTAGAGATGCAGGGAGGAGGGTGCCCAAAGGTTCGTCTTGGATACAGTGCCATGCCGAGATCTGGATGGGGGGAGAGGTGTTGGATCTCTGTTGAGGGGACTAGCATGTAGGTTGGTAGGGATGAGGAGGTCCCCATAGTAGAGGGGGGGGAAGACAAGGGGGGCTGAGAGGATGAATAGGAGGCACTAAGGGAAAGGCTGTGGGATGAGAGGTTAGGGACTGTACAGAGACGGGGAATTGTGGGGGGGGAGGGGGGGGGGGGGGGGAGGGGAAGGCAGGTGGTTGTGCAATATGGAGTCGAAGAAGGCACATGGGGAAGGCCCAAAAGCCCGAAGTGAAGCCCTGAGATGGAGAGGGGAGGAGTTGATGGGAATGTGTGCATTCATCACTGCTAGTCTTGATGGAGGTGAGGCCTCCAAGGCCAACCCACCAGCGCTCTGCCGGCAGCAGACACGGTGCAATAGGAGGAAAAGAGCGATGCCTATCATCTATGTTGATCGATGGTTGGCCGGAAGCCAAGACAGAGGAAGAAGAGGGGACCAAAGAGGGTGAGCCAGCACAAGAAATGGAATTGAAGAAGAACTTGGCTGTTGATGTAACCAAGGGGGCCATTTGGCAGGCAATCGTACAAGTTCTCATAGGTTGAGGAAGAGGGGTGACCGTTGGATGAGAGGGGAGGCCAATCAATAAGCAAGGGTGGGCACGCTTGCCACGTGGGGAAGTACGGTTGGATGAGAGGAAGGTGGACACATGGTGTGCCAGGGTCATGCTGAGGGGATGACCGTTGGATGGGGTGATCGGGGGACCGGACGAGAGGCGTGTGGCGGCATGCCTACTACTCGATGAAGGGTGATTGAAAGAGGGGAAGGTCGAAAATTGGGTTGCCAGAGGCGTGGAGCTCGATGAGGGCAAAGGTGGGAAAGCAATATCGAAGGCTTGTTCAACATGCCTTGTTCCCTTCTCCTAGGGGGTATGTGTCACATTTGGATGGGTTGCATGGGAAGGCACCACGTGGATGTCGGGTGGCAGCGGCAGGGATGAGTCACCCTAGGGAATGGTTGGTTGGACGACTCGTGAGCTAGTGATGGGGATTCCATCGAGGCCATAGGTCAAGGATACCAAGAGGCTTTGCTGAAGTCTATGGTGGCAATTGGATTTTGAAGGGCACGGGCACTTACAAGTCACAATGGTCCAACCATGAGGAACATGGTAGACCGCCTATGTTCCATGGACTGTGGTCCACGCACTGATGCGTCGTGATCATGAACATGGTGGGGATGCAGACGACCAAGTAACCGAGACTCTGACATAAAGGCCTTCAACCACAAGCCACAGGATTTGGGGAATGATGGCTGGGATTAGGGCCTCAACTAGGAGCCAAATGGTGCCGAGAGGAAGAGAAGCAGCGGAAGTCCAGTGAACCGAGATAAACTTGACGCAAGCCTAGCCAATCTTCTTAAATGTGTCAGTATTCCATGCCTGGAGGGGGATATTGGAGGCTAACAGCTTGACCTTCTGTGGTTTTGCAACACCCATGTCCTTATTCCAGTGAGAGAGAGAAAGGGTCGCCCCTTAGAAACAAGTGTTGTGGCTCCCTAGAGTTTTAAGCAAAGGTTCCTTCGAGGGGAAGGGGAATAGGAAATCCCCCGAGGATAGTTTTCAATAGGAAAGTTCTGAGACGTCCCACGTTTCTGCAGCCCACCTCTAAATCCCTTTAAACATCATTTCGTTGAGGCTAGAACCTTCCCACAAGCACGAGTCTCAATGCATTTTCTAGGAAGGTAACATGTTTGCTGCCCACAGGGATAGAAAAAGTTGTAGAGAGAGGAGGAGAGGGGGACTGAAGGTTGGGGGCAACTGGCGAAGAGTAAAGAGTAAGATAATCAGACGCTAGATGGAGAGCCTTCTGTGGTTGGAGGAGTTATGCATAGATTTCGTAAGTGGGGGGTAGAAAGAGGAAGAGCTCTTAAAGGGTCAGGAGTTGGAAGAGGAGAGGTTGCAAGAGGGTGGAGGGTGGTAAGGCTAGGGAGGAGGATTGGGCGGACGGGAAGGAAGGGCAGGAGGACAAGACAGATTCAGTTTTTTGGACACTCTTCCCCAAAATATTTTCCTTATTATTCAATATACATGAGCTTAAAATTTCCTTTTTTTTAAACCAGTAATATCATCCATTCAAATTAATCATTGCTTTAGGGAATATGTTCATTCTACAAAAGGGAAGGAAGCAGTCCAAATAGATCTGCAACAAAGATTAAAATACAGGCCAACAAGTCATACTGGTAAAGGAGATGCTCTAAGCACTCCAAAAATCCAAATAAGAAGCGCATGTCTGCTTAGACAATAAAGAAGGCCCTTATCGTAACCTTTCTTGAGACGTTTTCCCCAAAACTACCGAACAAAAAAAAAGAATGCTTCCATGTGTCAAGGAACGTTGACGCAAGCCCTGTAGCTTAGAGCTAGGGTTTAGCAAAGAAGAAGAGAGGGAAGATCAAAAGTAGAGAAAGATTAAAAAACCAGAGGTAAAAGAAGACACACTTGCTTCTCTAGGGTTTTGAATGAAGTCCATAACAAGATGCTTCCTTATGCTTGAGTACATCCCTTGTATAAGAAAACCCTAAACAAGATTTAATCATGGCCATCCATCTGGTCTAATCATGGCCATTTATTATAAAAGACTTTAAGTGAATAAAAAGACAGAAAAGACTCTAGGAATTACTACTTATGCCCCTAAGTAAATAAAATGACTCGATAATAAATAAAAGATATAAAAGAACAGCTTCTACGACTAGTTTGTCCTTCAATAATTCCTCTTGTAAACTTTAAGCTTGTCTCTTTTATCTAGATACTCCAGAGCAGTATTTTGGGTTGCATCAAATGCCAACATCAAAATATATCTGAAATAGGATTCGAGTGTCATTGAAGAAAACAGATTCCAAAACCCACCTGCCACCACACAGAGAGTATCTATTCTATAGGTGTTTGTGCATATGCATATGTTGTGTGTGTGTGTGTGTGTGTATCCCAAGGTCTGAGAACCATAGCCAAAAGATATAGAATTCTCAATGTCAATCTGAAGGGTAGAGATTCAAAATTGATACTTATCCAACCTACAGACAAGTATAAATGCATGTATATATTCGTAGAGTTATTTTAAATGGGCAATAGTAATACGGAAAAATGTACATGAGTTTCTAATAAGCAATCAGCATTCAGGAGTAAAATATGGAGCATGCATTTTTAATTCATAAGTAGTACTTTTAGTTCTCTAGTGACGTACTTTAGGACCATTGTTCATCCAAGGGATAAACTCATAGGATGTCCAACAGGCCCAACCACCTTTGTGTCTCTCTCCAAACAGTTAAAATAACCAACCACTTAAACTTTGAGAGAACCAATCAACATCCAAGACAAATATTTCAACAAATACTCTATTTAAGGTATAAAAATAATTTAACAGAATATTTAATTGGTATCTCACATTGTATTATTACACATAAGCAAGGAAAAATTAAATAAATGCCTAATCATAGGTGAACAAATCTTGAACATACGGTTAGAAGTCATTTAATTATTTGATTAGCCAATGATTAAGAGGATCAAAACCTTGGTCCTAATAACATCTAGGATTAAGTCCGACACTTCAACTACAGGAATGGAGGGTATTTCAGTAAAAAAAAAAAGGACAAAAAAAGGGACCTTTGCATAAAATACTTAAATATTGAAATTATTTTCTAGTTCTAATAAAATAGGATATTTATGTAAATTTCCCCTTTTTCTGCAAGGATACATAACAATGATACTTTTGTTCCCATATATCAAAACAAGAGAGACATGGAAAGCCGTCATCATAGTTACAATAGAGTGAAATTTGATGGTAAGGTGACATGGACAATCCCTTTTTCTTTCTTCTTTTTTTTTTTTTTTGACCAATTACCTAGACAATCATTTCATGCAGTGCTCTCAGAGATTGAGAGAGGTAATGCCCGCAAGGCCAATTTAATTTCCATGTCAATAGGATTTGAACTAGATCCCTAGAAGATGACACTAATTACAATAGAATGAGACTTCCTTTTCCACTTAGAAGTATAAAGACATTTTATCATAATTAGATTATTACTGTACAAAGAAGTATGTTGTTTGGAATGAACACAATAAAGGAACACAAGATAAAGAACCAGGAAATGATTAAGTGAAAATCAAGAATAGGTTAGAAAATCAAAAAAATCTCACTAGATGGAGAGCCACTTCTAGGGGACTATGTCCTTACAAGATTCAATCAATAATTTCTTCTATGCTAAGCCACTACCCAAGGCCCCTTTCAGAACCAACAATCAAGACATAAAAAGAAATAAGAAACTATAAGCAAAACCATAATCTTACCTACTACTTTTATTCTCATAAGACATTTATCATGCTGCCTTCCTAAATACCAACTTAATTGACAATCTTTGCTTATCAAATAATTTGACATGTTGCAATAATTAACTAATTTTAAATTGACACCTCTTACCTCGACAATTACATTGTTGAGGAGACTAAAGTTTCCATGTTTTCATTTTCTTTTTAGGTAGGACTTTCTTAATCATCTAGTTGACAAATAAATTAAGATGGTCCAAAGCTTCAAGCAACAATGCATAAATGGAGTCAAGCAAGTTATCAATATTATCATTATTGATCAAGTTTATAGTGTTAATAAAGTTCTTCCTCATCCATTGAAAACATAAAAATAAATGAAATAACTCAAAGTAATCACTTTGATCAATATAATCAACAAAAATGTCAAAAATTATCCCATGATTAACAAAAAAAAAATGGGGAAGAAAAAATAAAAAGGAAAAAGTAGAAGGGGAAAAAAAAAAAACGAGAAAATGAAAAAACAGGGGGAAAAAAAAGGAAGAAAATACAAAAATATATAAAGGGGAAAATGGATTTCCTTCTCTCTCTCTATCTCTAAGTCTCTACGCCCTCCTCCCTACTCTTCTTTTCTTCTCCCAATTTCTACCCCTTCTAGGGCTCTCTCCTTCTTCCCTCCTCTCTATGGTTTTCTCTCTCAATCTTCTCCCCCTCTCCCTCTTTATCTGGGTCTTCCCTCTTCATCTCACTGCTTCTCTACCACCCCCTCTCTCGTCTTACACCCCTCCCCTACCTCTCTCCCGCTTTTCTCCCTAACTCTCCTCCTCAACTTATCACTCTGTTTCCCCCTCATTTTTCTCTCTTTTATTCCATCCTCACTTTCAGTTTATCCTCTCTCCCCCCCCCCCCCCTCCTCTTCCCCCCCTCTCTATTCTCACTTTCAGTTTATCCTCTCTCCCCCCCCCCCCCCCCCCCCCCCTTCCCCCCCTCTCTATTCTCACTGAGACGTTTTAGGTCCGGCTGACTTGTGGCCGCAGAGGAAGCCTAGGTGGTCCTCAGAATAGTGGTTAGCTGAAGCAGAGGAGAGTGTTGTATGCAGGACAAGCCGACAACCTCTACCCTGCCCTCCTCCCTCGCAGATTCAGTATCTGGTGGTATGCTGACCATCGACCCCTAGAGGAAGGAAAGTTTGAAGATCGGATGACAACACACAATACACTACTTCTTCCCTTGCCCCCTCTCTTGGTCATTGGGTATACCTCAGTGGAGCCGTCAGCACACAGGAAACAACCTTGCAGTAATTTACACCCGCTGGAAGCTCGAGCCATTGACCAACAGAAGCACCCTTGTCTACCCTGAGTTCCATTATAAATTTTTTGGATCACCTAGTTTGGCTTCTTTGTTTAGTAGCCCCCCTTCCCTGTTTAACATTCTGGTTCTACATTATCATTTAATTGTTATAGTCTGAGCACCCAATCTGTGGGCTGCCATCCGTAGATTAAGCTCCTTGTAAATTATTTACCATTTATATAAAGTCAATATATTTCTCAAACAAAAAATGTTAACCAAATGATACCAAGACACATCATGTGATTCGATGTTCATCTTATTAACAATAAGCACACAAATTACATGTCCAAAACAATGCATGTATTCGGATTACACAAATGGAGCAGACACTGCTAGTGAACTTGGAATCATGTTAAAAATCAAAAAACAAAATAGTAGCTTTGATTACGAAAAAATCAACTGAGTCTCAAGCCACACCACAATCAAAGAAAGGGAAATAGAGTTTCAGAGAGAGAGAATTTTAGAGCGATAGAGGGAAAGAGGAAGAGTTGAATACCTGAGCAACTGCATTGAAATTGATTGGACCAAGCTTGAACGCCATTGAATTCTCTAGAACTTGAGTATCCACACAATCATGCAAGGGATTCTTCCTGTTCCACCCCTAGAAAGAAAAAACCATCGAATCATGAGAATGAGCCAGTAAAGCATTGGAGGGAAGAAGCAGTGCAGAAGACAGATAAATTAGGGTTCAAACCTGTCCGGATCGATTGAAAATTTACAGAGCAAGCTTTCACACCCCCTTCCACGCCACTCACCAAGCTTCTCCGCGGGTTCGATGGCCCTTATATATCGACAAGATGACCATAACTAACCCAACCTATTTTTAAAATGACATAGATCAATTTTCAAATGGAAATATGACATGAGGGTCGGCTTAAGTGGTTAGCAGTTGATGCCTAACCACGCTACGTTTCAACTTCGATTCCTACCACTGATCCACCAAAAACACAAATAAATTGGAAATATTACATAAGAGATCAAACATGATGACACAAGGTTTACAAATGAAGTTTGTTGATCAGGATCGCCAATCTAAAAAACCGGCCCTAATTTGGTGGATCAATGGTCTCGTGTAGAGACTCAAGCAAAAAATAAAATAACATAAGTTGAAAATCAACTCTCGATTTTGATCGAGGGATTCCGACCGGATCTATTGATTTGAAAAGAGTAGATTTAGGTGGGTACTTAATACAATATTGATTAAGAAGTATAATTTAGTTAATGAAAAGGACAATTTAGTTAATGAAAGGCTCTAAAAGAGCATAGGAATGCACAAAATATCATAGATGGAAGTAGTGAGGAGAGACATATGATTTGATTGAGGGTATGGCACTTGATAGAACAGCACGATGGATGGAACATGATTCATGTAGTTTTTACCCCAAATAGTTGGGATAAGATATCAAATATGACCAGAATTTGCTCCAAACAATCTTGAATGACATGGATCAATTTTCAAATACGTAAATTTATTGGAATTACATAAGAAATTAAATTATTTAACATTTGTTTTTCTTTTGATTTAATTTTAAAATCCTTTAAATTACACATAACCACAAGTTGGAATAGCTAAAAAAGGGTAAGATGTTAAATTGTTGAAAAGTTGGGTGCATTTTAATGGAATGGAATGTTTATAATAAGATGTCAATACTGTAGAAGTGAAGCACTCCTAAAAAATCCATCGAAAAATGTTGTTTCGGCACTAAAAAGCTTTCTAATTGACCATCTCGACATGTATGAATATAAAAAAGAAGAATTTCAAAACTTTAAAATAGTGCACATTATAATATATTATTGGGATTGTACAATTTTAAGTTTTTCAAGCGTTTATGGATATCCTCCACGTGCACCAGTTTTGGGGCTTTAAATTCCATAAGCATTGGTGGAAACAAAATTTCAGGCCATCATAAGAGTTTTCTAACTCAAGAATCACAACTTTCGACTGAGTTTAGAGGCGCACTTTAATTGTTTAAGGTGGATGCTTTATATAAACCACACCCTTAGATAAAGAGATGTGTTTATGGAGTCTTAATATAATCGTTCCTACCAATGAAACTGAAAAGGAAGTTCTATATGATCGTTGTAAGACCAACCATGTTTTTATGGGATAAAATATTGGGCAATCAAGAAATAATATATCCATAGAATGAGTCGTACTCGAGATGAAGATATTGAGATGGATGGGTGGCACAATAATAAGAATAGAATTTGAAACAATATGTTCACATGAACTTAAGGTAGCTCTAATAGATGATAAAATGGCGAAAAATAGACTTATGCGGTTTACCCATATGTAACGTCGACTTAGAACAACACCGGTTCTGAGAGATGATTTGGTTCGAGTGAAATCCTGTAAATAGGCAAGGATGATGCCCAAAAGGACATAGATAGAAGTAGTGAGAAAAGCCCTAATGACTTATAGTCTAATTAAGGGTATGGCCCTAAAACAACAGAAAATGACTCGTGTTGCAAACCCCAAATAGTTGGGATAAGGTATGGATGATGATGGTAATGATGACGATGACTATGACTTTGCATGCATTTGTAGCCGCACAAGAGTTTAAAAAATCATCGAATCGAACTGAAATCGTCCGATTTGATCTTGGAATTATCTAAAACTGTTCACTTATAAAACTGGGTAATTTTGTCAAGGAACCAAGCTATCCAACCCAGACCGATTACCTTGTTCCCTCTTTTTTATTTTTTATTTTTATTGTCGATTCTCTCGACCAGATTGCCAAATTTGAATCAATGATATATCAATCTAGAACTAACCTCTTGATGGCCGGTACACCCAACCGATTCGGGTTTTTAAACATTGAACATGTAGGGTAGCGTAATATTGGTTAAATTCTCTGCGGCGATGATTCATGGTGAAGATTCATTTTGAGAACGTGTTCAATTGTATACCCCACCGTATTTGTAATAGTCAAATAAGGATGCAGTTTCTTTAAGACCTAGGCTTTATGAAAACAAAGTAAAGCCTTACCCCCAAATCCTGGTCGAGAAAACCATTTGGGAATTAGGAATCTTCATAATGGCTCTAAAATCAATTTCCCATACTGACTATGAAATACTATGAAATTCAACGCTCAAAAGATAGTACAAATCCATAAACACAAATTTTTAAGTTAAAATAGATGATCTAAATAGCATGTTATAATATACAATGAGACCATTTATCTTTAGTACAATGTAGTCACAATTAATCTTGACCATTGTATGTAAAATTGGACGGTTGTATTTATTCCATTGAGCAGATCGAAACTTTAACCGTTTCAGATAGCTTTGATTCCTTGTGGTAGGCAATTTATTTCTTGAAAATCTCTCTATTGATTTTCAAGAAGCTCCTCTCCATAAAAATATCTCCGATTAGACTTTTGGAGTTCTCTCTCATGAACTCAAACTAAATTAAAGCACCCTTGCATGTTTATGCTCAATTGTTTCCTATTCTATTTTTTGTAGTTACATTAACCAATCATGGGCCAACATAAGTAACATACAAAGAGACCCAACGAAAGAAGGATCAAAGACCACATCATGTTACTTAAACAACTTATGGGTCATCCTTTTCCATAGGGATGTGAAGTTGCTCATCACTGAACACTGCAAAACTTCTGAACCATAACTTAAAAGTGCATTTGCTAACTTCCGAATCGAGCGGCCTCTTCGAGCTTCTCGGTCACACAAAAATAACCGTGAGATAGAGAATACAAAAAGTTTCTCAATTCACCATGCAATCCAAGAGACAATAAAGATCAAGAGGCCCGCCTTCTCAGTGTGTTTTGATGGTTGTCGATATTGGGCAGTTAAAGTTCATCGTGGCTTTGAGCTCGGGCAGCGTTCATGGCTTCCAGTTTATTTCGCAAGTCCTGGCATGATTTTGGTGAAATTGATCATTTCGTTAGAGAAAACGAAGGAGATGAATTTGAGACTTTGATTTTGCAGAGTACAAGTTACCTGTAATCTTTCTTCTAGGCATACAGAGGGCGTGGACAACACTGCAACGTATCTGTTCGTGCATGCATAAATACATTTCTGAGAGAGAGAGAGAGAGAGAGAAAGAGAGAGAGAGAGAGAGATCAAATATCATTTTCACCAGGTGATGAAAACTCACTCGCAACGGCTTGGCTCATTGACATCAGCGAGCTCATTCTTCAAGCCGCACCTAAGCTTGACCTGACAAGAAACCAGACATTGAATCAAAATTTCCAAAAATTCCCCTCCTTTAGATGATATAAGATATCGGCTACCTTCAAACTTCTGTCAGGTCCATTCCAACAGTGGTCTCCATTTGAAAAATGCATTTGTTTGTATGACTCCTCAAATTTGTCCCATCTCCTGATAGAAGTCAAAAAACACATAGGCTACTGATAGATCATTTTCTAAATCTAGCAGTAATTCATTTCAATTTATAATTCACACAAAGAAAGAAATGAATAGTAACCAGCCAAAGATTGATACACGCCAATGGGTTAAAATATCCCAACCTTTTAACTCAGTTTTTTCAGACAGAATACCTGGTAGATCAGAAACTATATTATTATTATCATTATTTATTTATTTTTGTGATAACTGAGGTTCAAGTATATTATTGGTGTGAGGTTTCCCTTTGACCCCAAATTTCAACTTAAAAAGAACCAGGAGAGGAATCTACCATGGGAGGGATCACCAGTTTTGTAGTGTTCTTCCTCTCCTATTTCAATCAGCTTTAAAAGTTTTTTTTTGTTTTTAAATTAATAGTGTCAACTGTAAAACTAAATTTAACAACAGAACGAACAACAATATCAAGAAGAACTTACCCTAGCTGAGTGGTGCTATGGCCTTCTACCTGGGAAGCTTGTTTATACGGACACACCTTGTAGACATACCTGATAAAATTCAGCAAAATATATACATTGTGAATTGCTTCATTCATGGTCCTAGGAAATTGAATGCATTTCCTTTGAAAGGACTTCAAGTTAAAAGGTACTTACTTGTTCTGTTTGCTCTCAAAGCATTGATTGTAGAACGAGAAGAATTCCTTCTCAGGCCCTGACATGTAATGAAAAGTTTCAAGAAGCACGGACATGGACTTATTAGATTAATCATAACATATAAATGATTCACAAACCATGCATCCCCTTAAACCAGGACATGCACAGCAACAAATTGTAATTACCCACTTTAAGACAAATATACTAACCGAAATCTTGCTTCAACTTTTCACTCAAAGTTGATATTCTTGATTTTATTTTGGACAACTTTTTACTGTAATCATCATATTCCTTGCGAACACGGGAAGCCTCTGCATTAGTCCAGGTCTCAGGATGATAATCATGTAAAACAGAATTAATTCTTTTCATTTCATTTTTATAGCAACAAATAACAGTTTTTTTCATTTTCACTTTTATAACAATAAATAACAGTAAACACAATCTACTTGAAAATTTCCAAGAACGACACCTGATTTATCCACTGGATCATTTGACAGTTTAATTGCTTTCAGTACAGATTGGAAGGTCTCCTTTATCTTATCCAACCAAGATGAGCTGCTAAGGGTTGGAAAATCTGGAAAAGAAAAGCCCAAGAAAAATAAACTACATTTAAAACTATGGCTTAGAAGTTAAATTGAATACAATGCCCAACCAAAACATTTACGACAGACAAATTTTGTGATGAGACAATAAGATTGAAGTCCAAGACAAGCGCACACAAAAAAAAAAAAAAAAACAAAGAACGTCAAAAACAGCGACAAGCAAGGTTATTTATATATATATATATATATATATATATATATATATCATGAGCAACTCAGAGATAAATCACAAACCCGAAATGTGTGTATGGGTTTGTCTAGAGTTAACAACCTAAATGCGTGCGTATATGGGTTTGTCTAGAGTTAACAACCCCTCAAAATATAACAGTTAATATTAGAATGAGTTGTGAAGAGTATATTTATTGAAAAAATAGTTACTTTTTGTTTAAAAAATTATTTTAATAGGTAAGCTAATCATTAAGGGCAAATTAATTTTTTTTACAAAGGTACAATAGTATTTTGGCAGTTAACGTCATGAAACTTTATTTGTCGAGTACCCTTATCCTTTAGTAAGAAATTCAACTTTACCCTTTAAGAAAATGACAAAAATACCTCTTGTCTTTTAGTGATATATACACAAACACTCTTACTTGATGAACCAGATATAATAAAAAATAACCTATTTTTAAAAAAGATACCTCATATTTAGTAAACCACCAATCACAACTCACTTTACCACAGTGTTAACAAATTCGCTCCACTTCAGCCGAAGAGGCAAAAGCCTTCGGATTTTAGGCTAGATCGAGTGAACAAATTCCACTTCGGCCGAAGAGGCAAAAGCCTTCGGATTTTAGGCTAGATCGAGTGATTTTCGGATTTTCGGATTTGGGTATGCTTCGGGCCGATTCGGTTGAGGCTTTGGCCTAAGCAAAGAAATATCTATATAAAAGCATTTTTTTTTTTTTTTTTTTTCATTTTTTCATTATTTTTATATATTCTTATAAATAAACAATTAATTTATTTATATGAAATTAAAAATAAAAAGTCCAAAGTCTTCCCCGAATCAGTCGAAGCACCGAATTGCTTCAATTTTCTCACCAAACCAAAGAAGGCTCCAAAGCGAATATGACATCATTGCTCTAACATTAACTTTGGTAATTTGAAGGGTTGTGAATTGTATATATATATATATATATATATGGTAGCGGTTTATATAGAACCTAGGCTCTAAATAATCAAATTAGAGCCTACCTGCAAATAGTGTCGAGAAATGTGGTTTCAATATTGAAAATCTTCATGATAGCCTTAAAATATATTTCCATCTTTTTTACAAAGTTTAAAGCTTAAAAAATAGTGTAGATCGACAGATCTATGAAAACTTGAAAATCTTGAAACTTGATGGTCCAAAAATGTGTCACAAAATACACTATTTCCAAAACTTGAAATCCATTTTTTTCTCATGTCCATGCATTTTGATGTTGAGATGGTCAATTTGAGCATCAAAACAACCTTTTCTAGTGAAATTTTTGAGGTAGGCTCTAATTTGATTGTTTAGAGCCTCGGCTCTATATAAACTTTTCCCTATATATATACATACATATGAGAAAGTATATAATGAGACCATTTACCTTTTGTACAAGGTGGTCACAATTAATCTTGACCATTGGATGTTAAATCAAGTGCTTGCATTTATTTCATTGACCAAGCTCAAAGTTCAAAAGAATTTTTCTCAAACTTTGTGACACACCCAAGCTATAAGATTTGACATCGGATGATTGTAAGTAATTGTGACCTCTTTGTACCAAAGGTAAATGGTCTCATTGTATATAATCCCTATATATATATATATATATATATATATATATATATATATATATATATATATATGAGAAAAGATCCTGTCAGCCCACAGGCAGACAACTATAGTGTTAGCCAACGGCCTGGATTGAATCTGGCCCAATCCAATGGTCACACCTCATTTCGTATTTGAATTTTCTTTGTTTTTATACAAATCCAAATCACTTGAAATTTTGAGCGTCTATTCTTAAAAAATAGTAGAATCTAATAAAAATATTAAAAAAATAATTCAAAAAATATAAATTGACCAAAATACCCCCGAACCCTTTTGGGGGTATTTTTGTCAATTTATATTTTATGAATTATTTTTTTATATTTTTATTAGGTTTATCTTGATGAGTAGAATGTACGCCTAACTTTTCAAGTGATTTGGATTAGGATAAAAAAAATTGAAAATTCAAATACGAAAGAATATCGTGACCGTTAGATGACCGAGATTCAATATGGGCCAGTGGCTAACACTGTAGCACTAACCCCGTGGGCTAACAACATCCACTCCTTATATATATATATATAGGAAAAAACTGGGATTAGCCCACTAGCTTATATGAACATATGAGCCCAACGGCCCAGATTAAATTTGGGCTGATCTGACGATCACGGATGTCCGGTAGTGCTTGAATTTTATTTATTTTTTTACAAATTCAAATCACTTGAAATTTTAGATGTGTGTTCTTCTCATCAAAGCGCACCTAATAAAAATAGAAAAAAAACTATTAACCAAACACAAAATGACCAAAATACCCCCCAAAACTTTTTAGGGGTATTTTAGTCAATTTATTTCATGTAAAATATTTTTTTGATATTTTTCTAAGATTCACCTATTTTGATAAACACACGCCTAAAATTTCAAGTGATTTGGATTCGTAGAAAATAAAATAAAATAAAATAAAATAAAATAAAATAAAATTCAAACACTACCGGACATCCATGAACGTCAGATCGACCCAGATTCAATCTAGGCCGTTGGGCTCATATGTTCATATGAGCTAGTGGGCTAATCCCAGCTTTTTCTATATATATATATATATATATATATACAGGAAGAGACTACAAAACGCCTATGGACGAAAATGAACAGTATTTTCGCCCATAAGCTTGTCGCTGTCCAATTTTTTCGAACAACGTGGATTAAAAGACTGTCACAGCTCTCGTAGATCCGTCGCGGTTTTTAAGGCAAAACTGCCACAGACATAGCATGTCCGTAGTGGGGTGAAACACTATTCCAATTTGTCTATCTACATCTTTATGAAGTTTTCGTATATATATATATATATAGAAGATACTACAAAACGGTTATAGGCTAAAATGAACGATGATTTCGCCTGCCCTCATCACCATCCAAACTTCATCGCACAGTCACAGTTGTCTGGTAGTGTTTCATTTTTTTTTTTTTTTTTACTAATCGGAATGATCTGAAATTTGAAGCATGTATATATCTTAGTGAGGCGTACCTAATAAAAATATGAAAAAATAATTTGTAAAATATAAATTGATCAAAATACCCCCATAAATTTTTTGGGGGTATTTTGATCAATTTATATTTTACGAATTATTTTTTTCATATTTTTATTAGGTGCACCTCATTAAGATGTACACATGCTCCAAATTTTAAGTAATTTGGATTTGTAGAAAAAAATAAAAATTAAAACAATACCGGACAACCGTGACCGTGCGATGAAGTTTGGATGGTGATGAGAGTAGGCGAAATCACTGTTCATATGAAAAAGCTGGGGTTAGCCCACTTGCTCAAATGAGCCCAACGGCCCAAATTGAATCTAGGCCGATCTGACGATCAAGGATGTCCGGTAGTGCTTGAATTTTATTTATTTTTCTAAAAATGCAAATCACTTAAAATTTTAGGTGTTTATTCTTCTCATCAAGGCCACCTAATAAAAATATAACAAAAATTATTCTCGAAAAAAAGGCCAAAATACCCCTCGAAATTTTCGGGAGTATTTTGGTCAATTTATTTCATGTAAAATATTTTTTTGATATTTTTCGAAGATTCACCTATTTTTGACGAACACACGCCTAAAATTTCAAGTGATTTAAATTTGTAGAAAAAAAAATTCAAACACTACCGGGCATCCATGATCGTCAAATTGGCTCAGATTCAATCTGGGCCGATGGGCTCATATGTTCATATGAGCTAGTGGGGTTACCCCAGCTTTTTCCTATATATATAGGAAAAGTATAAAGTGAGACCATTTACCTTTGATACAAAGGGGTCACATTAATCTTGACCATTGGATGTGAAATTGGGTATTTATGGCAGTGATTTCATGCAACAGTTGTATAGTAATATGATGCACCAATCTTCAAAAACCATGTTAGGGCTACTTATTTGATCCAAAATTTGAAATATACATTATTTTCATTCTAATGAACAATCACATAAAAGAAAAATTTGAAAACGCAACCTAGAAAGTATTTTTTTAGCCCAATTAACATAGGCTGTCCATTTTGGTGAGACACTTAAATCTAAGCCTTAGCAGGATTTTTTCTTTACCAATTTTTTTAGATGGCTTTATTATGATTAGATGAACAATGTTAAAAAAGATAAAAATGATTTTAAGTTTGTAAAGGCTAAGATCTTGAAATTTACCAAATAAATGGTCTAGATTCGTTGTTAGAGGGGGGGACTCATTTTGACCATATATAGGGTTTAAATTGATTTTTTTTTTTTTTGTGATTGATTATTGAGATAAAGAGAGTGTGCATGTAAAATTTTGAGTCATACAAATACCACAAAGATGGTTTTCTAGAAGTATCGTTGCATCTCACACACACATATGGAAGCAACTATGCAACGCCTGTGGCTGTCGGCGAAAATGAATAGTATTTTAACCCATAGGCTCAATACCGTTCGATTTTTTTGAACAGCACAAAAAAATCGACCGCACTAGACCTACTATGACTGTTGCGCGGTCGATTTTCACGTGAAACTGCCGTTGCGGGGCAAAAACACTATACACTTTCGCCCCCACTTTCGCCCCCACTTTCGCCCCATGGTGTTTTTAAGAATTCTCCATATATATATATGGAGAATTCTTAAAAACACCATGGGGTGAAAATGAATAGTGTTTCGCCCTGCAACGGCTCTTGTAGAGCCGTTGCAGTTTAGCTTGAAAAAGTGCGACGACTCTCTTAGAGCCATTACGGTGTCCCTTGTTTTTCACGTGAAAAATCAACCGCACCGCACTGGATATGCCTTGTCCGTTGTGGTACTCGTAGAGCCGTTACGGTTTCGCCTGAAAAAATGCAATGCCTCTCATAGAGCCGTTGAGGTAACCTGTGTTTTTTGCGTGAAAAATCGACTGCATCAGACATGCTATGTTCGTTACGGTCGATTTATCCATACTGTCCGAAAAAATCAGACGACGCCGAGCCTATGAGAAAAAACACTATTCATTTTCTCTCATAGCATCAAGAGCAAGTCAGAGATAAATCACAAACCAGATATGTCTGTATTGTCTTCTGTGTCTGAATTGTAGGGAATGTCGTGGTTATAAGGTCCCTCTTCTTCATCTTCGTCTTCATACTTCTTCCTATCATCTATTTCATCCTCATCATATTTTCTAGTATCCTCGTCAGCATCTGAAGGATACTCATCTTCATAGTTATCTCCACTGTCTTGGGTATTTGCAAAATCTTCATGCTCTTCCTCTTTATTATCAGTCGCTTCTTTATCTTGCTGCCCTACATTTTCTCCCGTCCACCGAGAAGCAACACGGCGGCCCAACTCTTCTCTTGAAAGACCTATATTTTCAGTGTTTTCTTCGTTCTTATGATCAATTTTGTCAATGGTGTTATCAGTTTTGTCTTTCTCCTGCATCACAAAAATGAACAATCATCTAAAAACTTAGAGAACTATCCAATTGAAACAAGTTCACCAACAATTCACTTTCACCCAGCAGTTCAAATAGCTCATAATTACATCATGCGATCAAGTAATCTCCAAAAAATAATTGGGTAGACTGAGTAAGATGTAATGAATCCATGATTCCACCATATAAACACTCTTGAGGAAGAGAGTGCAAACATAATTTAAGACTGAAACCTATTTGCTTTCCGAGTTCTTGAGATTCCCAAGTGTTAAGGGATTGATGCTGGGTTTCTAGCAATGTATGTAGTAATTAGTTGTTTAATAAGAAAAAATAGAAATGAAAAATAATGAAACTTAACTTAGAATGTATCACAAGATTCGGAAGCAATGAGACAAACTAGTTAATTTAGACAAGTTAATCTGTGGGCGGATAAGAAATGGTTAAGGGAGTAAAGTAGAAGTACTTCAAATGCAGAGTGAATCCAGTATCCACTAATGCACCTCTTATAAGCATTTAGAAAAAATTTAAATGGACTACAAGCCTAGAAGTTCTCATCAAAACATGAACCAAGAATATGCTTTCAACACGACATGTAGAATCAACCATATTGCCTTCTGAGATGAACAATGTAGTTTTTTGGAAGGCATTCTCCCACTTAGACAATGATCTGGTTTAGATAGAAAGATCAATTAAGATTCTGCAGATCTATTACTTTACAGAGGTTCTAAAGCTTATATTTTCTCATGGCTCTTTGAACATAAGAAAGAAGCAAAAGAAGTTTTAAGAGAAACTAGAGGGAAAAGAAATTCCGATAAGAAAACTTGGTGGTGGAGTGATAAGGCTCAGAAGGCCATTAGGGGAAAACGATCATATTATAAAACTTGGCAATATGATAGAAATGGTCAAAACTTAGAAGAATATTAAATGCTAAGAAAAACGCTAAGCAAATAGTAAGGCTAAACTTAAAACATATTAAAATTTATACAATAAACTGTGAGCAAGAAAAGGTGAGAAAGATGTCTTCAAATTAGCAAAAATGAGAGAGAAAAAGTATAAGGATGTAGACCATATTAAATGTATTAAGAGTGAAGATCAATGGGTTTTGGTGAAGGATGAAGAGGTCAATGAAAGGTGGAGAGTTTATTTTAAAAAACTATTAAATGACAAACACAATAGAAACACAATGGTAGAAGGAACCGTTAGCATAAATGAGGACGGGGATCATAGATACATTCATAGGATTAAGATATCAGAAGTGAAAGAAGCTTTGAATAGGATGAAGATAGGAAAGGCTTTCGGACCAAATGGTTTCCCGATAGAGGTTTGAAAGTACATGAGGGAGAATGGCATTGCTGACTGACCAAATTGCTCAACAAGGTGTTAAGAAAAGAAAAAAAACTCAAGACGAATGGAAGAAAAGTATTCTGGTACCTATTTTTTACAAGAACAAAGAAGACATATAAAATTGAGCGTATTATCAAGGGATCAAACTTATGAGCCATACTGTGAAGCTGTGGGAAAGAGTGACTGAGCAACGACTAAAGCATGAAATGAGTGTATCAAAAAACCAATTTGGTTTTATGCTAGGGCGGTCAACAATTTAGGCTTTTTTTTCTAGTTAGACAACTGATCTAGAAGTTTAGGGCAAAAGGAAAAGACCTCCACATGGTCTTTATTGATTTGGAGAAAGCTTACGATATTGTACCTCGAGATTTAATTTGGTGGGTGTTGGAAAAAAAAAAAAAAAGAATCTTTAGAAACTGTATCAACTTGTTGATAGAAATGTATGAGGAAGAGCTAACTAGTGTGTGAACAATTAGTGGAGAGACGAGTGAGTTTTCAGTGATAATAGGTCTACATAACGAATTGATGTGGAGAGACGAGTGAGATTTCAATTATGGGCGACTTAACTAAGCATCTACAAGATGAGTTATTGTAGTTTATGTTTACGGACAACATAGTTTTGATCTATGAGACCCAAAGCGGCGTCATCACAAAGTTAGAACTTTGGAGGGATGCTCTAGAATCTATAGGTTTTAAAATTAGCCGGATTAAGACAGAGTACATGGAATACAAATTTAGTAATAATAGGAGTAGAAACGAGGAAGCAATTAAGATTGACGGCCAAAAAATATAAGAAAGAATACAATTTCCATATCTTGGGTCGATAATCTAAGAAAATTGAGAGATTGAAAAAGATATCGCATATAGAATTTGAGCTGGGGTGGGAGGTGGAGATGTGCAACCTGAGTTTTTTGTGATCGCTTTATGGGGCAGAGTGTTAGGCTATCAAGAAAAATACACCCATAGGATGAGTGTAGTTGAGATGAGGATGTTGAGATGGATGAACGACAAGACAAGAAAGGATACAATTCGAAATGAATACATTCGCGATATCTTATGTGTAACTCCAATAGGTGATAAGATGAGAGAAATAGCTTAGGTGGTTGGCCATATGCAACGCAGACCCAGTACAACACATGTTAGGAGATGCGAGTTAGTTCAAGTAGAAGGCTCAAAAGGAGCAAGGGGTAGGCCCTAAAGGATATGGTTAGAAGTAGTGAGAAAAAATATGACGATTTATGGCCTCACTGAGGGTATGGCCCTTGATAGAGCAGAATGACAAACCGGGATTCATGTAGCCACCCCCAAATAGTTGGGAAAAGGCTCTGATGATGATCTTGATGATAATGATCTTTTGGAAACCAAAGGGTTCAAACATGATCAAGGAACGAATGAGGGACGGACAAAGTGGAAGATGTGACGGAAGTGTTTGCTACATGGATTGTTGTTGTGGGCTCAATGGATTAGGAAACCGCGGATCTCTTATGACAACTTTGATGACTTGCCTCACATTTCTCTAGATCTTTGAATGTAAGGGGAGATTCATTAAAACATAATCAGATGCGCTATATTGTAATTCCCTTGAGAGTTGGGTTTGTCCAAGAGGTGATCTACTGGTCCCAGTTATTGGAGGTTTTCATTAATCATATCACAAGGAATCCAATAAAATCTGCAGATATATTAATGTGAGAGGGGCCATGAGTGTCAATTGAAAAATTATTTGGAAATTTTCTCTAAGGCTCCTTTGAAAGGATCCACTTATCCATTCTACGAACTCTATTCTTGTAATTGACCATTGATCTATTTACTAATTCAATGATAAAATGCCACCACATTTCTATCTCTTCTCTCTCTCTACTCTTTCCTACTCTCTCTCTACATCTCAACTACTTTGGTAAAAGCGTACTTTTAGGCTACAGCAGCCACTCCCTTTTAGGCTACAAAAGCCTTCTTTATACATACCTATTATAAAAGGTAACCTTTCAAACAAAAAAAAAAAGATAAAATGACACCATGAAAAGACAAAGAAAGACATGAAGAATCTAGAAACAGCTCAGTGGTTATGCTATAATGACTTCTGAACAAATTCTTAAAACACCGGGATATCATTTGTACAATGGAGATAGGATATGATACAGTAAAACATTAATCAGCGCCATAAAGTGAGTTTGGCAAATGATCATAGTGTCAATCGAGGAAACTGTAGAAGAAAAAGATTTTCTATCATGCAACTATAGACCATATTAGTCAACAAGTGGAGTATGAGCATCTATATAAGAAATGGATACCTGCTCTATTGTGATATCAGGAGATGCATTACGACCAGCACTATGACCACCCTCTTCAGCTTCATTGTTGGAGTCACTTTTCTCTTCTACTACATGCTATTCCTCAAGTGTACATGATTAGCATTTAGTAAAGATGATCATTATTCAAACTTTAAATTGTACATAACAAAATTTTACCAATGGACCCTGCTACATATATATAATTAATCACAACAATTGTCCTGAATCTATAGCAAATTACAGATGAAAACTGACAAATAACTCATACACAAATGCCTGGTGACTAATATAACAAATGTCCAGATGGTATTAATCTCTTATACTCACTTTAAATAATAGAATAACATAGGAAGAATCAGGCCTAATGAATTTCTATAAAGTGCTATTCTTTTGTGGGAGCCAGGAGGATGCTTTTTTTTTTTAGGTGCTGAGCTAACACTAATAACATAGATTTATGATTTATGGAAAGTTTTGGCAAAGTTTATGTTGGTTGCCTACCTAACACAACCCACTTCTTTTACCTAGGCTTTATAGGGCGGAATGTTGGACAGTCAAGAAATGACATGCCCATAGGATGAGTGACGTTGAGATGAGGATATTGAGATGGATGAGTGGCAAGACAAGAAGGGATACAAATCAAAATGAATACATTCGGGAGAATTTATGTGTGGCTCCAATAGACAATAAGAAGTGAGAAAGTAAACTTAGATGGGCTGGCTATATGCAGCGCAGACCCAATACAACACCTATTAGAAGGTGAGAGTTGGTTCAAGTGGAAGCTCAAAAGGGCATGAGGTAGAACCAAAAGGACATGGTTAAAAGTCGTGAGAAAAGATATGGGATCTTATGATTTCACTGAGGGTAGTGCCCTCGATAGAGCAACATGACAGACCACGATTCATGTAGCTGGCCTCAAATAGTTGGGAAAAGGCTTTGATGATGATGAGCTCACATTAAAAAGAAATGCAAATGATGCAATGCGCACTTCTAGGAAATTCAGCAGTAAATTAGTGACATATATACAAAGTTTTATTTTTGAGAATGACAGAGATTTTGCAATTCAAAATAACCACCTGCAATGGGAAGAACAGTATGAAACTATAGAAAAACCATAGTACTTTGGGTCATCACCATTTTCAAATGAAGCGGTGGACAGTGAAAGGGAGAGAGTGGGAACCACCAGAACAAGACATGAATGCAATGGTGTGTGCGAGTCCTTAAATCTCTCAATCTATCACTTCCACGGTTGAAAAAGTTCAACTATTCAATGGATGTTGTGATACAGTGGAACATAGTTCTTCCATAATCCATCACATTATATGATATCTTCCCCATATCTAATGAGGCGAGAAAGGATTTGTTGTTAAGGGGAAAGGTTTTTTATGATGAATATAGCATAGCACAATGAATGGAAAGAGAGGAAATACACTTACACATGCATGCTTGAAAAGATTTGCAACGTTAGAAAGCTAGGGCCTAGGGATGAAAACTCAATGCCTCATTTTGACATTGAAGACAATAAAATCATCTTACCTTATCTGAAGATCCAGATGACCCATCAACGAAATCATCAAAGTCTGTAGGTGGAGTTTCCTCGAACTTCTTCTCTTGCTCATTGGCTTCCTTCTCATCTGCCCCCTTCTCAGATGCCTTCTCATTTGCTTTCTTCTGGGCTTCTCTTAGCTTCTCTTCTTCTTTTTCTTTTGCTATCCGCTCTTGTTCCTCTGCCTTTTCTATCTGTTCTTTACGCTCTGGAGAAATAGTCAAGCCGTATTAGAACTAGTAGATAGGAGCCTGAAATTACAACTTAGGGACTGGATAAGACTAATTTTGATTGTAAGAAAACTCCAATGCATGTTACCATCCATGAATTCATAGTTGATCTGGTTACTGTGATGAGCATCATTGTCTCATCATATGCTTAAGTAAAGCAATGTAATGAAAACACACACACAAACAAGCACACATACACCACACAGACATGCAAATGCAACAGAGTTCTGCCTATTTGTGAAATCTTTCTGAAAATTTGAGATTCAACTCCTGAATTGGTTGTCTACTGTCCAAGAGAATCACAAGGCAGCAGCTCTCACTAACCCAATCAATTTGTGGGGTCTTTGAGCCAGACTGATTGTAGATTGAAACTTCAATTCAGAACCTTGGACCATAACTAATGTTATCATTTTATGTCTTTGCCTCTTTGGAACAGAAGAAAAAGAACTAGATGAACACTCACCATTGAGTTCGAGGATAAATATCAAATCTTACTTTGCTCTTAAAATTTGATCATTGTTTAAAGCAACACCTAGACTCTGGAGTCTGGAGATTTGCACATACTATTAAGGAGAATGTAAGCAGTTTTGGAGATCTTTTTTGGAGTGTGCATGAGAAGCAAATGAATAGAGCAAATAAAAGATAATTAGTTTGGCCGCCTAGATAATTTCTTCACAATATCCATTATGTAATGAGCCTCATTGGTATATCTTTTCTGTACTAGTTAGCACATAATAGATATATTCTAAAATAATCTATCCAATGGTAATATCCCAAAATAATAGATAGGATGGTATGGCCTCTAAACCAGTCAGGTAAGTCCTTGTCTCCTATTTTTACCCTTTCCTGTCTCCTACCCATGCCTGACTGGCCATTGTTAACAAAGCACGGCAAACCCCCATAACACCGAAACTACATGCCTTCAACTTGCAAACACTATTCAATAAAACATTCACAGTCAAGCACCTAGAAAGGAGGGGTATCCAACTCTAAAATCAACGCATAATGTGCAAAAAGGTGGAAGAAACTGTTAACCACCTGTTCTTGCATAGCTGGATGGAAAATCAACTTCAGGGTACCCGGCTAAGTGGTTTTGGTTCACGCCTCATTTGATCCAGCAACTATTCAATGCTTTCTACTCCCCTACTTAACTGAGGATCGGCCTGTTCTTGCGGAGAGATCATTTGGCTTGAGAGGAACCACCAGATAGTCGAAGGTAAGGACTCAGGCCATTCATGATCGCCTTTGGTTTATCATCTGGGGTAAGGGCTGCATAGATTTTAAAGACATCTCAGTTGTAAATTTTACAATAAATTAGGAGGGTATCTTCCCCTTCAAACCGATGGCTATCCCTAGGTCAAGTCTTTGGAGACCACCAGACGTACGTGTCATCAAACTTAACATAGATGGGTGCTCCCTTTGGAACCCGGCCAAGCTGGGCATCTTCAGGAATGCTCCAGCCCATATCCTACTCTCCTCTCAGCTACATCGGCATTGTTGATCATCGGAGGGGGTCTTAAAAAATTCAATATTCTTCTAACTAGCACAATGTCCGAGGAGACTTGAGGACTTGCTTGACCAGATTGTTTACCTTTGCAGGCTTCTACTATTAACCTTCAGGCAAACAAGCGGGAAGCCAACACCGCCGCTAAGGAGGGCGTATCTAATGGTACTACATGGTAGTTTGGTTTGCAGCGGGCTATTTTTTTATGTGCTACACCTTGGGGCTCCCACCCCATTTTTTTTATAATGTGTGTGGCTTAACCACTTTTTATTTTCTTTTGTAGTGATGGAGCACCCGGCATGTGGGTTGCCAGTTTTGTTATATGCACCAAAGGATGTGCCGCAATTTTGTACATATCTATACTTGTTCTACATTAATACAAGTTAAACTTTCTCAAATAATATAATCTCAATGCAGTAAACCATAGGTAATGAGCCTCCCAGATACAAAATCTAAACACCAATTTCACACTCCCCACAGAAACTGGATATCTGATAAATAAGTAAACCTACATCAAACTGGATATCTGATAAATAAGCAAATCTACATCATCTCTCCATGATAACTATATTCTTTCTTCTCTTCCTATAACTAAAACAATAGGTATCATAAATCCATGATAGCTTGTCTGTTAAGCTAAACTTAAAAGGACTGCAACGGCTAAGCCAAGAAGCTACCCTCATAGTGTGAAAAGAGTATTATCATTTCTTTGAGGAATGATCTTGTTTAACTTATCAGCTTCAACAAACGGAAGAATCGTTATAAACAAATGATAGACTTTAATTTCTCATTTGCATATTTAGGGGAGAATTTAGATGGGAACAAAATTAAAATGCGAAACAAATCACCAACTTGGTACAAGTGGGAAAAAAAGAAAAGACAAGAAAAGGTACAAGTGGATTGGAGAATGGCACATACCTTTGAGCTTTTCAACCAAATCTTTCAGCAGCTTCTCCTCGTCCCGCAGCTTTAACAGCTCCGCTTCCTCTTTAGCAATCATCAGTTTTGCTTGCTCGATATCCTTTTTTCTTACTACAACGCCATCTTGATATGTGGCAATCTTCTTCATCAATTTCTCTCGAGCCGCTTTTCCAGCCTCCCAACAAGTATTGGGGCACTTAACCTTACCATCATATTCGTCACTTCCATCGCAACAATCTGCTCATAGCAGCAAGAAAGAATAATGTAACAACAAAAACTTGGCCACAACTAGATGCATGAAGGTTCTAATTTTTATCTTCGAAATTATGGAGCAAATGCTTCTAAAAAATTATCATAGTTTACTTGTTTAGAAAGGATTGCCCTTGTAGCTTCTAACAAAACAATTTGGTTTTGATTCATAATACTTGAGAGTTCAAAACTAAGAAGAAAAATTTGCCTGCAGAAAATATCAACCAACTGGGATAAAATGTTGGATCCTAGCAGCATGGAACACTTCATATCAATGACTAGACTTCAGGCTTCATTCCCACGCATATTGACACAAATAGAGGTATGCCCATGCACACATAAACCACTAAAAAGCAATTCATTCATTTGAAGGGAAGATAGCCATACTTCTTTTTTTTTTGAAACAATTCTTTTTTTTTTGCCTTTTAAATTTTTTTTTTCAAGAATTGAGGGCAGGCCACCTTTTTTTGGAAAATACAAACATCAACCACAAGCCACGTGGCGGCCCAATCTAAGCATTCTGCAATTGCCCTAGCACGTCTGGATAAAGCAAGATAGCCATACTTTTTTAAACTAGTTTTTAGGATATTTGAAATTCAGAGAGAAACTACATGAAGAATTAAGGCACTATATTAGTTTGCAAACTGTTAAGTTGACTTACGAATTGCATAAGTCTACTCAACTCATCGAGAAATCATACATTACCATTAAGAAAAGGGTTATGTGACTAAGTTTCTCAACAGAATCAGATAAGTGTTTTGAAACTCGTTTTCGAGTCTTTTGCTGACCTGACCAAGTCATTTAATGACTCACATGAGTAACATAACTCAGGTTAAATCGTTAAACCAGAAAAGTTATCTTCTGATGAAAACAAAAACAAATAAGCCATCTTTTACTTTCCTAGGGCCTTAATAAGGCTCAAATAATGCCCATTTCAACACTGCAGCTATCCAAATGTTCCCCATGCAAAAACTAAAATTACTAAAAAGACAACATCTTTGGTTTTCCTTTTGAAGGACAGCCAATAATCACGGTTTGGTACAGTACACTATTCACAAGACCTACAACATAGAAAATAAGCAAAGAAAAATAAATGAATATTCTAATTTCCATAATAGAAAAATATAAAAGCAAAGGACAATATTTAAACTTAATCCAAACCTTACCACAAATCCCATCATTGACACGAGAAGAAAACAGTGTGACAGGAACATGACCCGCATTTTGGCAATAAAATCTGCTCTCTGGACAGGCGGATGTCCCTGGAAATAACAGAATTAAATCAACAAATATCAAAATCCATTTCAAGGATCATATTTCACAGTGTAATAATTAATCAACCACATTAAAAGAAAGGACATACTGTTTTCGGGTGGAAAAACCAATCCTCCAAATATATTAAATCCAATTCCAGAATATATTCCAAACAATAGACAATCAGTAAAGAAACCAAGACAAAAGAACTTCAAGCAAAGAAACCTAAAACTTCAGGTGCAAGTGTAACTTACAGATTTCCAATAAAAGAACATACAATGTGGGTTGATGACCGATCCACCAAAACCATTGGGACCATCACAAATTTTCTTGTTCGAGCATATAATTTATTATATAATCAACTTTGAAAATATATATTGACACCACAAAAAAGGAGGAAAGTTCACATTATAATGCAAGAAAAGCAATAACCAATAGAGAAAAGATACAAATACCATCGATTTCTTCAAAAAATTATTAAATACAGAGTTCCCAATATTGTCAACAGTTCTGTGTATTGATTTTGTACCATGAACATGTTTTGTCAGTAACATCAGGACATTCACTCAGAAAATTAACACCCAAAGCCACAGTACTAACTTCAAATCCAACAAATAATAACAGTGATAATAACAAAAACCATAATAACTGAATTGAAATTTACGAAAAAAAAGAAGAGAATATCAAAAAATATAAAGGTATATATATTATTCAGATATTTCTCTGAATATTCCTGAATGTTAAGGGAACTACATTGGGCCTCACTACCCAATTCTTTAGTAGAATTTCAGTAATCAAACGGTGAATGACTAAATCCCAATGAAGACTGTCCATTCCCAACCAAAAATATTCCCAAATAGATCACAAATCACGATAAAATCAGACAACATAGACACCTATATTTTCCATTGTAATCAAATTCTCTCCAAATTGGAGGAAAAAAGGGGAAAACTTGAATCATCATGATACCTGGCTCATCAGTGCCATCAGGGCAGTCGCAAAATTCATCATTTAATCGTTCCTTTGAAAAGCTTTTCGATCCATCTTTACACTTGATCTTAATAGACTTATAGTACTTCAATTCTAGAAAAAACCAAAAACTGCAGATTATATCAACCCCAACAGAAAAAGATTAAAAAATATAGAATTTTCTCGAATAAAAGCTCTAGAACGCCATAGCTGCTGAGAACTGAAACCCTAGCTTACCTTCAGGGTGGATACCTAGCGACTCCTTTGAGAGATCAGCTGAGAGAACAGCAGTGATTAAGAAGAAGCCAGTGAAAGAGAGATGAAAAATAGGAGATTTCATTATTTTAGGTTAATGATCTCAAGAAGAAGAAGATGCCTTCTCAAGTAATTATAAAGAAAGGAGGGAGATTGTGCATTGCGTAAGAGAGACTGTACAAGGGGAAAAATATATCAAAATTTAGAGAGAGAAAGGGAGAGAAGAGAGAGATAATATATGGTAAAGGGCCCGGTTTCTATGCGTCCAAGCCCGCGAAATACTGGCCTATTAATAAATCTATTTTTAAGATGGATTTTTGGACTTATTTAAGGTTATATAATCTCTAACATGGAGATCATGAATATGAAAAAGTAAGTAAATTTTAAAAATTAAAAATAATAATTATAATAAGCGTTAGTTTCTATTGTTTTTAGAAGAAACACCTACTTGATGCTTTACACCTATTGTTTTTAGAAGAAACACCTACTTGATGCTTTACACTTTTGGACTGTATATATAGAAATACTGTTAAGCCCTCATGAAACAATTTTCCTTATGAAAAATTGAAAACAAAATAAAACCTCATCTCAAATCTTTGTTCGGAAAATAGTTTTGGCAAGGGAAATAATCTCTGTGATGGCTCTTAAATAAACTTCCAACATCAACAATGAAATTGGAAACTTAAAAAATGTATTTTTAGGGCAAACTGGATGGTCTAGATAATTTGTTACAAAAGAGCTTGAAATCTTTTTTTTTTTCACAACCAAAATGTTGCCTATGATTGATAAGAAGGTTTTCTAATGCTTGAATTGTAATTTTTGATGAGTTATGAGGTGAGTGCAGCCCTATCAAACCATTTTCCTTTTAAAATTGACCGTTTAGATAATGTATTAAAAGATACACTTCGTTTCAAACTTGAATTTTTTTTAAATTCATACATATCGAGGTCGATATAATCAATTGGAGAGTTTTTCAAGACTTTTTCCTTGCTTATGTATCCAGTTTTATTTGAAAAATGGATCAATCTTTGTCGGTAAATCTCAAAATTAATCATATTACTAGATTATCATTTAGTCAATAAGCGTACTCCATAGTTATCTACACTTCTAAGGCTAGCAAAGGTGCGGGCAAAGTTTGGTCTTAGCCTAGCCCTATTTCCCGGAGGGCCTCAGAGAAAAATAAAGAAAAACAATGTAAAAAGAAAGAAATAAACTTTGCCCCTAGCCTAGCCCTATTTCCCTGAGGGCCTCAGATAAAAATTAAAAAAAACAATGCAAAAACAAAGAAAATAAAGGTCTTATGGGGCCGAATTGGGCTAGTCCTGTTTTGACCTAGCCAAGGCCCAGCTCTCAAGCCACATTTTGTGGCCCAGGCCTTAGTGTTTTAGGGTAAGGTCACCCAGCCCATTGCTTCTTGGAGGTTCATTTGTTGTGTAGTCTTTGTAGGACTTGAGTAGCACTCGTGCAAGAAAGAATGTCCCAATAGAGTCTCTAACAAGGCCTCGAATCCTAATTTTTTATGGATTACCAAGTAACTTCCATCAAAATTTAGTTTAATTCACTCACTCAGTGGGGCTGCCATTGGTTCACCCTACTTGTTCACAAGCACCTCAATATTAGGGTTATGGGTTGGGTTAGGTCCAAATCCACTTGGATTCGGATCTGAATCGGAAAAGTATACATAGGATTGGATTGGATCCGGAACTAATCAAATCCTGAATATTCAAATTCATATCCTAATCCAAAAAGTATACATGGGATCTGGATCCAGATCTCGGATCCAAAAAATTATTTTATATATTATTTTATACCTATAAAATAATATATAACAAAAAATATTAAATAATATATATATATAGGACAATGATTTCATGCAACCGTTGTATAGTAATATGATGCAACAACCTTAAAACACCATCTTATGGCCATTCGTTTGATCCAAATTTTGAAATATACACTCTTTTCATTCTAATGAACATTCGCAAAAACAAAAAATTGAAAACACTACCTAGAAAGTATTTTTTTAGCCCAATTAACATAGGCCATTCATTTTGGTGAGATGCTTAGATCTAGGCCTTAGAAGGATTTTTTCATTTCCAATTTTTTTTGGATGACTTTATTATCATTAGATGAACTATGTTAAAAAAATAAAAAAATGATTTTGACTTTATAAAGGCTAAGATCTTGAAATTCACAAAATGAATGGTCTAGATTCATTTTTGGAGGGGACTCATTTTGACCATATCTAGGGTTCAAATTAAACTTTGTTTTTTTGGAGGAATGATTATTGAGATGAAGAAAGTGTGTGTGTAAAATTTGGGGTCATACAAATACCACAAACATGATTTTGTAGAAGTGTCGTTGCATTATACTATGATACAACCGGTTGCATTGGATCACCACTTTTATCTATAAATATATCTATATATATATATATATATATATATATATATATATATATATATATATATATATATATATATATATATATATATATATATATATATATATATATATATAATATTTGAATAATTGGGTCGGATTTGGATCGGATCCACTTGTACTTGGATTTGGTTTAAATTACTATTCAGATCCAAATTTTGGATCCATATCCAACCGTCAGATCGTAATATCAAATCCATTCCCAAATCCAGATAAAATCCAAAATTCGGATTGTGGAAGCAAACCGGATAAATTCTCAACCCTACTCAAAAATATTTTTAATGGAAATTCTTATCTATCTTTACACCCCAGCACTCTCTTTTTCACCTCATTTAGCATAACGATATCACTAAAAAAACTATGTCCATAACATTTGCATGAGCCTGAATTATACACACACATTATCTTAATCTTAATAGTCAATACTACAACAATTTCGCTCATAAGCCTAGAGACTCATACCTGTGCCATTTTACCAAGAGACTCTTACCTGTCCCATTTTGCCTGTCTGATTTTAATTTTAATTAAACAGCTGAGTTATTCTGTTTTATTATTTTTAATCTTTTGTACAAACATCTTTAAGCTAAACTTTGGAGGCTAGATGCACCTTAACCTCATGCACATAATGAAAAATATAAAAACATATTTCACATGATTATAAATATCAAAAATACTCCTCTAACATTAGAGTATTTTTGTCATTTTAAAATCAAAATATTTTTGCTAATTTTCTATTGCGTAGGAGGAGGTGGTGTGGTATATCCATGCCCCAAACTTTCAGGTTGATCCGATTCGAAAATTAAAATGCTATTATATACCATCAACCATTTGATTTTAATCGTACGGTCGATAACCTTTAGGAGCATGAGCAAAATCACGAGAGCATTTAACTCATGGGCATGTAGAAGGGATATATGTATACATTGACTCAAATCCAACCCGTCCCAGGGTCGACTTGACCTGAACCCGACCAAGTCTAGTTCCGGACACATACACATATAAAAACAGAGAGAAAGTGAGAGAGAGAGTAAATTACACAAATAAAATAAAAGTACAAAATTTTTATAGAGCATATAATACATCTACTCCCTCGATCAGTAGAACTATTTGGGAGGATTTTTTTCAATTTAAAATTTTGGTAACCACTTAAGAATCACTACATGATTGTTTTCAAAAAAAAACAATTGAAATTTGAGTTTTCGTACGTTTGGATCTCATCATGTAAAAATTGGACAGTCACTATTAAAGCTCGAGACTTTTTTTTTCAAATATATAGAGGTGCAATTAGGATTTTTTTTTTTCTGAAATGATTATATGAGTTGTTACATCTCAAAAATTTGGAGTCTTAAGTAAATCCTAAATAGGCTTTTATCCAAGAAAGCCGGTATGGTCCAACAGTAGCAGTACAAATGTCTTTTGGCAATCATATAAAACCCTAGCACCTTCAAAGAGAAAAACGGCATAAGGATACCCCAAAGCCCACACTTAATACAATGCCAAACTACATGAAAAATACAAGTCTCAACCAGTGATTTAAAAGACAAATCAGTGACCTAGTTCAAACACCCCAAAAACTAGTCCAGATTAATGAATCAGCAATTCGGATCATCATTTTACCATGTGGAAAAACTAATGAACAGGTAAAAAAAAGCGTGAAAAAATAGTGAACAAGCCAAAAACCACTATGAATCGGTGAATCGGTGACCGGATCGCTATTTTACTATAAAGAATTGTCGTTTTACTGTGCAGAACTGCTGGTTCCCTTCTAGACTCAACCGTTTTTCTATATATACACAGAACCAGAATGGCATGACCGATTCCTACTTCGGATCGGGTAATTCTGTGTCGACCCATCGTTTTTTAAATACCTCATCCTCATAAAATTATTCTCATGTTTTTACTCTCTCTCACACACACAGTAAGAGTAACCTCTCTCCCTCAATGAGTTAAGAGTCGATTTGTTGGTGGCATCTTCATTGTGCTAAAGTAGATAATGTTTTGAAGTTGTGGTGTTCATACTTCTCACCATCACAGACTTGTAAAAAAATATAAAAAATAATTTTGAAAAAATAAAATTACCATAATACCCTTAAATCTTATAAGGGTATTTTGATCATTTTATTATTGAATTATTTTTTATTGTGTTTAATGAGTGCATAATATGAAGAACTATAGCTGCCCCAAATCTGAACTTAATCCGATGCATAGAAGAAATAAAATTGAAATACACTACACACAAAAAAAGAGGGACTTGAGCATAAAATATAAATCGAAAAAGTTTGTGTTGAAAAAGCCCACAATTGATCATCTCAACCTCGAGATACATGGATTGCATATATTGTAACATATTATCTAGACCGTCCATTTTCAAAACTTTTAAGTGTTTTTAGATATGCTCGATCTCCGTCATTTTCAAGCTTTAAATTTTATGATTTGGTCTGAAAATAGATTTTTATGTCATCGAAAAGGCAAAACTACATCTTTTGCCAAGTTTTCTTTTGCCAAGTTTTAGAGGTCTGCGTTACTTTGATTGTTTAAGGCTAACATCTTATACAAATCATACCCAAATACAAAAAGAATCATATACTATGAGACCATTTACTTTTGTTACAAGGAGGTCACATTCTTTTTTAGTCATTAGATATGAAATACAATAGATTAAAGTATGATACAACATTTGAGAAATTTTACTTTTGGACTTTGTACCCAAACAATGATACATCATCAACCACCCGATTTTAAATCCAATGGTCAATAATGACGGTGACCTCCTTGTATCAAAAGTAAATGGTCTCATTGTATACATTTCAAATATAAAATATAGGATATTATTTTTAAATTTTGAAAAATAAAATGGGATTATTCTGTAAAATTCCCATGAAAAGAAAAAATATTTGTTCAATCCTCTCAAAAACAAGAAAGATCGAACTACAAATAGATGACCAATATAAGAAGTCCACATGAGAATTTCTCATTGTGTGTACGCTCTTTTTATGCCTGAGGGTGTGTAAAGGATATGAATCGACCATCTGTTTTTTCTTTTTTTGGAAGCGTAATATGAATCATTAAGGGAAAGGTTTGATTTACCTGCAAGTCCAGCACAAGTTCTAGAGAAGAGTATTACTGGTGGAGCTTGAAATCAAATTTAGACAATATAACTGAAATTGTATGAGGAATAAGATAAGTAGCATGTAGTTTATCAGTTTCCTGATTTGTTGAAAAAAACCTTGATTCTTGTCATATAAATCATTAGTAATATTGCAATACTTAGCTATAAGTTAAAATGCGAAGTATGCTAAAAAAACAAAGAAATCAAGTAAATCAATGCTCACATTCTTTTCAAACTGGTATCGATACAATAAGACCCTGATTCTAGTACCACTAACTCTAGGGATGTTAATAAATGTGAAATCATGGAAATAAAGGAAGGAAAAGATTTTGGTGAGTCTATGGACTTTTGCATCTGCCTTGCTTTTCAAGAGTTTTTGGACTTGCAACATATCCCAAATCACTGCAAATCCATTTCCATGTGAAATCCATGAATATGAATCTATACGAACAGTGCATGAATCTGAATCTATACGAACAGTGCAGATATAATTATCTTTGAATAATTGAATGAATGGTCCCAAACCAATATACAAGATGCGCCACTTTTAAGGTTCAATTCCTTTTCTTTTCTTTTTTTTTCCCTCTTCAGATTCATGATCGTGGTGGTCATGATGATAGACCTGCAGAGTTTTGGATCCCAAATCCATCTCCAAGATGGATTTTCAAAGGCTGGAATCACACAACAATAGATATGTTAATAAGATATTATGTATGATTAAACAATATATCTATCTAAAACAAAATATACTATGACGGATATATCATGTGATTTATCAAAACCCAATTCTTTTTGCTTATAAGACAAATTTTGTGGCTTCCTCCCCGTGTGATTCATGTTTTAGTATGCGGTGAAGATTAGGATTTTTACAATGTTGAAGGAAATGACAGGGGCTTTCTCTTAAGAGGTTGAAAGGGTAGCTTTTGAATGAAATCTTACTTTATTTAAGGTGGGCTCAAGGAACTCTTTTGGGCAAGCCTGAGATGAGAGGAAGATGGATAAACCTAGCTTCTTAGTTCTTATTCCAGGCAATTTTATAGGACGTCATAAGGAGAGAAGTGACAACTAAGATAATAGAAACACTACTTTGAAGATTCCCCAACCTAATGTTCTATTGACTGAAATTGAGCATATGGGGTTCTCTTATCTAATTGAAATACTTTGCAATGCAGTTTTGTACCATTTCTAAATCTAGTAATAAACTCAACAACAGAAGTAAAGAAAAACACAAAATAAGTAAATGTAACTGAGACTTACCGGACTAAATCTTGGTTTTGTATGCTTGTACTTTTAGTTTGCATAACTAATAAGAAAAAATATTTAATTATGCAACATGAAGTTTCACAAGAGTAACCTGTCATCAAGAAGTCAATGGTAATTTGACTTGGCCTGAGAACTTGATGAGTTTTTTGGTTTATCACACAACCTGCCTGAGTGAGCCAATACCATGCAATTTTTAGTTGTGAATCAGACAAGTCCACATAGGACTCACCCAAGTGAAGTCAATATGACTCTGCTGGGGGGTATGGTTTAATAAACACAACAACTGTTTGTGTGAAGCATGATTTGATATGAAGTCTTTGTTGATATCTTCAAAAGATCATTGGCTTGGGATCATCAAACCTACTCACTTATAAACTATTGATGCTCAGTTCCACCCCTAAGCTTGTAGGTAATCTTAGAGCCTATTGGTCTCATTGTGTTAGTTACTTGTGTGGTTACTCGTTTGCACCATTGACTGTAAATTGCCGATGTTACTTCTTGTATTTCATCCATGCATGTGTTATTCTAATATTTTATGAGTCAAGGGTATTAAAAGTTTCTCACCCTTTGCAAAAACACACTAGACTAGCTCTTGCCAGGACTCTTAGAGCCTAGTGGCATTAGTTTGGTTAGTAACTTATTTGTATCCCTAACTGCACACCATCTATGTTACTTGATATTCACCTATATGTCGATTATTCTAATATTGTGTGTCAAGGGTGTTAAAAGCCTTGTACCCTTTACAAACACACACATGCACAAGCACATAGATAATGTGCTTGAGCTAATAAACTTGAACTTCTGTTGCTCAGAAATCTGTGAAACACCTCCCATCACGCATAAAGCCCCGGTAAAAGACCCATCTCATAATGAATCTAATTCCTCCTAAAATCTCATAAAGGAGACCCAAGCTACTTAAACCAAGTTGTCATCAAAATTAAAATCCCTCCTTCTGGTAATTATCAGATCTATGCGAAGATTAACATTCATTAAAATAAATAAATTATATTATTTTCATAACATTCATTATATTATTTAGCATTAAAGCAATGCACTGAAGGGCATCTATTAAGCATCTAATTTCAACTAGCAAAATTCCTCGGAACATCTTAAACTTCAGAGAATAGGAAAATCAGGTTGGTCAAAGGAATCAATTTAGTTTACTTGATAAAATAAAGGAAACTCAAAGCAGAAGAGGAGTAAATTTCATCAAGTAGAGCAGAAAACCAAAAACTTGTTTTCATATACTTACACCAACAAGGAAATGCACCCACATAGGCCCTTTAATCCATTTCTGTACGATAGACATCACTCCAACCAAAAAGGTAAAAGAAAAAGGAAAAAAAAAAATCATCAAAAAAACGAAACTGACAAAAGTATACTACCTACTCCTATATTTATAGCCTATGAGACATGCAGATCTCAAGATTTGCTTCTCTTAAATAACAATAAACAGAAGTGAAATCTAACACCATTCCATGTGATTTCAGAAATTCAAGAAAAGACTAAGAAAGTATGTGAGAAGTGGAAAGTTCGATTAAATATTTATGGAACTACAATGGTATAGAACCAATGCAAAAGCAAGCAGATGAGATTCAAAGGTGAATGTAATTTTCATACTTTAGTTTGAATGAAAGCAGGCAACCAGATTGGTGCAAATAAAATTACTTCACCGATGCCTGGATTCACTTGATACTCGTATTGTTTACTGAGTGCAATACCACCAAACAATGCTTCAAAAAGTTGCTAGGTGGCGCTTAGGCGGCCAGTGGGTCCAAGTCGCCCAGTGCCTAGGCGGGCACTCAGAACCAGGGTGGCCTAGTAGAAAGAAAAAATTGTAGAGGTTTTCTCTCTCTAAAATAGGCTCCAATGGGTTTTAGGTTTGAAATGGACCTAAAACGCACAATTTTGCTCCTTTAGTATTAAAAAAATGATAAAAAAAATACCCTCAACAAAGGGCATTTCCACCCCTAGGCGGGTTGCAGGCCCGCCTAAGCGGGTTCAGGCATGCGCCTAGGGATATCCGCCTAATTTGGCTGCCTAGACCTTCTGAACAGTTGAGGCTGCCACCTAGGCGCTGGGTGGTCTACTTTTTAGATCACTGCCATCAAATAAGCCAATAAAGTAGCAAGAAGGTTTGTCTTAAGGTCGATTTATGAATATCCCCATATTGCAAGCAACAACTTGAGGCCTTTACAGATATTGTCAAGGACCAAGAAACAAAACAAAAGTATAAGAAAAGGACACAAGTCAAGTCAATTGTGATAACTACTCAATCTAACCAAAGAAACAGACATGATCAATCAAACTATTTAGATAAACTTGTCACTAGAGCATCACGAATCCATCTCCTAATGCCAACACTTGTTCCTAACTCCATATCTCCTAGACTCCTCAGTAATACAGATCTCCACAGGCTAACACCAAATCCTCTCTCTCTTTTCTCCACTATGAAGGTTAAGTTCAGGTTCTTGGATTTTGTGGTTAGGGTGTTACAGGATTCAGGGCTAAAATATTATACTATGACAACTAAAGTCATATTGCAGGCATTCCGATCATGGAACTAGGACTCATCTTAAATGTTATAAACTAAGCTCTTCTTCTATGTTATTGTACATTTCTGACAACTTGCTTTCCTCCCCAAAAAATATGGAGAGTAGCCACTATCAATAAATGATCACATGGCACCTCTTAGAGAACAAAAGAAAACCTATATGGATCACCCCCAATTAGTAGTCTATGGTAGAACTACATCTAGACCATACTGCATATAGCCTCAAGCGCCATCCCTTTTGGACTTACAAAAACCACCAATTATCTATGTGACCGTTGCTCATTATTCTAGTATCCAAGTCCACACATGATCGCCTCATGGAACAAATCGGGAAAAAACCATAAGGTCAGAGAGAGATTTCTAGAGACCTTTAGATGGGAAATAAACTTTACTGGTACCATAGAGACTTTCCATATCCTCGATAGCCTAGTTGTTGATTTCCTTGCATCTTAGAACTAAGTAGTCTCCGGACACAATACATTTGAGGATTGAGCCAGGTGTTTTCTCACTGTATAAGTATTTTGATATGTGTTTACCATGCCTCTTTCCCATGATCAATCTATTGATTGCAAAGCAGGAAAATTTTCAGCAAGTTATGATAAAAATATAAACAAAAATACTGCTCAACGAAGTTTCCTTATATATATATATATATATATATATATATATGTGGTATCAAATTTTTTTTTTTTTAGAATGTTACCGATTGAGTTTATAAATAGTAATGCATAATAGTGATACAAAAGTATGGGTCGAGGAGGCCCATAGACCGGGTCTCTCAACCAAAAAATGGTCACTAAAAAGTGACATGTACTAGAAATCTGGCTATGGCATCACTAGAGATACAGAAAGTGGGGTTGTTCAAAGAAAGGAGCTTATAGAATACTCCTATTACATGAGATAGAATTGCCAGATAAGAAGGGGGAGGCTTCCCGTTGAGGCTCAACACATCAACTAGAGCAAGCTATACGAACTATGTTAGGACTTCCTCTGTGACCCATTTAGACTTGTGCTGAAGGCTGGCTCCTAGCTGCTTCCTTGGTGAGGTGGTCTGCGAAGTTGTTGGACGTCCTCCAAATATGCGTCCATAAGAAACTACGGGGCTAAATTTAATGGAAATATCATGCACCCACGTGTACTAGTCTCTTGGTTGATCAGTTGGGTAGAATACCATAATGGAGAGCACTTATGGAAGTGGTTTAACATTTGTTGATAAATTTAGTGCACTGAGGAATTTAAATCAATTAACTATATTCAACAAAGAAAGAAAATGGAAATCGTTGTTGGGAGAAACTAATGAACATCGAATTATTTCTTTAACACAATACAATCATCCCAAATGGCTTAATACGGCTTGAAACAAGAGGCTAGAACTACATTACCAGCACATCAAAGCAAAAAGAGCATAGTTTCGTAATAAAATCGATTGGGATTTTTTAGCAGATAAAATGAAGGGAATGAGCAAGTCTTGCTCAAATCTCAAAATTTGCTAAAAAATTGACATTCACAGTCAATTCACAAAACATATCCAGCCATTACACCCACTAATGTCACTAAATGTGCACACATTGAAACTTGTTTCCACTTTACATCAACACATCAATTATTCCCCAAATACTTCAACTATTTCCTAGTTAAATATTTCCAAGGCACTTTCCATATATCAGAACCCAGATTCATTATGAATCACTTGAGAATCCACCCTTGAAGAGATGAAATGCCATATCACGTCAAGTTTCAAATGCCACATAACATCTTAAAGTTCTTTCCCTCTTATTTCATCATGTCATCATCCGAGCCTTATCCCAACTATTTGATGTTGGTTACACGAATTATGTTCCACCATTGTACTATATCAAGTGTCATACCCTCAGCTAGACCCTAGGTCATCATATTTCTTCTCACTACTTTTATCCATATCATTTTGTGCCTTTCTCTTGCTCTTTTAGAGCCTTCCACTTAAGCTAAATCGTTCCTCCTCACAGGCGATGTTTTAGGTCGAAGTTGTACATGGCCAGACAACTCAAATCTACTTTCCCTCATCTAACCGCTTATTGGAGCTACCCCTAAGTTCTTTTAGATATGTTTATTCCAAATTTTATCATTTCTTGTCATGCCACTTATCAATCTCAATTACACTCATTTTACAAATATGTTGTTTCTTGACCGCCCAACATTTTGTCACATAAAACATGGCTGGTCCTACAACTGTCCTATAGAATCCCCCTTTCAGTTTCAGTGTTATGAGACGATCACATATGACTCCAAAAACATATTTACTTCTTCCACCCAACTCTAATTCTATGCATAAAATCTTCCTTAATCTCCCTATTTTCATGGATTATCCACCTTACCATGAGCGGATTGTATCCATTCGGCAAATATAGGTTCAATCAAGATTTGTTTTCCTGGAGTACCAAAAGCAAGCATGACGTCGTTGTGAACATAGAGTCCCAAAGTATGGAAACCCAAGAACAAGTTGGCCCAACTTAAATGGAAAACATTGAAAATAATCTCTTTTAAGTATTTATTGGCCATCAATTTTAACTAATTTATCATTTCAACTTATATTATTACTAAATTTGTATTCCATATAGTATGCCTTAGTCCGGCTAATTTTAAAACCTTTTGATTCTTAAGCATCCTTCCAAAATTATAACTTTGCATCGATGTTGTCTCTAGTCTCATCAATCAAAGCTATGTCACTTGCAAACAACGTACACCATGGTACCTCATCTTGTATATCCCTAGTTATCTTGCCTATAACCAAAACAAAGAGATATACACTCAATGCTGGCCCCTAATGAACGCCTACCATCACTAAGAACTAACTTGTCTCTCCGTTAATTGTCCTTACTCTAGCTAGCACTCTTTTGTACATATCTCTTACCATGTCAATATATCCTCAAAAGACTCATTTTTTTCCAATACCGACCAAATTAACTCTTAAAGTGCCCTATCGTATGTTTTCTCTAAATCAATAAAGACCATGTGGTGGTCTTTTCTGTTCTCCCTTAACTTCTCAATCATTTGCCTAAGAACGAAAATAGCATCTTTCATTGACCTCCCTGGACTAAAACCAAATTGAGCTCTTGATACACTCATTTCGTTTCGTGTCGTGTCATTACTCAAGTCCTCTTTCCCACAGTTTCATAGTGTATCTCATAAGTTTGATCCTTCAATAGTTCTTACAATTTTGTATATTTCTTTTATTATTGTAGACATTTCTTTGTTCTCAAGATCTTTTTGAACAACTTGGTCAACCGAGATATACCAATCGCTCCAAGCACTTCCAAACCTCTATTGGGATAACATTTGGTCCTAAAGTCTTTTATATTTTTATCTTTCTCAAAGTTTCTTTGATGCAATAGTAGTCTGGGAAATTAAATACGGCCTTCTTTTAATCTTAAACAATTAAAAATTCAACAATAATGGAGGGAAAAATATGGATGTAAATCAAGCCATGGAGAAGCAATTTCTCTACAAAAATATTCCAGTTTCTTTTCTAAGGGGAAAGTTCCACCTTAAATACAAGCCAATTAAAAATAAATAAAAAAACCCAAAAAGATAGACTCTTTCTCTACTCTCACACCAATCTCTCTCTCTCTCTCTCTCTCTCTCTCTCTCTCTCCCATGTTAATCTCTTCCTCTCTCTCCCCCACAATTTTCTCTCTCTAGCTCATCTCCTTTTCACGTGACTCTCTTCCCCGTCAAATCTTTCCTTATATCTTTACTTCTATAAAAATCTCTCTTTTAATTTTATAACTCCCTATTCATATACCAGATAAATATCTATAATTCAAGCAAATCAACCCCTTTAGATCCTATTTTCTTGGAAATTTCTCTACCCCTCCGTGATCAGTCATTTCCCATCATTCTCTTTCTAATTATCTAACAATCCTACTAAAATAGGATAGTAGAATCCTACAAACTAGGAAATCCATCCTAAATAAAATAAAAATCCCTTTTTAAACCCTATATAAATATCCCTAATATATAATCTCAACAATAAATAAAAAATAAAAAAATAAAAATTTTGGATGCGATTTGCATCATACTCCCCGGGTTGTCTCCAGTTTTTTCTGTTGCATCTCCATCATCCTCCCTCAGCTGATGGTGAAATCCAACATCTCCACGCAAATATACTTTGTAAGGCATGAAGCTGAACAACCGGGATACATCTTCAATGGCCATCCATTTGGCATATACATTGCAGAACAAATTGCTGATTGAGGGATTAAAATCAACTACCTTTGCTAAAGAAGCATTGTTTCCAACCAAAGAATTTTGATTCCGGTCAAAAAAAACTTTCTCCTATAACAAACACCCAAACACATTCAAATATCTGCACGGGAAATATAGTTGTTGATGAACTCATGTTGCACCCAAAATTAGATCCGCCAGTCTTTCCTTCAAGTGACCTCCTACCTGCACCATTTTTTCACCAACCTCCAGTGAAAATCCGTTTGTACGTCTCCTGGAAATTTTAGCCTCAAAATAATCACTTGGATTAATAATAGAAGACAACAAATCAATTATTTGGTCAAGAATGCTTTGATCATCAACACCAACTTCTAGTTTTGAGAATAACAAGGCACCCACACTTTGACCGACTTCACATATCACTTAATGAAGTGCACCACCAACAGCCTCAATAATATCCAATACTTATTGATAAAAAATTGATAAAATAAATGACCACTAAGAGAAACCAATATCTTGTATTTCTTGTGGAGGTCATTGCTAACGGTAAATCAATTAAGTTTGAATTTCTTATGCGGGAAATATATCTATATAAAGGTGTAGACACTCCTTTGTGAGATATGCAAGCTCTTCTTAAATGAGGTAAATCTGAGATGTTAATTGTAGAGTCCAAGACAACAATGAAATTAGATAGGACATCACTAATGTATTGGGTCGCTTCTCTTGCAAACTTAGTTGGAAGAATGTCAACCACTAGACATATTATACCCTCGCCCCCCATATCCTCATGATAAAACGTTGTGAAGGGATTGTACATGAAGAAAGGTTGTTCTATTGATGTGGTTTGATTAACACAGTCAATTGAACTGGCAACATCACATGTGACATCAAAAATATTAACAAGTGGGCATCCTTTTCTCATTATGTCTTGTACTTGCTTAGTACTAAGCAATCGAGGAAATCTTCTTTCTCAACACATGCAATTCACTACTACATAAGCATATGGTGCAATTCTTTCATGGAAAATGGCAAAGTAGTATTTTGGATGTGCATAATAGTCAGCCTTATCAAATGTTTTTGTTGGGTCCCGAGGTGTGTCCATGTCTTCACAAGTTACAATATAACAATTTACTTGAAAATCACTACACCAATTATTGAATGGTTCCAATACACGACCAAACCATCCAAATTTATCATAGCTATTCCACACATCATGGTTAGGCTTTTTCAGAACAAACAACCAATCACAACTCACCATGTTTGTACCAACACTCTCATCACCTCTACTACACAACTCCAATGCGCACACATAATTTTTACCACCACCACATCATCAACTACAGTCTGGATATCATCAACATATTCCTTAATAAGTTGCCGAATAGAGAATCGACCCATACCCTCCTCCTTAAAAGATTCAGGTGGAGTCTCATTACTTAATGGCAACAAAGATAGTTCATGTCTGACCATCGACAATTTGCTTTGATAAAAACCACTATCTTGGTTTTCTCATCCAATCATAAATCCCATTTCATTGTAGTCACGGGCTGCTCTTCCATGTTCACAAAGAGGGAATCATTTGAAAATCCAACATTGCCTTCAACAGAATAACGTTAAAAGTTAACATTTCCTTCTGATCAATACAATGCAGAATTTCTTCATTATCGGACTTGGAATCCTCCGTACTTTCATCAATAAAAATGCTAGGCATATCCTCAACTATATTTACTTTTTCAGCAGATTAATTTATAAATAGATCTACTTGTTTCTCATTAAATTTAAGACCCGTTGTGTCTTTCAACGCATGAACCTCTCTAGTGGAAAACTTAGAATTTTAATTTACCAAGCAATCACATACCTTTCTATATTTACTTGTGTAATGCTTAGGTTTTGTTGTAGGGACAACAACTCCTCGAGTTGAAGGTATTAGTCTCCTAGTTTGGGATGATCCAACTCTAATGGTCGATCTGGATATAGGAAAAAATTTCTTTTCTCGTCTCGACACTGATTTTGGTCTACTCCTCTATGCCAATAACATCGGCTTTGGGGTTGTCGGTCGCCCAACTTTTCTCTGCAATCATGCTCTCGTCGATGTGGTCATGCATTGAATCCATAAGTGTGATCAACCATAACATCAGGCCGTTCCCACTCAGACTTGCGCTGTGATCTATGCCGATCTCCACTAGAACTTGCACAATATGGATCTAACACAGTAGTTTTCATTTTGTTTGATGTGCATTGTTGCAATCTTTCTTTTTGCAACAAAGTTTCAACCATCTAGGTCAATTTGTCGATTTTCTTGTGTATTTGGTCATGGTCGGCATTTCTACCGTTGTGACCTCCACGACCATCCATCGTAGTCACTAACCATTTTCGAACCATGCTTTGATACCAAATAAAAGGAGTCTGAAAAATTAAATCCAACCTTCTTAAACAAACAAAATTTCAACAATAATGGAGGGAAAAATATGGTTGTAAATCAAGCCATGGAAAAGAAGACGTTATCTTTCTTCATTCATAAACAAATTCTCTACAAAAATATTCCAATCTCTTTTCTAAAGAGAAAGTTCCACCTTAAATACAAGCCAATTAAAAATAAAAACAAAAAAAAACAAAAAGATAGACTATTTCTCTCTCTCTCTCTCATGCCAATCTCTCTCTCTCTCTCTCCACCACATATGTCTCTCTGTCCCCCACATTAATCTCTTCCTCTCTCTCCCCCACAATTTTATCTCTCTAGCTCATCTCCTTTTCACATGAATCTCTCCTCCATCAAATCTTTCCTTAGATATTCACTTCTATGAAAATCTCTCATAAAAATCTCTCTTTTAAATCTCTAACTCCCTATCCATATGCCACATAAATCTCTCTAAATCAAACAAATCAACCCCTTTAGATCCTATTTTCAAAAAAATTTCTTCGCTATCCCTCACGTGATCAACCCTTTCCCATCATTTTCTTTTTAATTATCTGACAATCCTACCAAAATAGGATCATGGAATCCTACAAACTAGTAAATCCATCCTAAATAAAATAAAAGTCAATTTTAAACCCCTATATGAATATCCCTAAAATTGAATCCCAACAATAAATAAATATTTTGGATGCGATTTGCATCATTCTTTCACTTCAGATATCCTAAACGTACGAATGTGTCGATGACCTTCGATCTCTTCTATATCAAAGGTTCTTCCTAATGTTGTGTTCTCATTGTGGTCATCATTTAGCAATTTTTGAAAATAAAATTTTCACCTTTCAGTTACCTAGTTATCTTTTACCAAGGCCCTTTGATCTTCACTCTTAATGCATTTAATATGATATGGATCCTTACACTTCCTCTCTCATTTTTTCTAGTTTGAAGACATCTTTTTCACCTTCTATTGTGCCTAATTTGATGCATAGATTATCATATGCCTTGAGCTTAGCTTAGCTTTACTTACTACTTTCACATCATTCTTCTTGGCATTTTTATATTCTTCTAAGATTTGATTATTTTCCATTCTATTGCCAAGCTTTATAACATGATTTATTTTTATTTAACAAAAAACAATAAAAGTTCTTTCTCTTAATTCCCTTTTCTTAGCTTTCCTTTTTATTTATTCAAAAAAAAAAAAAAAAAAAATTCTATTCCATTTATTTGAACAACTATATAACATCGAGTCATTCAAGCATATCACAAAAGAGCAACTCCAGTGGTTGTGCATGTGTGCGTGTGTGTGTGTGTGTGTGTGTGAGAGAGAGAGAGAGAGAGAGAGAGAGAGAGAGAAAGAAAGAAAGGTTGTAACATCATCTCCAACTTCCCCAAACACATCCAGTTAACATGGCCAGCTATTTAAAACATCAAGTTACTGAAGCATACTACAAAGATCTAACTTCTTCAATTTGATATGAATTAATGAAAGATAAACAAGTCATTTAGACTAAATTACATAACAAAAATGGAGTGATATAGTTAACATATCGAGATTCAATTCTACCAACTCAAACACTAATAGAGCCACAAGTAGAACACTTCATGGCCATTGAGAGACAAATATGTCAATGAGATAAGTTTGAGAAAGAGAGGAGTACTATGATTGAACCCATAGAATGCACTTGCAGTCCCTCCAACAGCAGTATCAATCTACCAAAAACATGCATAAAAATACATCAAAACTCAATTCAATATTCTCTCTAAAGAAAAACTACATTGGAAGAGCAAAATAGACAGACAGACAGATAGATATATATATATATATATATATATATATATATATATATATATATATATATATATATATATATATATATATATATATATATATATATATATATATATATATATATATATATATATATATATATATAGAGAGAGAGAGAGAGAGAGAGAGAGAGAGAGAGAGAGATTTCCACAAATAACTTTTTTTTTTTGTTGTTGTATGTGACATTCCCAATTTCCAATCAAATGAGAATTTTACTATGCAGAGAGAAAGAACAAGCCCAATTTCTCCAAAGAAAGGATAGCCTAGTATTTTCACATAACTCATCCCAAAGAAAACTCTAACATGGGTTCTATATATTAGTCTCTGATAAATATAATGTTAAAAAATGTTTAACAGGCAGGAAATGAATAACTTACCATCGAAAATTATATCTCTAATGAAGGGAGCCACAATCCAAGTGCTAGATTCCTGCAACCAATTGAAAGCAGTGATAGAAATTCAAAAGAAAAATCTTTTTTTGCGGTGATAGAAATTTAAAAGAAAAATAAAATTAAGGTCTGTTTTTTAATGGTTGAGGTTGATCTAGTATTTAGAGAATAGAAATTCAAAAGAAAAATAAAAGTTAGGTCTTTTTTTAATTGCTGAGGTTGATCTAAAAACAAACATGACCCAAAAATGAGACGAACCCAAAAAAATAAGATATATATATATATATATATATATATATACACACACATGGAGAGAGAGGGTATTTTAATGGATGAGTTTAAACCACTAAATGTTAAAAGAAGAAGCATACCAGGTCTTTGGAGAGAGGACCTGCACAATGGGGGCATCTCAAATTAGCTAGAGACGTTCCCCTTTTTTTTATCATTTCTCTTAAATGCCTGTCATCCCATTAACCAGAGCTCTCTCTCTCTCTCTCTAACAAAATCTTATTTAGCTTCTCTTTAACAAAATTTTATCGAGAGGACGCTTGGAAAATCAGTGATTTTATTTGTGACTCTACTAATTTCCATACTCTATGAGAAATTTCCAGTGCGATTTGTCGAGGCACAAAGGACCCAATTTCTATGCGCCAAATGCTGGACTCTTAATAAATCTTTTTAGACAATGACACCATTTACTTTTAGTACAAAGGCGTCACAATTACTTGCAACCATCCGATATGAAATCTGATAGTTTGGGTGTGTCACAAAGTTCAAAAAAATTTCTTTTGAACTTTGAGCTTGGTCAATGAAATAAATACAACCACCCAATTTCACATCCAATGGTCAAGATTAATTATGACCATTTTGTACCAAAAGTAAATGCTCTTATTATATAATTTCCCAGTTTTTGAATGGATTTAAAAGCTGAATTTTTAAAAACATGTAATCTTTAATATGGAGATCATGAATATGAAAAAATAAATAAATTTTAAAAATTAAAAATAATAATTATAGTAAGAAAACATTTGGACCGTTAGTCTCCATTGTTTTTAGATTGAATACCTACTTATGTCCATCTTTAAGATGAATGCTTTACAATTTCTGGACTGCATATGTAGAAATGCAGTCCAGTCCGCATTAAAAAATTTTCCACCACAAGGTCACAATGGCAGGCAATGGACCCGGACCCGACCTAGGACTTGAGGGGTAGACCTGATCCAAGTTTGGGTATGGGTCAAAAATTGGACCTAACAGTGCAGGGCCGGGTCCAAATCTTGGATTCGAACACTATTCGGATCGGGGTTGGGGTTAGGTCGGGTTGAAGACCAATAATTTTTTTGGGTCCCAATGTATAAAATATATTTAAATATAGTCAAACAAAAATATTTTAATTTCTGGGTTGGATCCAATCGGATCTGGTAAGGTCCGGGTCTCACACTATATTTTTGGGTCTGGGTCCGAGTTTGGGTCAGGTTAGGTCTGTGTCCCATATCATTTTTCAGGTCCTGGTCCACAGTTTGGGATATCTGTGACTAAGGGTGGCAACGGGTCGGATCGATTCGTTCTATAATTTCTATGAGAAAAATATTTTCGGGGCTTTTGGTTAATTTTTTTAAAATAAAGTATATAATGTGACCATTTACCATTTGGTACAAGATGATTACAATTAATCTTGACTATTGGATGTAAAATTGGGTGACGATGTTTATTTCATTGTCCAAGCTCAAAGTTCAAAAGAAATGTTCTTGAACTTTGTGAAACACCCAAGCTATCAAATTTCACATCGGATGGTTGTAAGTAATTGTGACTTCCACGTACTAAAAGTAAATTGTCTCATTGTATAAACTCCCTTTTTTAAAATAATCAAAGTAAGACACAAATAGTTAATAACATCAAAAAAAATATCGAAGTAAGATAAAAGATGCATCTTAGGTGTTTGAAAACCCAGTCAAAGCCTTAAAAACTATTTTCTCTCTTGATTATACACTTTTAAGCTCAAAAAATGATGCAAATCGAACAAATGTATAAATACGTAAACTTTTTTTAAATAGATGGTCTTAGATAATTTGTCACAAGATACATTATTTTAAGGAAAAATTTCATATAAAACCCTAATTTCTCATATTATTTCACGATAGGTCATCTTTCCGTTTTTCTTTCAAGCAGCATAAAGAAATCCCTAAGGATTTCACCGTACTCCCTCATCTCTTATCTCTCTCTTTTATTGATTTTTTACCATAAAAATTAGCCCCAATAAATCTTTTTATATCATTTCATCCCAAAAAAAATTTTAACCATCTTTTTTCTTTTCTACCCATTAAAAAAAAAATGGGTTGAAATGGTATAAAAAGATTTGTTGGGGCTAATTTTTATGATAAAAAATCAATAAAAAAGGGAGATAAGAGATAAGGGGGTATGGTGCAATCTTTAGGGGTTTTTTTATGCGGCTTGAAAAAAAAGCGGAAGGATGGTCTACCATGAAATAATATGGGGAATTAGAGTTCTATACGAAATTTTCCCTTATTTTAAGACTAGAAAAACTTTTTGTTCGTATTCATACATCTTGAGTTCGACATGATCAACTGGGTTTTCAAATATCTAAAGAACCGTTTTCATTGGAATTGGGAGGTGCATCTTAGTGTCATAATATAAGTTTAACGCATTTTCTAAACCTTTTTAACATTCTTATACCAAAGAGGAATGTATTATTGTATACTTTATTATGAAAAATTTACCAAAAACAAGTATTTCATGCAAGAAAGGAAATATCATTTTGCGTCTCGCATATATATATATATATATATATATATATATATATATAAAGGAAAATTTATCAAATCACACTTAAGATATCAAGTTTCTTTGATGATTTTTATACATTTCCTTTACTTGTATATACAAGGGAATGACAACCCCGATATTAATTATACGATAGTAAGCTAACAACAATATCAAGGCATAAAGCGATGTGTGATAATATTGTTGACTTAGTACCATAAGTCCGACCACAGTAGGCACCTACATCCTTAAACAATTAAAGTAAGGTGAACCTTCAAATAGTGTCGAAATATGTTGTTTCAATCCTACAAATCTTTGTGATGGCCTGAAAATTTTTTTTTCTCTCTATTTATAAAATTTAAAGCTTCAAAAAAAGTGTAGATCGAGCAAATCTATAAACACTTGAAAATCTTGAAAATTGAGGGTCCAAAAATGTATTATAAGATGCATTATTTCTAAGATTTGCAATCCATTTTTTCTCATATCCATACATCTTGAGGTCGAGATCATCAATTTGAGGCTTTTTAGGTATCGAAACAACATCTTTTACTTAATTTTTTAGGTGTGCCTTGATTTAATTGTTTAGGGCCTTACCCTTGTATAAACTTTTTCCAATAAATCATATATATAAGAGGAATTATAAAACGTTCTTCCAAATAAACAAGTTTTTAACAAAGGGATTGTATACAATAAGAACGGCTTTTTTTTTATATAAGTTACAATAAGAACGTCTTACAAAACACAAAGGTCACAAGCACTCTAAGCTGTCAAATATACAACCAGACAATGAAGGCATCATTTCCATACATAAAGCCTCGGAAATTTTGTTTGGAACTTCAACATGGTCAATGGCACCCCAAGATCCCCCATTTCAAGGGTGATTGTGACACACATGTGCCAAGGCAAAAAAAAATTGTTGCATACTTTCCCTTCAGTGAAACTTCAATATGATTTTGGTGATTTCTATCATTAATTGGGAATGTGTACTAAATTATAGTGTATTTAGACCGGGAAGATTTATGCGATGATGTACATGATCATGATAATCATATGGTCATAAAGGTCATCACCGTCCATCAATGAGTTGAATGGTGGTGGACATCATACATTCCCCTATCCCTCCACCCTCACAATATTTTCACTTAGTCTTTTGAATTTTAGATTACTTACTCTTCAGCGTGTGTATTGTATATACATCGTTAACTTTAAGCAATATAAGTAAGTAATACCTCTAAATCGTTTAGGAAGATGTCGTTCTAGTATCTAAAAGGTCTTATAATAACCTGAAAAATCTATTTTTGCTCCTAAATTTAAAGCTAAAAAAATAGTGTAGATCAAGCAGATCTATAAACATTTGAAAATCTTAAAAATGAATGGGCAAGATAATGTATTACAAGATGCATTATTTTTTGGATACGAAATTTTTTATATATATATATTCATGCATCTTGAGGTTAAGATGATCAATTGAAAGTCTTTCCAACGTCTAGATAACCATTTCTATTGGAAAACTAATTTGTTGAGCTTAAAAAAACTAGACTTGAAGTCTCTAAAGGGGTACCAGGAGAGGAGGTTCGATGCAGGCTTTGGTCATTTTGGATGTTTTGATGATCTGATTGTATTGTAAGCTTTCTTGATTAATAAAATTTATGAACATTGTAAAAAAAAAAAAAGAAGAAGGGAGACAAGAAAAAAAAAGAAAGAAAGGATCCTCAACGGGGTATGTTAAAATGGACTTATTTGTTTGGGATCTTTAAGGGACACATGGGGGTATTTGGGTATTAAACAAAATAAATGCTCTCAATATGGGCAACTATCTTGAGTTCACTACCTTATTAACCCACTTTATATGTTAATTAATATAGGAAATTATATTGTATGTACTGGTAAATAGTATTTATATAATCTTGTTATACGGACTTATTTCGTATTGGCTTTTTAGGCCAAGGTTTAACACATTTATGATACTTGACGGATAGCGACTCTCAGCTTTTGTATAACTATTGACTCTTTTACAGGAGGTCACAATCACATCTAACTGTCAAATGTCAAATCAAGCGACTTGTTTTTAACGACTCTCAAAGTCCAAATAAAATTTTCACTAACTTAATGCAATTAGATGACTAACTCTTAATTGCATGATTTTGCATCTAACAACTACGGGTAATTTGTGACCTTATTGTACCTAATCGGTTTTCTAGCACATGGACCCTTTTCTAAATAACAATTGTTATTTTCCATAATTTGCAAAGAATAGTTAATATTCCCCATATTTTTCAGTTTAATATTTTTAATATCAAATTTTAAGAATTATTTAATGAATAAAATTAGAACCTGAGACTTACACAAGAAAAAATATTTTCTTTTTTCTTTTAAACTAAAAACAGCTAGAGAGATGACTCCCCCTTGTAGAAGAAGGGGTGGCTCTACCTTGGGCCTGTCTTCTTTAAAAGAAGGAAACAAGGTACCCTAAATGATAGTTAAAATGTTACAAAAGACTAATTATTTTTTCTTCAGAGATGTCACAATCATCATTGACTATTAGATGTGAAATGGGCTGATCCACCAAACAAATGATCCATAGTCACTATCCTAATGTAAATTCTTTCAATTTATTATACCTTTGTTTTTAGAAAAGAATATATTAGTGTCTGCTATATGGTGCATAATGGGCCCATCTACCATTTGTTCCCATGACAAATTGTACCGATTAAAAGTGGTTCCCGATAATCTCCACCATCTATAAAAGGGTTTGCATGGTGGAGCTCCCATTGGTGTACCATTTATCAAATAATGACAACTATGGTGTATTTTAGCATCTTTAAAACTAGAAAGCATATGTTATGTATAGGACTCGCAACGGGCTGGATCTAGCCCAGGCCAGCTCTGGCTCCAGTCCATATAGGCCTTGGCCTAGGCTCGTTTGGGTTGGGTTGAGATTGGGCCAACCGGGCATAATATACTTGTTTACGATGCAATTTGAAGAAATCTCTTCAAGTTTATGCTTTAAATTGTTAAAATTAAAGATCGGTAAAGAATGGTAAGGTATGTCAAATTATGGTTAAAAAAAAGATCATGATCCCCAGGAGATTAGTTCTCTTTGAGAATTGCCATCAGAGCCAGCTTGAAATCACTCAAAATCCAAACATAAACAAAGAAAACAAGAAAGAAATAAAGGAAAAATAAATCAAAAGACAATCAAAGAAAAGCAAAGACTTATTTGATTATGGTCCTTTTGGTCGACACTCGGAGTTGGTAGCCCAAACTAGATTGGGACCCCCAAAAGGTTTGCATGAATTTAAAAAATACCTAAGGTATGTTCATCCTAGGGTTTTTGTTTGCTTAGGGCATTGACTTCCTAAAGCTTTTAAAATTGAAATTAGGATTTTGAATTTGCAGGGAATTGGTTTCACCAAGCGCTAAGAAAGGATTCCATAGATCTAGGGTTTTAGGCTTGAGTGTCTGTGGTCTAGCCTAGGGTTTTAGGATCTCAAACCTTTGGGCTTCCCTAGGGTTTATAAGATGTGTAGGATTCTTATTTAGGCCTTTATATAGGTTTTTTCAAGTGTCCAAACATGTTTTTATCTCTTTCATCATGAAACCAAAGAAATATGGGTTATCGCACCATCCAGGTCTTTAGGTGGTTTGTGTTCCAGCCCTTTTGCGACTTAATTTTTAGAATGTGCGATCTTCTTGGTATTTTGGTATGTTTTTTTGTGAGTTTTTTCTCTCTTTTCTTATTTTTTGGGTGAGTAAAGTGGTAAGTCAATGGGGATTTCGGCCCCAACCTTTTGATAAGAATGGAGTTAGAGATTTCATCATGGGGTTGGACAATACTACCGCCAAGACCCATGCTATTCTTTTCAGCGTAGGTCAATCCTATCTCGACATAAATTCTAGATTTTCCTAAATCCTGGATAATTCTAGGGGTTTAAGATATTATGATATATTTCCCAAAAAGTCAAGATTATGATCTAGGGTGTATGGATCAAGGATGTCGATACACTAGGATCTATTTCTCCTTAGGGGCATTTTACAATATTTTCTTATGGTTCCTAGGGAATCAGGGTTTAGGAACTTAGAAAAAATAACCAACTTCAAATGGGGTATCCACAACATTGGAAGGTTTTTTAAAAAAGAGAAAACAAAAAAGGAGAAAAAAGGGTTAGGTAGGGCCGACTTTTTGTGGCCCTGACCCAAGCCTAGCTCGGCCCTTGAGCCACATTTTATGGCTCATGCCCTAGTTTTTCAGGGCTAGGATGACCAGGCTAGGCCGCCTAGCCAATTGCTTGCCCTAATTATATATGACGGTGCATAGCTTACTCCTGCTACGGTACACAACAATTTTACCGCTTCAAGTAAATTACTTTACTTGAAAGGACTTTCTCTAGCTGATGTTTTGGGACATACTTCATAATTACAAGGCTTTAAAAAAAAAAGAAAAAAAAACATTGGATTTTGAGTTTTTAAACACTTAGTTTTAACTGTCTAAAATTTGGACATCTATTCAATTCTAGTACATTATTCTTTCTTAAAGCATGTATATTCTGTGTATGAACGATACAGAAAATTGGTTGTATGCATCGGGGGATACATTTCTACAATTGCATTCCTCGAGGCATAAAACATCCATCTTAAAGATAGACACAAATGAGTAATCACTCCAAAAAAAAATGGTTAAAACCATTGGTCTAAATATTTTTTTCGTAAAATTATTATATTTAATTTTTAAAATTTATTTACTTTTACATATTAATGATTTCCATGTTAGAGATTACATATTCTTAAAAACATAGGTTTAAAATCCATCTAAAAAATATAATTTTAAGAGGTAACTCATTTCTAAATTTAAGTCGTGGGACTGTACTGATTAGTTTATTATTATATTATTGTTGTTGTTACTACTACTATTATTAGTTGGTCGAGGTCACATCCCCAAACTTTGGGGGCCAAAAATAATCCTACATAGGGATACGCATGGGAGTGAATGGAAATGTAATTCATGAGCAAAGGTTTTGTAGGGAATCTCAATCTCCCCACTGGGTTAGGAATTTGCTGTTTCTCTTCTTGTAATTTTTTGAAATATGCTCCTACATGAGCATACTGCTCATTTGCTCCCTTGAGAAAAACTCAAGCTAAGAATATTTTTTGGATCCTAAATTTTGAGGATATAATCTCTAAAACCCAGGGACCAACTTCAAAAAAAATAAAAAAAAATTGTACTCTCTATGTGTCAAAATAAATTGATGTCCCAAGACTGACCAATAACCGTCCAATTTTTGGAGAGAAAGATCTAGATGTTCAAGAACTCAAAATCCAACTTTTTTATCTTGAAATAGTAATTTAGTGAGACTTAGACAGATCCCCAAATTATGGATTAAAAAATTGTCTCAAGTATCTATTTTGCCTGATGGAGATTTTCTACATTATACTCGTGAAGCAATCAACACAGGCCCCTTTTTGAAAGACTTCTTCGATTAGAGAAATGACACACTCGTGGTACTACAATGAAGTTTTCTAGGCAGCTACAATATGCTCATTGTAGATGATTACCTTGGTATATTTTTTGGGTGGGTTCTCAACAACTCCAAACAATGTTAATTCAAATAAGTGAAAAAAAATGTTTTTCACTATGTTGTAGCCTTGAATAGTGCACTGAACTAAATTGTTCTCTTTTTTAACTCATAAATGGGCTAGAACATAAGGGGAAAAGTTTATAAATGTGTCAACTTTATACTCGAAAGGTTGTTCAAATATTGAAAAACCCTACAATTGATTATCTTGACCTCAAGATGTATGGATATGAAAAGAAAATGATTTTAAGTTCTAAAATAAGTGCATCTTTTAACATATTATCTAGACCGTCTATTTTCAAAATATTCAAGTATTTATAGATTCTTTGATCAACATCATATTTTGAGCTTTAAATTTTATAACTGGTCTAAAAACAGGTTTTCAAGTGATTGAAGGGTTCCTAGCATTAAAACTACGTGTTTTAACATGATTTAAATATGTGCCTTACTTTGTTTGTTTAAAGTTAACAACGTATACCGACTATACCCAAAAGTAAGATGACCCATTTGTCAAGAGATACTTCGCCTAGTTGGGGAATTAGTTAACAAAAATATTTTGTTGCCGAAATATATAACATGAGACCATTTGCTTTTGGTATAAGAAGATCACAATTACTATTGACCAGTATGTGTGAAATCGGGTGGTTGGAAATGTGTCATTGACTAGGCACAATATCCAAAATAAATTTTTTCAAATATTGTGAGATACTTTACTCTATTAAATATCGCATCTAATAGTTAAAAATGATTGTGACATTCTTGTACCAAAAATAAATAGTCTTATAATTTACAATCCCTTTTGATGCACAATGAACGATCATCACAAAAAAAAGAAAACACATACAACAACTATACTTCATGCAAAAGTTGCTCAAACTGCAAATGAGACTGCCATATTTTATGACATGCAAAAGAGACCAAATCTCTCTCTCTCTTATACAATATAGACCAAATCTTTTTTTCTCTCTCCACCTATGTTGGCATAACAAAAGAAGAGAAAATGAGGAATAACAAGCCATCAAAAGGAAATGAGAATTATTTCTTTCTCAACATTCCTCTTTTCCTTTTCTATTATAAAAAAACAAAGCACACAGTTTGTGATGTCCTCACAAGTAGCCTAGCCTCATTGAAGCTATCAATTGACAGATAAAGTGTGAGAATATGTGCCATAATTGGTTGAGACACTTTAAAGAAAGAATATGCCTCATAAAGAGATTTCCTAGTCCAAGGAAGAATATGTCCCATTAAAGAAAAAAAAAAGAAGTCCTCTTCCAAGTACTTGCTTTGTCCTGTTTGGCTTCCACCTAGGGGTACCACTTAAGGGATAATAGTGGCTCATATGATAAATATCTAGATTATTTTAGGGCATATTTGGTTCATGTAAAAATATTTTTTGAAAAATATTTTTATATGAAAAAATTTTCCAATATGTTAAGGTGTGAGAAATTTTCACACTAATTGGTCCCGATGCATCTTTTCACATTAATAGATAGCTAATTGGTGTGAAAATATTTTCACACCTAACCGCATGAAGGATTTTTTTTTATGTGAAAATATTCATGGGAAATATTTTCATGTGAACCAAACGAGCCCTTAGGGATTTTATATAATGATTATTTGTCCTAAACTATGCTCCTGCAGGTGCATATACTGCGTATGTACTCTCTAAATCAAAAGACTTATTTGGGAGGATATTGCAATCTGAAATTATGTGAATCATTGAATAATCACTAGATTAATTTTGACATAAGAAAATTTAATTTTGAGTTATTTGACAATTAAATTTGCCCTTAAAAAATTGGATGGTCTTTGTTCAAGATTGATGCAATTTTCTTTTTTCCCTATTATATAGAGAGCTTAATTTGGATTGTTTTTTTTTTACTAAGGTTAGTTAATGGATTAAAGAGGCTACATTTTTGGGATCCTAAAATTACTCTCATATTGAATTTTTGTTGAGGGAGTAAATGGACATTGTACAGCCATGGGAGTTTAAAAGCTTTTGGCTTGTTTATTTTTATATACAAGGGTCACAAATGCCCCGGATCTAAATGGGTCGGACATGGTTTAGCTTGACTCCACCAATTGGGTTCTAGTTGGGCCCCGGGACTAGATATGTGTCGAGTCCGTGTCTAAATAAAAAGGTACAAAATTTGTTGTATATTTTTTGTTATGCATAAAAACTAGTGGTTAAGGATATACTATATATACAAATATTATGTCGGGTCAACCTTGACCCGCCTTGATAAGGTCCTAGGTAGACCAAGACCCAGACAATCATGAGTCGAAACACTGGTCGAGTCTGTCGGTAGACCTATTGCCACCCCTAGGCCCAAGTCATTGGACATAAAATGAGACAGTTAGGAATGTATTATTTCTCAACATAAAAATTTGAAAAACAATAACATTGTTTACATTTGGTACAAAAAAGTCATAATCACTTTATGTGCAAATTAGATAAGTAAAAAGTGTACCATTGACGACACTTGAAATCCGAAAAAAAATTCATATTTGAATGGACTCTATGACCTTTTCCAGCTCTTCTTAGTTTTATTTTTATTTCTTTATGTATTTTAACTTTTTTTATTTTTCTTGTGTGCATGACTCAGCTCAAACCACGGGTACTCAGTCGAGTTACTCACCTTGACGAAAGGTGAGTATTAGGGCTGGCAATGGACCCAGACCCGGAGGGTAGACCTGGGTACGGGTCTAAAAATTGTACCCAACAGCTTGGGCCCAAGTCCAAATCTTAGGCTAGAATACTGTTCGGGTTCGGTTTCGAGCCCGGTACTATTTTCGGGTCCCAATATATGAAATACATTTAAATATAGTTAAATACATAGTTATTTTAATTTTTGAGTCGGATCCAATTGGATCCGATCAGGTCTGGGTCCCATATATTTTTTCGGGTCTAGGTCCTCTGCAACCCCTAGCGAGTACATTGGCCTAGGCGATTTCCTAAACATAGGTTCCCTCATGCACTTTGTTAAGTGGAAAAAATTAGGCGTACTGATTTAGTGCTAAACAACCAATACTCTCTCGATTTAATGTTGTGGGGCTTTTGGTCCCAACACACATTCTCTCTTTCTATCTCTATTCACTTAGGGCGTGTTTGACACGTGGAATTTTTGGGGGTGGAATGGGGTCTCCCGCAAATTATGAAAGACCTCTATTCTTTATTTTTTATAAAAGGGAGGTCTTTCAAAAGTGGAACCATTTGATACAAAAAAATAATACTACAAGGAAAGCGGCCCTTCCACTTAGCAGCTTCCGCACTGTAATATCAATCGTAGAAGTAGGACGTTCAACTCTCACTTTCGAATACTCCCACATATCAAACATGCCATGCCCTTAGTGCTATAGAGTTCTAGTCTCAAAAACCCTCTCTGTCTGTCTAGATTAACTGCTGTGGTGCATCTGGTCCCAACCTCTCTCTCTCTCTCTCTTCCCAATTATTGTTGTCCCTGAGGATACATCATCAATCTTGTTACTGTGGGAGTACTTTCCAATTATTGGGAGAGAATATGAGTCATCTCTCAAAGATGTTGAGTGAAGCTTGATTAAGAAGGGGCCTTACTTTAAATGCATCTGTGTAACCTCACTTTTCCCATAAATAAAGAAGTGCCTTGACCAAGAATGATTCTATCTTAGCATGGCCAAACCATTTTCAAGCAACTTTTAAGAGAGACATAATTGGATGGCTTCCAAAGAATCAAAGGGATGAGGACACCTATTCTTCCACAACTGATAGGAGCTCAAGCTGTCCCATCTCTCTCTCTCTCTCTAAAGTGACATAATGCTTAGTTCTTATTAATCAGGAATATTAGACTTGAGGAGCTCAAGCTGGATGGATTCTCTCTCTTCTCTTTAAAGTGATAATTTCCTCTCTCTCTCTCTCTCTCTCTCTCTCATGTGAGAATTTCTTCTTTGCTTAGTTCTCATTAATCATGAATATTAGACCTCTCTCTCTCTCTCTCTCTCTCTCTCTCTCTCATGTGAGAATTTCTTCTTTGCTTAGTTCTCATTAATCATGAATATTAGACTTGAGGAGCTCAAGCTGGATGGATGCCCTCTCTCTCTCTCTCTCTCTCTCTCTCTCTCTGCACGTTTTTTTTTTTTGAAAATGAGAGAATTTCTTCTTTGCTTAATTCCTTTAATCTCTGAAGAATAATGGACTTTCAAATTCCTGACAAGACCATCAACTCAGCTATGAGTGTAAGAAAAGACAACATTTCATAAAGAGTGTGAAACCATTTACCCCCAGTTTGCCTGCAAATTATGTTGTGGTCCATGCAGTTCTTAAAAAAACTGGCTCTCAGACTAGGGCATTCCAGGTCCCCAGCCTTGAGTCACCAGGCCCAACTCAGGCCCGTCCCACGTCGAACCGGTGATTTGTAAACAAATAAATTAGGGTAGGAGCAAGGACTCGGGGCGAGTATCGAGCTGATTCTCCAATTTTCTGAACACAAGATCAGTGTTCCTACAAAATGCAGCATTTTGCAAGTGCAATGAAACACACACCTAAAAGAGACTCCAAAGTGCACCTAAAATAACCACTTAACCGCATATTCACTGCCACCTAAATACCACCCAAACAGTGCCAACTACATTAGCGGCCACCTAAAATGCCGCAGAAGCAATGCTAAACCAACCATGCTTTGTAACAAGGGACAGCCTCAATATGGCCCATGTAACCCAACTGATGCATTCCAGAGTAGGATGCATCATGCATGGCCAACAAATCAAATCCTGCATGTGTGTAAGAGAGAGAGAGAGAGATAAGAGAAGGGGGGGTTTCACAGTTTTGTGTAATAAACTAGGTTTCATTGCAGCATGGCAAAAAAGGTTGAGAAAATACAAGTTTTATTTGTAAGGTGGGACAAAGCTGGGTTGGAATTCACTTGAGTGAGAGCAAACAAGCTGGGTTGGTTGGGTTTCACTTGTGTGAAAGCAATCAATTTAGGGAAGTGTGTGTGTGTGAGAGAGAGAGAGAGCAAAAGTTGGGCAACATTCCTTTTTCCCTCAAGGGGGGAGCATGACCAAATATAGAGAGAGAGAGCAAAAGCAATAAACATTCCTTTTTCCTTAAGATGGGAAAGAGACCAAAGTACTTTGGAGAGAGAGAGAGAGAGCAAACAATAGTCAGGTCCCACTCTTTCCCCTTTGAGGATGGGAAGGGAAGGGAAAGAATAACCAATCAATTGACTGGAGAACCTGAACAATTGTGACCCTCCCTAGTGTGATTCTCTAGTTCCCTTGGACAGATTCCTCATTCCATGCCATGGAAGAAGAATCACCTTCCCTCTTCTTTCTCCAAAGAAACAAACAGCTGTGTGGTCAATTCACTATACTTTCTCATAGCAACTAATAATCACATGCAGTCAACATGAGACTACCAATCCTCAGCTTACACATGCCCAATTCCTAAAAAAATAAGTTACCAATCCGATGCTCTCATTCAAGAGACCCCCCAAAACTAAGCTCAAGAATTGATCCTGGTATCAACTATCCCACTAATGGAAATATATATTTCCATAACAGCAATAAGCCAAATTAAAAATACAAGAAAAGGGAGAAAAAGCATGTCAATATCTCTCATGCATGTCATAGTATCATCTCAAATGTTGGGTCTTGTTTTGTCCATGTTTAATGATCATGGAATATTATTGCCATCCAATCCATGGTACTCAACACAAATATCTCTCTCTCTCTCTTACAAATCTCTCTCTCTCTCAAAGAAAGGATTTCTTGTGTACCTTTTCCTGGTACCTCCATGAGGCAATACTTAATGTGCCACTTTTCCAGCTTCTAAATCATTGCCATCCTCACAAAAGCCACGGTTACTTTAGTAGTCATGCATAAAAGAATATGTATGCAAGCATATCATAGCAACAAAAGATCAACATCAACTGATTGAATCAACTGTACAACCCATAATCTGAGTATCATACAGCACAGGATCAAAAATATTAATTATTAAACAACACCAATGCTTGAAGGAACACCAATCAAGCAATATATGAAACAAAAGCATGTGATATTTTGTGTGCGTGCGTGTGTGTGTGTGTGAGAAAGAGAGAGAGAGAGAGAACGAGAGAGAGAGAGAGAGCAAGTGGATAAAGATGAAAGATGTGGCTACATTTGTCTTTTCCTACAGTATGGTTGAATATGTACCAATCCTCCCTTTAGATTGAGAAAGGGAAAGTATATGCTTATTCCATAGCTTGCTTTTGAACACTACCTAAACTACAGAGCATCTTTCTACATTTTATGGGTGTGTCTCATTCAGCTTCTACGGCATAAGCAGTCAACAGAATCTCCTGCCTTCTTCCTTTCTCATAAACTGATATTCCTATATTTCTCATATCCACAACCAATCAAGCAAAATTCAGGAGTATAATGACCTTTAAACTGGAATTTATGCCAATTTCATATAGCTTCTACTATCCGGCCCCATGTCATATATGCTTCCAACCCTAACATCAACATCGCAGGCCCCAAATGAAGTACTCAGGGAGGCAGGCTATATTGAAATGTCTAATAATGAAAATTACAATCTTGAATCTCAGTCAGGCAGAGACGCATGATCTGTTCAGGCATTTTGCCTATCAAAACCCAAAAGTACTAACCCGATAATAATAGGAAGGACAATTTACCAAAATACCAACGAGAGAGGAACAATTTAACATTTTACCCATATTGTTTGAATTAGTTTCAAATTAAGCATCACCTTACACATGATCATGACTTGGAATTGTTGCAAATGTGTAAAATGTTAAATAATGTTTCTCTCATTGGTATTTTGATAAATTTTCCTAATAAGAATAATAATAATAATAATAATAGCATGATGATGATGATAAGGGGCAGAATGGCAGCTTGATTCATGGGATGGAGATTAGTAATTTCAAGAGTTAATTTCCTGAATTTATGCCAATGGTGACATATCACTATGAAGACTTAGAAACAAAAATGTTGTAGAAAAAATAGAAGGCACAAGTTGCAGACAGTAGCAGTCATAAAACTAATCATAATAATAATGATGACAATGATAATAATAATAGTAACACTAAAAACAATAATAATAATGATAAAGTAGTAAATAGTAGTATAGCAACCACAACAACATATAATCTTTATAGTAATAATGATAATATAAATAGTTAAAATAACAATAATTTCATCCAATTTTAGTATATGGCAAAAAGAAAATGGATATTTTGATAAGCCTTTTTACATTTAAAAGATGCGCCGTGATCGTGTTCTTTGCGCAAAGAGTTTCTAGAGTGTAGGCACTTGAGGAGATTCCGGGGCATGTCTTTATTTATCTATGGGCCAGTAAATTCCTTTTTTGGGAATAGGGTTCCAGCTTTTAACAGCGGGACCATGTCAGAAACTACTCGTTTTCTTCTTCTATTCCTCTAACCGTCACCGAAACATACCAGCTATTCCTTTTTTCTGTTGCTTCTCTTTTGTTATAAATGGTGACCATATGTAATCTTTTTGCCTATAAGAGTACAAGACTCTTGCAGAGAACTCACATGGGAGTTGTGGGGCTCTTTGAGCATCAACCAAAGGTGTAGAAAGATACCCAAAGCAAGAGGGGACACGATCTCTTTTAGGGTCGCTGTGAAGATTGGATTGGGTCAAGTGTTTCACCTTTCCTGTCCAAGATTCTATGCTTCACCTTCGCTATTTCCTTATAATGTTAGCCAATGCGCCCTGTGCAGTATGGCTTACCCATCGAACTAGATGAGGTAGGGAAGAGAGAGAGAGTCCTCTGAAAGTCACAGAGAACTTGAGGCTGCTCTACTGGGAGAATCCATCGTGGTTTCCTAGGATAGCAAATTTTAGTGAGAAGGAAATTCCATTTCAGTCAATTGAAGATCAAGCTGCCCAAGACAAGTTGCAACTGCATACAACGAACAAAGAAAATTATTCTTCTAGAGGTAAGAATTTTCGAGAGAGAAAGATAGAGAAGTTGGTATATTTATCGGGCTGTGGATGTCTGAGTAATTCATACTTATGCAGAGTGAGGCCAAATGTACTATCAAGGCAAGAACTGCTTCTCTTCTTCAAGGGCAACCATGCCCCCCGAGAGACCATTGCTTTTGCATGGTGCAAACATTCAAGGAGACCCAGGACTGGTACTCTCAACTGATGCGAAGCCTCGACTCAAATGGACCCCTGAGCTTCATGAGCGCTTTGTAGAAGCAGTCGCACAGCTCGGAGGTGCAGACAGTGAGTATAAGATAAATCCAAACCAAACACATTAAGTTTTAACCATTCATATTGGTCTTATTTCAAAGGTTTCTGAACTTTCCTAAGGTAGACATTCCACAACCTGTTTCAACATTTCCCTAAGTTAAAACCTTAATATTCACATTTCATTTCCAAAGTTTCTCCCATCAATCACTTCCAAAATCTATTCCAATATTTCCAATTTTCAAAGAAGATGCACAATGACATTCAGACCAACATATCTACCATAGGTTAAGAGAACTCTGGCCATGTTGTGTATTCACATTAATGATTTTTTTTTTGCCCCTCTGATGACTAACTAAGAAAATTTTCCGCTGCAGAGGCTACCCCAAAAAATGTAATGAGGGTGATGGGCATCCCTGGACTTACACTGTATCATCTAAAAAGCCATCTTCAGGTAATAATGAAGTTCCTAAGATGAATATGCATTGTATATGAGATTTATCCTAGATGCGTGCAATCGTGCGTCCATGTGTATTCTATTGTATTTCAGCAGCTAACTATAAGTTAAATCTTTTCACAAGAGCCAATAAGAATTTCATTGATTGCAGAAATATAGACTCAGCAAGAATCTACGGTCACAATCAAATGGTTCCGACAAGAATGGTAAGAAAAGTAGCAATAGTTTCTTAGACATAGAAGTCAAACTCACATGAACCCAAATTGTACATTGTGGCTTTGTTTGATTTGAACTTGCAGTTTATAATCTCTGAATAATCAATTATTTGCTCTATAGGACCAGCGGCAGCAGCAGAAAGAATGTCTCATACCAATGGGCCACATATGGGAATGGCAAACATGGCCGTGTCTGGTACAAATAAGTAAGAACTCTAAGCAAAGACCTTGCTAAGAACTCTAAGCAAAGACCTTGCTAGTGTGTTATTCTGGATAATATTTTTTTTTTCCTTATATGGAACACGTTTTACTTACAGTAGGCTATGGATTTCAGGGGCTTGCAAATCAATGAAGCGCTTCAGATGCACATTGAGGTGCAGAGAAGGTTGCATGAACAACTTGAGGTAGAAACTTCTAAAGAAATGAATTGTACTATTAAGCAAATTTTCTATTCGAGTGAAGCTGAAAATGGCTGCGCACTTTCTGAAATGACCAAAAAGATCAATACTGCATATGAAACTTCAGGGATATTTGCAGGAAAAAAGACTGAACTTCCCTAGATCATGTGGCAACTTGTTTTGGCAACCTGACCATAACAACTGTAGGAGGACACTTAAGGAAAGCAACCTTAGTATTGATCAGACCATAAATAAAACTCTTTTTTAGAGATGTTTACAACAATTATTGACAACTGATTATGTGACTCTATCACTACATCATCATCGTTACCCGAAAGTCTCGAGCATATTTGGGAATGCTAAGAGTCAGAATGCAGAACAATCATGAAATTATGATAAAGAATGGTAGTCTTAAGAAAAGAAATTTGGCTCAGGGAATGGGGCAGTTGGAACGGTGGTCAGGGTATGGGGAACTACACCGTAATGTCAACAGTTCCATTCCAAGTCCACCCGTCCCAAGTTAACATTAAAAAAAACAAAAACATCAACAAAAAAAAAAAAAAGCGAGAGAGACAAATGGAAGTTGGCTCGTTATAGAGAAAACAGGAACTACTTTCCACAAAGCATATGAATAATTTCCATTCAAATCTTCAAACACTCAGTCAAATTTTCTATCGAATATTTTACTTTGATAAATCTGATGGATCCTGAACTTTCTGAAATTTAGTGTGGTTTTAAAATGACTCAGGTGCAGAGACATCTACAACTCCGAATAGAAGCTCAAGGGAAGTATTTGCAGTCGGTGCTCGAGAAAGCCCAAGAAACCCTCGCGAAACAAAACCCTGGTTCTTCAGGACTGGAGGCAACTAGGGCTCAAATCTCCGAACTGGTATCTCAAGTATCGGCAGAATGCCTCAATTCTGCTTTCTCTGGTTTGACAGAGGCACCCAGCTTAAACAACCAGCAAGCACAGAAATCACATTTAGCAGATTGTTCAATGGACAGCTGCTTAACTTCATGTGAGGGACCCCAAAAGGACCAGGAAACACAAAACATTAGCATAGGCTTGGGCTATCACAGCAATTCACTCTTGTGGCAAAAAGCAGAGAGAGAAGAGTTTCGGGTCCAACGGCCCAATCATTCAACTGGGGAAAGCCTTAAAGATACTAAGCATTACTCTCCATCTCCCGAAAGGAAAATGCATCTATTAACAAGCAGCTTTGGTGATACAATTAACAATGTGAGAGCCCCAGGAGATAAAGGTGCTTGCAGCACCAACTCCGATGCAAGAAGAAAAGAGAGAGGTTTTGAGGGTGCTTGTGGTGAGCCCCCACGTAAGAGATCAGTTGCTTCAAGGACACAAGCATTAGATATAGAGCAAACAGAAGTGTTTGACAGACTGTCCAACCATACTGCAGTTCTAGACTTAAATGCTCATGATGAAAATGATGCTTCTTCCGAATGCAAAGAATTCGATTTGAATGGTTTCAGCTGGAGCTGAACAGTTGTATAATTTATATTTTCATACATTCTAGAAGATGATCAACTCAAATTAAATCCGTTAGATAGTTTTTGCCCTGTAATAGAAGGTTTGATAATCTTAAATATATGCTGGTTGGCCAAAAGCTCGCGTCCATTGTGGTACATAAATAATATTTCCAAATTGCCGCAGCACAAATCAAACAAATAATATTTGAGAAATGGTCATTGTTTTTATCCAAATCAAAACTAAATGGTGTTCAAGGAAAAGAGAAACCCACCATGATTCCAACAACGCTAATAACTTTTAGGGATAACAAGAAAGAGATAATTATAATCAGGGGTGTTGCGCTACTCTTAAGGGTGGTTTCCAAAATGATTCTCAGGCCATTCCATTTCACAGGTTGCTGCTTTCGGATTACATTTTTAGGGCCATCTTAGGATTATGCATCATTTCATATCTGATTTTCATGTCATGCCTTAACCTCAGTAACACGTCCATGAACCCAAAATCCCTGGTAATCAACTTTCAGTCACCATCATGCAGCTAAAAGGAGAGAAGGAAGTAAAATCAGGGTTGGTGCTCTTCTCTTAAAATGGCAGTTTTCTACTATTCTTAGCCAATTCCTTTCCAAAGTTTGTTGCCTCCACACTCTTGGTCATGTTCTTATTCCCATTTGCACCATGAACTTCGCTTCTTAGGCTACCCAACACAAGAAAAAGGAAAATTCCATCGAGTTCTTTTCAGAAATTATCATCAGGAACGGGTTTCCCTTAGGTTTAATACTCAATGTATCAAATGAATTCTACCAAGAGTGTCCAGCAAAAAGCACCACTCCCACTACCACTTTAGGCAAAAGTCATAGAGCCCCTGAAGATACTAATATGGTAGACAAAGAAATGGTGGATCTTGTCTATAGAACAGTGTCTTCCTCTCTTAAAAAACAATTGAAGGTTCATGCAACCATTGACACTATGCTATAATATTAGTCGGCAGACTGCAAACATGAATATTATTCAAATGTTAGAAGTCCAAAAGAGTGTCAAGGTCGCTCCAATTTATTGTTTATTCTAAAACAACTGAAGGTTCATTCATGCAACCATTGACACTAATATAATATTAGTCAGCAGACATGAATATTATTCAAATGTTAAAGGTCCAAAAGAGTGTCAAGGTTGCTCCAATTTATTGTTTCTTCTAGTGATATTTATGTTTTGCACCTCCTCTTACTGATGAAATGTACAGAACTCCATTTCCACTCCTTTTTTTTTTCTTTTTTTGTGATAATCAATGTTTTGCATATCAACTTTAATTCATCATAGTTCCATATTCAACCATCTCAGAAAATCTAGTACAAGTAGATCATACCTTTTCATACTGCACATAGAAAACTTCCTTTTATCTTTACAATGAAGAAAGTTTCCATGCATCCAAAGCCACAACTTTATCAGAAGTTCTTCTTCTCCCATGGGATGAATTCTTTGAAAACAACTAACAAGAAAAGCATAAATCCATTTCTGAAGTCTCATCTAGAGCAACTAATTCTCTGAAAAGAAATAGATGGCCCGCTGAATCAAGAGACAAAACCTGCACCCAACTTCCTATGAAAGAGAATGTCCAATAAACTCCATTGGGTCCTTCATCAACCACTCATATTAGAACTTCTATACTGAGTTTTGCTGCTGAGATTGAGCCATTAAGAAACCAATTTGGCATAGACTATAAAAAACTTGAAGGATTCATCCTTCACACAATGAGTTTTGCTTCTAGAATATTAAGAAGCGTGGATGAGATGAGATGAGATAATACCATAAATGAGGTCACCATCCAATGCTGGCCTACCCAGAAGAACATAAACATGTTCATGAAAAATAGTATCTCTTCCAAATTATCATCTGTGTTCAAGGTCTAGGAATTCATTAATTGAGACTAGTATGAGGTGCAAGTATGAGAAAGTACAAATAGTGGTTTGGAGACCAGGAATACTTTTCGTTCTCAGTATCAATAACGGCTTGCTCTAGAGAAAGGTACAATGAGGGCCTAAGTTGTAGCCTGTACCATATGAGGAAAAAAGAAAAAGAAGATATAAGATTTCTACTAATTAAACAACAACAATCATCAGTGTGGATAGCCCAGGAAGTACCCAACTTACTATGAGAAAATGTATAAAAAAACGTTCATGGAGAATATCATTAAAATGGTCGACCAATTCAAAAAATCAATGACGTGGTAAATCAACAATTTTGCCAACAAAGCAGTTGCTCTTTAAAAATTCTTTCATTTAGGTTCCTCCTCTAGAATTTCGTTAAAAATACGTAAGTTGCCCTTGTTCCAGGTTTGCAACCTGGAACAAATGAAGCATTTCGGTAATTTCACTCACTTAAGTCACTTGAGTGAAATGACCTATATACCCCTGCTTGATCTGCTTCCAACTAATAAGTTCGTCAAAAAGTCTCACTTTGGCTTTGTAACCCAGAGCAAGAACTTTATTGGCAACTTAGTAAATTTAACCACCTCAATGATTTTTAATGTGGTTTCACCAGTTTATTAGCTCATTGATTTTTTGAGGTGGTTTCACCGTTTTAGAGATATTTTGCAGGAGTTAAAAATAAAGCAAAAATGACTAACAGACATGTAAAAAATGATTTCTATCTAAGCTAAACTTGTGTACTTCATTAAAAAAAATCAGGTATCACCAATCTTAAAAATGTCATGTCTGGACAATTTCTAGTGTAAGTGCGCAATCATGTTGAGTTTGACTGTTTGGCAACATCATTTCTTTAAACAATGTTGATCAATTGCAAATGAATCTTTACAATTAATCACAATCTTGATCAATTGCAAATGAATCTTTACAATTAATCACAATGTTGATCAATTGCAAATGAATCTTTACAAATAATCACAATGTTGATCAATTGCAAATGAATCTTTACAAATAATTTGTGCAGGCTTGAATAATATCATGTAGGGTTGCAATAAAGCCTGACTGGAGTGAAAATAGTAAGAAACTCAGGCCAGTGTAAGAAAAAGGAAGAAAATGCAATGGATATCAGATCTGCAAGTGTTATGGTAATACCATGGCATAGAAACAGGAGTTTATATATTGATCAAGTATTATGTTGTCATCCATACTGGAAAAGGAAACACGATATAAATTCCATGATCAATAACATTATGGTCATTTGTATGTCTACAATGACAACAAAATTATCGAAACTTTCCCTTCAAATGTAACATTTGCCAGGACCATGCCTGTGAGTCACTTATTTAATAAGGGATGAAGGATCGTGAATGACCCATTTAGCAGCTGAGCTTCTTTACTATATATGATCAAAGAAAAACAAAATGAGTCCTACTTTTTAATTCGTCGAAGCTTCTTTGCCCCCCAAACTTCCATTCGACCAGCTGGGCATCCACATGGTGCCCGAAATATGAGAACTGCTCTACCATTAGGAGGTGCCATTCTCTTCAATTCCGCTTCAAGTTCCTTGTGATCTTGGCCCAATTCCAAAGGCCGAGCCCCAAATGCATCCTTGGGAACAGGAGGCAAATACTTCACACACTCCTCAGATTCCAATTGTATATCGAATTCAATTGCCTTTCGAAGACCTCGACAATGGGGATTCTCACACTTCCTCATCTTGTAACTGTATATCTCCCAAGTTGCAATAACAGCAACGAACATGAGGATTGCACCCAAAGCATAAGCCACAGGTGCATTATAGACAATATCTCCAATAAAATAAAGCGCGGCAGGTAAAATTTCAGCTGCTTCGTGGTAGACAAACTTGAAGTATGGAATTAACAGAAACCCAAACGCTCCAATAACCAGAAGTAGCACAACAATGTCAATGGCTGCAAAGGGTGATTGGTCACACAAGGGATGGGAAAGAGGGTTCAGTGAATTGTTGGATTTCTTGTTCTTCGAGTGATTACTACTGCTCTTGTGGTGAGTGAGTTGATCAGACATGGCTTGAGAATTAGCCATGTTTCTGTGTTGCTCAAAAGCCTTGCAGAACTCGATCAAACTTCTACAGTCAACCATTGATAACTTCTGGAACGAAGAATAAGAATTTAAAAGATTTCTCCACCTGAAACACAAAATTCCAGTCCCACTGTCCTCAACCATTGATTAAGATATTGAAAAATGCGATCAAGCAGCAACAACCAAGCATGCACACCACCAGGAAAACCCAATTAAAAACCATAAACTACCCCATTAAACTGAAAAGCACTTCTGGCTTCCACAATTGCTTCTTTATTCAATCATAAAAGTTGCCAAACTATGGCAAAAATCCCCCAATATCACATGAAAAATAGAATGTTCGACAAATTTTAAAGAGAAATACATATGCAGGGAAAAATGGTGAACCGAATCATATAAACCAGAAGAGGTCGAGAAGTTGCTAATAGCCATTCCCTATAATCAGGTGTTAGTGTGCTATTACCAGGACTGGACCTCCATCAATAATCACTTCAATATCAAAATTCACTGTTTTAACACCCCAAAAGCGCAGAGTTTATTTGAACTGAACTTCTTGAATTAAAAAATTCAATAGTTTGAATTGAAAAGGCAGAAATTCGACAAGTATCAGGGGATTCTTTTCTTTGATAAATACAAGAATAAGGCGATATAATCACAAACAGATCAGTAAACCTAGATCTACATCAGCTTCATGCAATTCGATCAGTCCCTCATCATTGATCTCCCATCAAGTCCCAAAATTACATCAATTTTTCCATGATCTCTAATCACACACCATGAAGTAGGGAAGATTAAAGCACATGAACCCTAATAATGAAGTAAATAGCACATCCCTCACCAATCACAAAAAAATCATCAGATTCTCAGAACCAGAGATTTACAAGACAAAACAGCAAGCTTAAACTAAACCAAATCTCTCAGATTACATGAATGTTCCAAAAAATTAGGAATTCAAAAACGTCCTGAAACAGCAGAATCAAAACTCCAAAAAATGTTTTTTTTTCGTCCTATAATTGCATGAAATGGCTCTGAAACTATAAAACTAGGGTTTCAGGATTTCACCTGAAGAGGAGGAAATAGAATTAGGGGTTTCAATTGTGGAGCCGGCCTTATGAAGAAGAGGAAATGCGCTAAAAAAGACGTGCCAAAATCAACAAGGGAGAAGTTAAAAGGGTAGGACCAGGTATTTATAGGAATAATTATTATTTAAATTACGGCCAGTTAGAGTGAATTAGAGCCCCTGATTTTTGTTTTCTATTTTGGAAAATTTTTATGGCTTTAAAAAAGAGTAATGATCTTATATGCCTCTCTTCCATCTATATATATATATATATATATATATATATATATATATATATATATTAAAGGATCACTATTAAAGTTGATACAGATATTTAAAAAAAGTATGGGACTTAATTTTTTTATAGATCCATGTCAAATTTAATGGTGATCTTTTGGAGTCCTATACACATGAGTGGATTAAGGTCTTATAGGATCATTTCTCTTTAAAATAATATTATTAATATTTTATATTTCATATTCATATTATTTTTTTAAGAGCACATTTAATATTTTAATTGTATTTTTCTATATGTGTCGGATTAAGTTCGAATTTCGTAAATTCACGCTTCAAACCCGTAAACAGTAAAAAATAATTAAATAAAAAATTATCACAATACTTGTACAAATTTTAGGGGCATTTTAGTTATGGGATTGTACATAGTGAGACAATTTATCTTTGATATAAGGTCGTCACAATTCTTTACAACCATTTGATGTGAAACCTGACAACTTTGATGTGTTACAAGGCTCGAAAAAATTCCTTTTGAAATTTAAGCTTGGTCAATAGAATAACTACAGCCATATAATTGCACATCAAAATGATAAAGATTAATGTGACCGTCTTGTATCAAAGGTAAATAGTCTCATTTTATACTTTTTTTTTTTGGTCATCTTATTTGATTAAAATTATTATTTTTATCCTTTCAGCAGTGCATTATGGCGTAAATATGGACACCTATAATTTGAGCTTAATCTAATATATAAAATTAAGATAAATTTGAAAATACTAGATGTGCTATAAAAAATAGAATGTGAATGTAAATCATAAAATATTATAGCAATTTTAATTTGTTTAAAAAATATAGGGGTTCTTCACATAATTCACTTTTTTATTTTATTTATATGAGGCCTCGACATGAGAAAAAATACAGTTGCTCCTCAAAATCCTACTGAAAAATGCAGTTTTCCTATTGGGAACCTTATGATAATTTGATAATCCATTTTTACTATTGATTATGAAATTTGAAGCTCTTAAAATGATAGTTTGAAGCTCTTAAATTGAGGATTTATGAACACTTGAAATTGAACATTTTAAGAAATGCATTACAAAAAAAAAAAAAAAAAAAATTAGGGTTTGAAATCTTTTTCTTTCTTTTTTTTGAACTCTACAAGATTGAGATTGAGATGATCAATTCGAAGATTTTTTGAAGCTAAATTGGAACCTTCATTGAAATTTGTGATATATCTCTGCTTTTGTGTTTTTTGGTAAGTGCCTCTGCTTTTCTCAACATAGGGCATGCTAATCTTCTCTTTTTTAGTCACCAAGTGGTTAAAATACTCGGAAAAATCAGCACCTATTGTCAAATTAACCAATTTAACAAAATGATTTAGTTACTTTAAAAGGATTATTTCAAGCAAATTACTTCTCAATTATTTTGTGAAAAACAATCAAAGTGCCCCTAGTTTGGACCTAGAATCCAAATAAGCACACATATTGCAAATTATAATTCAACAAATATGTTTATTAGCCCCACTTAGGGGATCCTTAAATACCTCTATTTGTTTTTTGTTACAAATAAAAAATATTGTATTTATCATTAAAATATTTTTTTATAATTTTGGACCAAGTAAACTGGAGCCTCTACTTGTTTCAGGTTGTTGTTTTTTATTAAAAAACTGTTACGGGTGAAATGATACTTTCAACCATAAAGATATTAATAAATTGGTTGATGATTTTTTATGCCAATATTAAACCATTTATTGACTAAATTCTCCATTTTATTACGGTTTTCTTTCTTTTATTTTTTTGTATTTGAATTTTGGGGGAAAACGACGCGCAATTTTCAAAGACATGGCGTGTGTGAGTGATCTGTCTAGTTGAACTTGAAATAAACTCCTGCGGGGGAGCATATTGTTTATTGAGATGGGACTTTTTTGACCTCAACAAAAAAAATTTAAAATAAAATAAAATTGCGATACTTTGACAAAATGAAATATATAAAATGAGACAATTTATCTTTGATACAAGAAATTCACAATTGTTATTGATCGTCGGATGTGACATCGAGTTACTAAGGGTGTGCTATTGATGGGGCATAATGTCTATAATAAAATTTATATAATGTTGTGACGCACTTCAATATATTAAATTTTACATCTAATGGTTAAAAATGGTTGTGACCTCATTTTAGCAAAAATAAATGGTATCATAGTATACAATCTCTTAACAAAATAACATCCAAATAACATCCAAATATTACATAGGAAGTATCTAATTTTTTGTGGGCAAAATCAAAGTGGTAAAGAACTAAGTATTTTTTAAAAAATAATCATCAAATGATTTTTGGGTAGATCCCAAATTTTGAGATAAAAAAGTTACTCGGTGTAGGTATTTTTGTCCGAGGGAACTAATGAACAGCATGCTCCAGCAACAGCCTGCTATAAGTGCTAATACGAGTGAGTTACAAGTGGGGGGTGGTGACTAATGGGTCAGCTCCCTCTCTTTCTCTATGATCATGATAAATTTAATGAAGTTGAGTTGTGATTCATATGTTACCTCTCTCTCTCACACATTTTTTTATGAAATTGAGGTGGTCTACTTTTCTTTGTGAATTTTGACCTTTTATTGGTGTGGGTCGGCGACAAATAACCTCTCTCTTTGAATTTATGATACTTATATAAATAGTGATGGTGATTTAATAGTTTAGACCCCTCTCACTCTCTCATATATTGCAGCTTTATGAAATTATAATAGTTTAGACCCCTCTCTCTCTCTCTCTCTCATATATTGCAGCTTTATGAAATTAAAATTATATATATATATATATATATCTTTCCTTCTTTTTTTTTTTTTTTTTTTTTGGAGTAGATCAATAATAGGAATTGCGCTTAAGATGCATCATTGACAAGTAAAGGGGGGGGCAATGGACTTAGACCTGACCCGGGTCCGGTTATGGGTCAAAAAATTGGATATGGTGGATCAAGTCTGGGTCCAATATTCGGATCCTACCCAAATCGTATTATAATTTAAATAATATTTAATATATAATATTTGAATAACATTTAATTAATATTTAAAGAAAATTTGTTTCATGCGCGATGGACCGCATGACTACATATGTTCCAAAAAAGTGTAAAGCATCCATCTTAAAGATGGATGCAAGTAGGTGTTCCATCTAAAATTATTATTTTTTACTATAATTATTATTTCTTACTAGAATTATTATTTCTAGTTTTTAGAATTTACTTATTTTTTCATATTCATGATCACCATGTTAGAGATTACATGTCTTTAAAAATTAAGTTCAAAAATCCATCTCAAAAATATATTTATTAATAGGCTCGCATTTCTACATATGCGAGTTTGGTCGCATAGAAACCGGGTCCATATTTAAATAAATATAACTATATATTTTTATTACAATATTTGAATAATTATATGTATATATTTAATATAATACTCAAGTATATATTTATTTTTTATTTTTGTATCTGTCCAATCGAGTCCCAAACCCGACCCGATCCTTTGCCACCCCTTTTGATAAGTTATCGCTCCCGTTATGACTTTCTATAAAATTTAGATGCTGATTAACAACTCTGAAATTATGGTATTTTCATTAAAATGGTAGACCAAACCGACCCGACCCATTGCCACCCCTATTGATAAGTTACCTCTCCCTTTCATGGAATGTGAATTTCTACAAATTTGGGTGGTTATTAATAACTTTGAAATTATGGTATTTCCATAAAAATTGTGTATGGCGATTTAAGAGGTCACCTCCCTCTCTCTCTCTCTCTCTCTAAAATTTTGGCAGGTTACTTGTGAAAGAAGGAAATCCGTGAGGCTAGTCTTTTCTATACGACATGAAAAAGAAAACGATTGTCATGCCATTACTTTTCTCTGAAAATTAAAGTGGTTTTAGTGCTTCCTTTTCCAAAATCTGCCGTTTTCTTCACAAAAGAAAAGGAGAAGATTTGTTTAGCTGAAAAACGACAATAGTGCCTTTTTTTTCTCCAAGCTCATTTGAAACATAATTTGTCTCTCTTTCTCTCTCTAGCAATTTCCTTCTAAACATAATTTTTCTTTTTGTTTCTCTCTCTAGGATTTTATGGCCTAATGATTCTCGCATTGTCGATCTTTATGAGCCCTGTCTTGTTTATATTACCTTGTTTCAAGAAAAGACAGGGCCGTGATTGGCTCCTCCTTTGTCTTGTCGAAAGTTTGGACAAAATCCATGTTTGACTGATTTTAACTGATCGGACAGGCAAAACAAAAATTTCACAACTTTAAATCATTACTTCATTTTTATTTTTTAATCTTTTAAAATCTCGCCAAACTAATTCAACTAGTGATCACACCAGTTTTACTGGACCTTTCCGATTGGTTTGATTCTCTTAGTTGAGCACATAAGCAGATATTCCACCTTAATATCTGAAAAAATGGGAATTTTTACTGTATTTTTACTAAGAATGATCTATACAAACTATTTGCTTGAACGCAAATAAAAATTACTATTTTATTTGTGCTTTGAAAAGATCATATGCTCTAGTGAGAGCAAAATGTGCATTTGTTCCTTCGAACTGAGCTATTGTTTAGAGTACTTTTAGGACCCTAAATCTCAGTGATACAACCTACTCAACAAAACCATCTAGCAAGTAAAAAAAAAAGAAACATGTCATGCTAAAAGAAATAATGCCCCTGGATTGTACAAAGGTTTTTTGGTTCTCAAAATCTCTCCTTTTTTACTCAAATAATCAGCTGCTCATCTTTAAATTCTAAAGGGATTTAAAAATTATTAGTATTTTTTATTTGAAAAATAATTAAGTGTATTTCAAAATAACTTTAGTTTTACTACTCTTTCTTAGAGAGAAAGATATGGGTTTTAAGCTTCTGTCTTGATGCCACATGGCATCAAATGGAGCATTTGGTCTTCTTTTCATGGACTTTTGAATGTTTGTTGGAGTCGTTGAAAATGGAAAGAGATTTATCAGTCCTCCAAACCCATTTTCTCCCTTTCTCACCTTTTCTTTTTGGAAGTTTGTTTTTGTTGGAATCTTTTAATTAATACAAGGCCCCACATCTTGTATTTAAAAAATTTAAAAAACCCAGAAAAAGTATATATAAGGGCGATGCCCTAAACAATCAAATTACGGTGCTCCTCAATAATTCATTAGAAGAGGTTATTTCGATACTTCAAAATCCTCAAATTGATCATCTTGACCTCATGATGTATGGCCATTAAAAAATATGTATTTCAAGTCTTAGAAATAATGCATCATGTTATGGATTTTCTTGACCTTCAATTTTCAAGTTTTTCAAGTATTCAAATATTTGCTCGATCCACAACATTTTTGATACTTTAAATTTTATAATTAGATATAAAAATAAATTTTGAGGCCATTACAAAAAAATTTGATACTCAAATAACATCTTTCAACACTATTTGGATGTGCGGCTTACTTTGATTGTTTAGGGCCTCAGCCTTATAGAAACCACGCCATTTAGAAAGTTTTAAAGCAAATGAAAAGGTGGATAATCAAACAAGATTAAAAAATGTGGCTTTCTTTGATATGATTAGGTACAAATACTTGTCATATCTGAAGTGAAATCAATAGTCACTTTTTCTCATTGTTTTCTTGTGGATTTAAGTTTCTATCATTTAAGAATTGAGAGCATATATAACGTTTCTCTTTGTCCTCATTTGCTTTAGGGGGTGAAAATGGGCCGAGTCCGGCCCAAACATAGTTGGGTTCAGATAATAGGGTTTGAGTCGGGTCTACCCAGACTGAACCTGAGTTGAAAAAGTCTAAGTTAGATTGGTACTCGGACCTAACCAAGTCGAAGTCAGTTGGACCTAGATGCAACCTGTCGAGTCCACTTGATCAATTTTGCACCCCTGATTACGTAACTCTAATTTTGTTCTCAAATTTTCTTCCCTATTTGCGAGCAGTTACCAGAGTCTAGGGGTGGTAATGGATCGGGAGCCAGGTCTAAGGGTAGACCCGATCCGGGTCTATTGGACCTGACGGGTTAGATCTGGATTCAGGTCTGGTAATATTTTTTCAAGTCCCAATATAAAAAATATATTTAAATATAGTTTAACGCATAGATATTAAAATTTTTGAGTTGGGTCTAGTCGAGTCCGAGTTTGGGTCTATGTCCCGTATCATTTCAGGTTAGGGTCCTGGTCCACCCGGACCTGAACCGTTGCCACCCCTACCAGAGTCTCACTTTCTCACCACAATCACTTCTCTTCCCTTCATCTCTGTCTATCTTGGAAGTTCTTTCTCTCTCACCATAACCACTTATCTTCCCTTCATCTCTCTCTCTCTACATTGGAAGTTACCAGCTTCTCTGTTTGACATATACCAACCACTTTTCTTCTTTGGATTTCTCTATGTCAGAATTGGTGATGGGATTAGATACATTATAGATAGGGGGAGCATTGGAGCACCACCATAGGCTTGGATCAAGGGTTTTAAAACCCAGCCTGTTTTAAATCCCGATCCATCTCTGTTTAAAATACGATTTTTTCAAAAAATCTTCAATTTTTTTAAATCAGTTAAAAAATTCGAGTTTTTCAAAAGATCTTCAAAACTCGTGTCTTTTTAATAGAACCGATATAAATTTCTATTCATATAATTTTTCAAAAAAACTTATTCTCTATCACTTTATTTCTTCATTAACTTTATATTATTGAATTTTAGTTGAAAGATAAGTACATTAACAATGGAAGTAAATTAAAAATCTTAATTTAATAAAAAAAATTTCACCAATAAGTTTCTTTTAGAAAAGTGTACGAATAAATATAAGCAATGTATTATCCAGAAAATAAGATAAAATCATATCAAAACAATGGGTAGAATTAAAAGAAGAAAAGTAACCCAATGATTTTTTTTTTTCTTTAAACCTAGGCATCTTTAGAAGGAGCAAGAGAGAGATGAAATGATACTAGATTTAGACAAATAGGAATTCAGTGTGAGATTTGAATTTGCTTAAGCGTTTTGTTGCTTTCTTTATGCATAGAGAGTTTTGATTTCATATTATTATTATTTATTTATTTATTTCATTGGTGTATATAACATAGTATTTTGGATAGACTACTATTTTACATATTTCGATGTTTGTTTTTAGTTTTAGTTGACTGCAATTCTATACTAAAAGTTTTTTTTTTTTGCTTTCTTTGAAAAGTAATCTATACATTGGTTCACAGTTCTTGTTATTTACTTATGTAGTTCTTATATTTAATATTAATTGATGTTGATTCATTTTATACTCCCCATAAATATACGATATGTTTAGTGTTACCGCAATAGAATAAGCATTGTTGTTGTATTTATTGAAAATTTAGATAGTAAATTATCAAGTATTACTTTAATTACACTAGGTAAAGCCATAAAATTATTGTTTAATGACTTTAATGTAAGGAAAATTACAAAAAATCCCCAAAAGTAAACTTTCTAGACAACCTCCCCCAAACCAACTATTTATCCGTAACTTTTACTCCAAAACTATATTTTATAGCAAATATCCCCCAAATCAAAAGTCATATTTTTTGAACAAAAATACCTTTGTATATGATGGCACCAATCCCCGTTGGATGCACAATGACCAAAGACGGTCCGATACATATTCCTATCGGACCAGTACCATGTCATAAGAACATGCAGAAAACAAGTGCTAGACCACGGCAAACAAGTGCCGGATCGCAGTAGACAAGTCTCTGACTGCGGTAAACAAGTGCTGGACTGGCAACACATATTGCCAGGGTGAAATTTGACTTGTCGGAGCGAGATCACCATACAATGTTGTCGAACCGCACCACACAACTATCGGACCAACGACACATTGCCAAAATGCAATTTCACTTGCTGGACATGGGAGAGTTGTAGGTTTCGTGGTCCATTTTCATCCAAAAAATATGATTTTTTGACTTGAGAGTGTATTTGTTATAAAACATAATTTTGAAATAAAAGTTGCGAAAAAAAATTTAGTTGAGAGGAAACCATTTACCTTTGATACAAAGTGGTCACAATTAATCTCGACTATTGGATGTGAAATTGGGTGGCTACATTTATTTCGTTGACCAAGTTCAATGTTAAAAAAAAAAAAAAATTGAACTTTATAACGCACTCAAGCTATCAAATTTCACATCCGATAGTTATAAATAATTATAACCCACCTTATACTAAAGGTAAATGATGCCATTGTATACAATTCTCTAATGTATCTATAAAAAGACCGCAAATCATTATCCTATATAATGTCATCTTTACCTTTCCAGTTTTTTCACTATGTTTTTTAGATGAAATATTCACGATTCTACAACTTATCTCAGTTTTTGACGATCCATATTTTGCCGATCCATATTTTGCCCTGATTTTTTCCTCACAACTTTTAAAATAAAACCGATTTATTACCGATTTTTTAATTTGCCAATATTTTATTATTCCCTAACTTACTAACTATGATCCAATCAAGAATCACCGATCCAATTTAGATTCAATAGGTGGGGATCCAAGTCCCCCCAATATTACCGGATAGTATGCCAACTTTATTTTTTTATTAATTTTTAATTGATTTTTCACTTCGTTAGCCCATCCAGACCGAACTGGTTCAGTAGGTAGGAAATCCAAAACCCCATTTTGGCCAAACACTTGTACTATGCCACTGCTTCTCTCTCTCTCTCTGTCTCTGAGAGTTGGGGTTGAGATAAGATATGGGTAGGGGGACAGTAGTAGGTTGAAAAGTAAAGGGAGAAAGAAGTGGAGTAGGCAGGTGGGCTCTTTGCTCTTTTATTCCATTTGTTTTTTGGATCATGGTGGAATTGGTTGGAAGTGGATCACACATCATAGATAAGATCCCAAACAAATCTCATCAAGTTTTTGATGCAATGGAACAAAGAGAATTTCCCCACATTTGCAAAAAATCAGAGGTAAAAGTCAGCCCAAAAGTCTTGGCACACTTCCTTCTGCCTCTGCCACAATCACAATGAACAGAGTGCAAGAGTACCTAATTCCTACACAATCTCTCTCTCCACACATTATCCCTTTCCAGAATGCAAGAGTACCTAATTCCTATACAATCTCTCTCTCTCTCTCTCTCTCTCTCTCTCTCTCTCTCTCTTCATTTGGTTTATACTTTTGACCACGTAAAGAGCTCAATACCACTAAAAGACGTAAAGCCATCAGCTAGTGTCACACAAATTTGCTCCAAACATCATATGGTTTCAGAAAAGGACTCAAGCTACTGTGAGAAAAAATACCCAAAATACAGCTTCCTCACCCTATGATTTCCTAACTCAAGAAGTTGTTTCTTTTTTTTTTTGAATAAAAATTAAACTCAGAAGCTGCTTTTCTCAAGTTAAAAAGCACATGAGCCGGCAAAAAAGCAGAGAAAGAGACTTGTCGGGAGAATGAACCTCTGCTCTAATCTTCATCATCAAACTTGATCTTCTTAGGCGCAGGTTGGATGTTACCCACCTGTAAAATATGACGACACAATCAGACACCGATCACCTTTTGTTAGCAGAAACACAAGTAAAAAAGTGCAAATACCCAATATATTTTCTTGGGAGAGAATGGCTTCTTGAATTTACAGCTTTTTGCATACTACCTTTTGAATCACAGCTTTATTCCAAAGAAAAAAAATGAAATTTTAAGATGATAAATTTAGGATTTTACTTCCACCAAATGAAAACAATACAGAGAAAACGATGGAGAGACAAGAGACAATGAGTCCCTTGGGGAAATGAAGAGTGCAAGGAGAAACACGGTGCAAAATACTATTTTTATCAATCATACGATTTGGGACATGCCTAAGGTGGTAAGAGAAGTGGTAATATAAGATTTTCCAAAGAAAACTTGTAATTCAGGAAACCCTAAAGCCAAAAGCTATAAATTGAAAGTCGTTTCTATGCCATTATGCAATTCTCCCTATTTTCTTCCATCCTCTCTTTTATTTCAATTCGGGGGTGCCACAGAGGTGCCCGTAAGGATGCTGCCCATGAACTTAATAGGACGTGTACATGATGGAACAAAGTCAACCTTGGCATGATGGCTACTGGAATTTCTCTTTACCCCACTCTCGATTTCCTGCACCCCCACCTGACCACTCGAACCAACTCTCTCTCTCTCTCTCAATCTCAAGTACGCTCATGACGCTCTTTTTCTTTTTCTTTTTCTCTCTCTCTCTCTCTCATGAAGTTCTCTAGCATGGAAAGTTCATTTTTCTTTCCCCACCTCACCATCTAATAAGCCTCTCTCTTCTGCAAAAGCTTTCCTCTCTCTACCCTGGGATCTCTGATCTTTTCTTGTAATTCAACCTCGGCCCTATTTCTTCTAAACCCTAAAGAGCTAAATCGCATCACGGCTCCTTAAGCTCAGCGACTTCTCATCACATCCATCCAATCATGCATGATACAACAAGCCCTGTTTCAATCTGATACCCTATTCCGGATCTCAAGATTGAACATGAGATGAAAAAAGGATCTCCAAAACGATTATTACTCTATCAACGAATTCATCAGTTTTTCTGCTCCAGTTCAGGAGCCATTACCTAATATGAAAATTCTCTGCAAATTTTTGTCTAGCCATCTTTAACTCTGGTTTCTTGCTATTTAATCCCACACCAAAGTAGTTAATTTGCAAAAAGGATAAAGAACCTCCAATACCCTTAATTGCCACCTCCCAATCAAAAATATGTAGAGAATGATAATGGGGACTATAATCTCAGAAAACCAGTGCAAGGAAGAATATATGAACCATTATGGTGGTTAAGTGGCTCTTCTAATTGCAAATCTAATCAAACCATTTCGCCACAGCATGCAGCCCGCTAATTATCCATGATACTAAAGAAATAGGCCTTGCTCCTTGTCATACTCTTACATGTGAGAATCAAAATCCGAAACATGCTCAACTCGCCCCAGAGAAGGCCCAACCCTGCTAAGTTGCATGGAGAAAATCCAGGAACGGGTTGCAGACTACGGGTAAGGATAATGCATCTTATGAAGCAAAGGGATGGCCTATAGTTGTGGGTTTAGAGGGAAAGATGTTGGAGAGAGAAAATGGAAGAAAATAGGAAAATGGAGAAAGCAGCAGCCATTATAAACTTGACTTTTGGACCCATCGATATCGTCCATTTATATGAATGGTGTACATGGCCCTGGCTGTACACTAAACAGCTATCACTACAGCATCACCAAAACAGAAACCTATAGTTGAGCACACAAAAAATCCAGGCCAAACAAGAGCCATACCACGCAATTAGAGAGTTTTCTGTACATATTTTTTCATTTTTATTTTCTTTTGAGGGAAGTATATACCATACACCAAAATCTCTATGGTTCTGAGATAATCTAAAGGGGCATCTACTATCAGTTCCTGACAATAGAAGGTTGATATTAAACCATGGGGCAACTAGAACATTCCCCCAGGCAGGTATGATCCCCACCGTTCATCAGCAACTGGTTGGCATACAGGAAAAAGTATATACCATAACCATCGTTGATGGTGTGTGGTGTACATTTTTCCTCCATTTTTTCTCTTCTTTTGTCCCTTTCAAAATCATTTGGATGCTCCTATGAAAACTGAACAGTTTTGGCCTATTCTAGAGGGGCATGATTGCAGATTTAACTTACGATATCTGGGCACTCATAATCAATTCCGGCTGCCTTAATTTTCCTCTGCCGCTTTCTTTCTCTCCTTTGAATTCTCTGCACCAATCGCTTGTGCTCGCCAGTTGTCCTCTCCTGAATTTACAACCAAGAGTAAGTTTCATATATGTACGCGTACGTGTATCTATATTCACCAATAACAGTAAGTACATGTAATTGGGTGAAGATAAGAAAATAAGGAGTTTTTGGTAGGGAATGACAGAACAATTAGGGGAGAAAAAGATATATCTTTGCAAGAAAGAGTCTTAATCTTGAAATGAATCTGCACCAAACCTTGTTATGCCGCTTGAGCTCAATCGCTTGCAGGTTTACTGGTCTGAATTTTGAATTTGCCCCTTTCCATCTATAAGTAAATAAGGAGTCAATGAAAGTCTGTTAGTAAGTTACCCTAAACACTACATTTTGAATTTGCTCTTCTCCATTGACCCAAAACCCTAAACCGTAAATTTTGGATCTTCTCTTCTCCACCAATCTAAACCCAAAACCAATTCAGCTAAGTCTATTTCGTGAATGCCTACTCAACAAGCATATAGAAGATCTGTTTCATGAATGCATACTCAACAAGCATATAGAAGCAAACCAATTAACAAATTAGCTGTCTAATTAGGGTCCAATAGTAGACAGCATCAAGGACAGTCAGGAGTTTCCCCTTACACGACCTGACTTTGTAACTTATAAAGTTAATAGAAAAATAATCTAATTAGAAAAATTAAATAGTAAACGAGAAATAATCTGGCTGCCAATGTGAGGCCACAAATGCCTACTAATATGACATTAGTTCTTAGTGAATTTGGTTACTGCCCCTGCGGCTCAAAACTCATTCTAGAAGTAGGTATCGATCTTCACACTACCAAAGCATGGGAATTAATAGATTCAATTCCTCTAATATTCAATAAAAGAAAATTTCTTACAGCTTTGGAAGAATTCTCTCTGGAGGAACAAGATGAACTTGCAGCATATGCTCATAAAGTAAATAGTTATGCATACAATCTGCTACAATTTTGGCAACCTGCAGAATATTTAAAAAGAAATGAGATGGATTTCGACCAAAAGAACAATGTGGGTATCCAAGAAACTACCATAATTAATTACCTCCGGAGATTGGAATTCAATGTAACCATAATGCTTTGACTTTCCTGTCTGAAACACAGAAATTTGAATGATTCAGAAGCTTGCTGAGAAATGACAAATTGTAGAATTATAAAATAATAATAATAATAAGAGACATAGTCACGATCAAATTAATAAGAATATCCATAGAAAGAACACGCACACACACACACATGGAAATAACACATGCGCACATTAGCCATTTCCCTGTGTTATTAGGCTCGCCTTTTCACTAGAAAATCACTACTTCCCAATGTAAAACTATACCATTCACAAACTTAAAACACATCCAGTTCAGGTCCCTTGCTCCTTAGAAGTTTTAGAAACTACTCTCTCTCTCTCTCTCTCTCTCTCTCTCTCTCTCTCTCTCTCTCTCTGTGACTATGCGTGCAGCCAAAAGGTTTTGTGCTCCTGCAAGAGTATATTGTCCATAATACAGCCTAGGAGCACTTTTGGGACCCCAGATTTTGGGGATGTAGCCTCTTAAAACCATAGACTAACCTCAATAAAAGACTTTCCAAATCACAATCTCTGTGCTTGAAAAAATAATGCCTTAAAATTGAATTAGATACCATCCAATTCTTGGGGGTGAGATATAAGTGTTAGAAAACTCAACATATATGTGTACACGCACACACATATATATTGTATTGTATCCATACACGCACGCGCGTAGGCATTTTGCTGAGGGTGTTTGTGCATGCATGCACATGTGTGGGCATGTGTATGTTTATGGTTAACATAGTAAAAAATTCATCGACATATATAAAATGTACAAAGAATTATATCAAAAAAATGTACGCTTAAGAGAAGAAAGAAAAACTGGGATCCATAGTGGACCGTCTTTAGGAGGGGATCTGAGTAAAATACTCCTCAAGCCAGAAAGTTAGCTAGCTGATGGCTTTGGACCAAGTATGTTGAATGAGACGTCGATCTGTTCAAAGAGGGTAAAACTCTCTACAAAAATAGGGGCCAATATGCAATGGGTAGGTGCCCTTAATAATTTTTCGATATTTCTCTTCATTTTCTTTAACTTACTTTTAGTTTTTCAACTTCATTTTAATTCATCCATTCATCTTAATTTTATATTCCGTAAACTTTTATCTGTACTACATATTATTAAGCCCAACTTAAGCGGTGGACACATGTCACAAGAATAAAAAGGGATCCTATACGCAGAGATAAAGTGGGGTACATCTCCTAGAAATAAAGGAATCCTAAGGTAGGGAATCATTAGTTTAACTTATTATCGACAAAAATAATAATCAATGAGTGTGTATAGTGTGCTCCTAGAGGAGCACATTTTACACTTACTCTTCCATAACATAACTTATATGGGAGCATCTTTTCAATCTCAAATTCTAGGATCCGCTTTAGAACCGTCAAAAAATTGGACGGTTTCCGTTAAATGTTAGGACAATTCTTTCAAGAATATACAACATACAAGACTTCTTTTTCTTATAAGTCTAGTATATTTAAGTTCTAAAATTACCAAATCATAATTCACAAGTCAAATTCATTCCAGCTTAGCAACCTATGAACCCACTAGCTCTTTGTCAACTGTTAACCACCTCCTCTCATCCAAGTGTCAACTCTTCATGGTTGCCATAAACAATTATTTCTCTAACCTCCTACTATCCCTCACATGCCATACCCCTGTTCACGGTGTACGAAAACATCTCCATGGAACAGCCCATACATTTCCTCTCTCCCCTTTAAAGCTTCGTTGTACATAGTCGCAACTGTATTTCTTCATTCTTCCCCTCCTCCCTCCGCTATATATCCCCTTTCTCACTATGCTTGTTCCACCTATCCTGTCGTAGCTACCACCATATGGTCCATATCTCTGTGAATCCAATCAAGTCTCCTTTATTTTTCCCAAAAAAAAAATGCTTATAAGACTCACTTCAGAACAAACCTAAGCATTGCACTGATTTTTTAGTTTATGATTTACCCCAAATCATTTTGCCTCTTGGTACAAGTGCAAAACACTTTCAACAAAGTAGAATTTTAAATATTGACCTAATTAACAACAATATCTATCAACATGTTTTTTGTGGTCTAAATTTACCAGAAAAAACTCAAACTATGGCTCATTATGACTAAATTTAGAAGTTGGATTATCATTACTAAGTGACCCTGGACCAATACTTATCATGTACTTGCATTATTTTCACCAATCAACTTATCAAATAATTATTTGAACGACCATATCAATTTATAATCATCTGAACCTTATCTCAACTATTTGGGATCGGCTACACGAATACTGTTCCACTATTCTGCTCTATCAAGGGCCATACCCATCAGATTAGACCATAGGTCACCATATCTCTTCTCACTACTTCCATCCATCTCCTTTTAGGCTTTCCTTTTTCCTCTCAGAGCCTTCCACTCGAACCAAATCGGCCCCCCTAACCGGTGTTGTTCTAGGTCAACATTGCGTATGGTCAAACCACCTAAGTCTATATTCCCTCATCTTATCACCTATTTGATCCACCCATAAGTTCTCTCTAATTCATTAATTCTGAATTCTATCTTTTTGTGTCTTGTCAATCATGCATCTCAACATTCTCATCTCAATTATTCTATGAATATGTTGTTTCTTGACAGCCTAACATTCCGTCTCATAGAGCATAGTGGGTCTCAACATTCAGTTTCATTAGCCTATTAGAACTGGATCCATGGATTAGACAAATTCTTCATTAACAGGGGAAAAAAAAAAAGGATCAATTTGATAAGACGTATGCGACAATGACCATATCAATTAATTACTATAAATTATGTACATAGTATTCATCCTAGATCATAGAACCTGAGGATATTGTGGCTTAATTGAATAATTACGTAATTAGACTTTTGACTCACAAACAAAAATATTCAAAAGAGCAACTTCTAGTAAAGGCAACAACATCAAATAAACGTTAAGTCTCACATAAAATAGATATGGGCAGATAGCTCAACACTCATGATTAACTATTCGTAAAATATTAATGGAAAAATTACAAGTTTCCAAGCACATGATGGTTTATTATTAACAAGCCCAAAGATGATATAATCACAGAAGAGTTTATCAAAATGTTTCCAGAGTCCAGACAAACAAATTTTGAAGAAATTATCAAAACTATTACTGGAAAATCATGACCCTCCAATAATTGGAAAACAAAACTCCATGTACCACTACGTCTACATCAAAAAGAAGTGTTCTCAGATACTTCACTAAAGGATAGCTTCAGAGTTATTTCTTGCAAATGTGGATAGGCAAAAAAAAAAAAAAAAAGCAATGAGGTCTTGATGTGATCAAAGACCTAGCATTCAACCATTTCTTCCAACTGCCTGAAAGTAAAGCAGAAACTAAAAATGCAACCTTTCTGTTACGTGCTATCCGCAAGTTCTTGATAGTCCCGAATTGCTCAAAGAAACCTACAAAATGCTCATTTCTTAGAACAAGAAAACCATCATAATGTCATAAAAGTGAGTAGATCGTTGTCAAGAACAAGAAATGAAACCACACCTCTCATTTCATCTTCATAAAATCCACGTGGAATCCGACCAATATATAGAACAGTAGAATTGCTTACATTGACATCTTCTTCGTTGGGAATCCTTTTCCCGGGACCGCCTTCTAAAGGCTACATAAACATTTAACAGCACACATAAACCAAAAATAAAGTAAACCTCACACCTGAGCTCTTTATAAGAGGACAGCACATACCAGAAAGTCTAGGCTCTGGTTTTCAGGAATTGAAGAAGCAGCAGGCAAATCATTCCCTACGTTCTTCATCACTTTCTTCACCTTTTTACCCATCTTGCACGATCTAAACGTATGGTAATGAATGCGATGAATATTACATACAACACAAGAGAAAAACAAAATTACACGAGCATCTTGACTATACTAGAACACAGACACCAGCTCCTAGCATGTCATCACAATCAAATTGCTCATGACTTTCAAAGTAAAACAAACAAATTGGTCTTGCTATTTCTTTTTTTTCCAAGTAAGAAATTGCTCATATTAATATGCATATGGAAATAAATCAGAGTGAAAAAATTCGGATTAATTTGGAATCGGTTTAAATGCCCATCTCAGGAAAGTGGATAACAAGTTAAAAGTCCATTGCAACATCAACAAGAAGACACTCGAATGATGTCATGATAAAGAACCCTACAAATGTGACCTGGGATAAGCGTCGAGGCAGAAGAAACAAATTTTCCTTGTGTAATATTTTGTATAATGAGGAACACCATTGGGTCAGAGAGTGAGAGAGAGATAAATTGCCTGGAGAGAGCATTTTTGTCAACATTGTAAACTTAGAGGGAGAAACAATTGAGTTTTTTTGTTTTGGGTAGATCAGTGGGGAATATAGGCCCCTACCCATTTTAGAAATAGTTAATAGTTTTCGAATGCATCAGCGGGAATGAAAACCTAGACCGGTAGCTGAGGCTTAGGTGGAAGAAACAAGTGAGTTGTACGAGCTATCCCATTTCAGAAAATACTGATAAGAATCTGCAAAAAATGATGAAAAAGCCTATGTTTGATTGGGAAGATAAAAGTTTAACAGTAAAAATAAACCTCGCGAAATGACATGTAAAGAATTTTGTTCTAAAATATCAATTAATTAAAGCTGCGTAAAAACTACAGGGATGATAAACTGAAAATCGACGCATGATTCTTCTATGTGAACAAAGACTAATACAATTTCATATTCATATGGAAGAAAACTAAAAGGAGGTCACAAAAAAGTTCATCGCTCAATCAGAATGAAACCCACTAATAGAGTGCACCAGTAATCAATGAAAATCTCTTAGATTTATTTAACTGAAGAGAATGAAAAAACTCAGTAATATGACCTATCCGAAAAAGGAACCCCCCATAAATTCACATGCCAATTTTCCTAAATTCAAATATAAGAAAACCCAACATTCAAATACATGGCAAACAAATGAAACCCTAATACAGAAAATCAACAGAGGGAAATCAAACCATATGAGTAAGACATACAAATGCAGCATAAGAACTCCATCAGCTCAACTGGGAAAACCGATTAACACAATACAAAGGTACTTAAATAAAAAATAAAAATTAAACTTGACAGGAGAGAATGAGAAATTTAACACAGCTGCAAAAAGAGTATAAAAATTATACAGCAACAGAGAATAACCCAAAAAACAAATAGTAATAAATCGAAGCAAAGAAAGGAAAATACCCCGCGTTGATAAGAGCTTGAGTGGGTAGCTAGGGTAGGTGTCGTCTGCAAGTTTGAGAAGAGAGAAAGAGAGAGCCGCACCGCAGGAGCTCGAGGGCCGTATGGATCGAAAGAAGAAAAAGTTTTTGGGGTTTAGAGAGAGAGAGAGGGGACTATTTTTCTGAGACATAGTACTTGAAGTGAAATAAAAATGGTACAAGGAGATCACGAATGATCCTAGCAGTTGGATATAAAATCGGGCGGCACGAGGTGTCCCATCTCGAACTCAAATTGAAAAACACTTTTTCAGTATTATGACACATCTTAGCTGTCGAAATTCAAATCCGACGGATGTAGATGTCTGTATCTATTATGAATAAAAGTAAAATTGGTTGTATAATGTATAATCATCCATGAAATAAAATATGTGTTTTACAAAAAAGAAAAAGTTTATATAAGGTTGCAATCTTATACCTTAAAATCCAAGACAACAACATGTTTCGAAACAGCTTCCAATCGATCATCTTAACCTCGAGATCTATGGATCATCATCATTCATCACCATCATCATCATTATCAAAGCCTTTTTCCAACTATTTTGGATTGGCTACATGAATTATTTTTCTGTCATTCTGCTTTATTATGGGTCATACTCTCAATGATGTTGTAAACAATTAATGTAATTTCAGGATTCATAAAAAGTTTTGACAACTTTTACTGTCTGTCTACTTAACACAGCCAACCTCTTTTACCTAGGTTTGGAACAGGTTAATAAAAAATTTAAGATCCTCACCCTTCTTACATCTAGAGATTTTAATAAACATCAAGATTTTAATAGGAGTTCACTTATTTTTATTGTATGAGGAACTTCAAAAGTGAGGCAATCAAAGAGCGTGCTTCCAAGGGAGCATACTTTACACTTGCTTCGTCACGTAAAAGGCTGTTTTTTTTTTATCTAAAATTTTGGGACCCACTCAAGAATCTCGAAATGAGTATTTTCCCACAAAAAAAGAGGAAGAGATTTTAAGTTTTTGAACACTTAGATCTCACCATCCAAAATGTGGAACGTTTACATTCAATCTTAAGATGCTATTTTTGATGCCCAAATGTTCTCAAATTGATCATCTTGACATCAAGATACATGTACATGAGAAAAAAATTCAATCTTAAGATGCTATTTTTGATGCCCAAATGTTCTCAAATTGATCATCTTGACATCAAGATACATGTACATGAGAAAAAAATGGATTTCAAAGTTTTGGAAATAGTGCACCTTTGTAGCACATTTTTTAACCGTCAATTTTCAAGATTTTCAAGTTGTCATAGATACGCTTGATCTACACTATTTTTGAAGCTTTAAATTTTATAATTAAATATGAAAATTTAAGGCTATCACAAATATTTCCAGTATTGAAACTACATTTCTCGATACTATTTGAAGGTAGGTTCTAATTTGAGAGGATTTGGGATTATGAGCTTTTAGCTTAACTTTTCTAGGAATATTCTCTAATTTTCTAAAGGTTTTCTCTAATTTTTAAATGTTTCCTTAATTTTCTAGGGGTTTTAGGATTTTTTATCTTTATAGCGTTTTTGGACGAATTTTCAAATTTTTTAGTTTTTTTTCTAATTTCCTAGGATTTTTTTTTCTAATTTTCTAAACGGTTTTTAATTATCTGGAAATTTTTGGGAATTTTCTAATAAGTTATAAGAATTTTCCGAACTAATTTTCTAGGGATTTCTAAGTCATTTTTTTATGAATTTAGTGGGGGGATTCATAGGTTTTGACAGGGTTGAAATCAATTGATCTATTCTCCTAATTCGAGTTTTATTAGGATTAAGGCATTTTTCATAATATTTTGAATTAAAACTGCCTTTAAAAAACCTAATTAAAAAGGGAATATGATGCCCCGGGCCCATCGGGACCTATGGATCTCAACTTGTCACACGGCTCGACATGCCATGTGGAGCATGGCCCGTCCGCGATCGCTGCAAATCGTGCATAGGGACATTTTGGTAATTTATCCTTTTAAATTTATGAAGCTTCTAACTTTTGATTCATAGGTCTGATTTGAGTGATTTTTGGACCGTTGAAAAGCTCTTAGGATCAACTGCAACTTGGGATAGGTTTTAGATAGTTTTAAGATAATTAATCTAGATCTAGGTCAGCTATGCCTAACTAGAGTTTGTGTGGTCCTTGGGACTCAAAATATGGGTTTTTAGGAATTCCCTTATAATTTCTAAGGTGTATCTACAAGAGACTAATGTCAAAAAAATATATTAAGGCTTGTTTGAATGAAAACAATTATATACATATTATTGTGTTTTAAAGATTAATGTATATGTAGGTTAACCTATATCTCCTAATTATTTGTTTGACCCCTTAGTGATTCAAAACATGACCAGACTAGAGTTCGTGTGGTCCTTGGGACTCAAAATATGGGTTTTTAAGAATTTCCTTAGAATTTCTAGGGGTGTCTAAGAGAATAATGTCAAAAAATATATCAAGGCTTGTTTTAATGAAAAAGAAAACAATTACATACATATTATTATGTTTTAAAGATTAATATATATCTAGGTTAACAGATATCTCCTAATTATTTGTTTGACACCTTAGTGTTTCAAAACACGGCCACACATCAAACTCAGCCCCTACCCAAGCCAAGTGACTCAGGTGATTTAGTTCGAACTCACTTGAGTCACATCATATATATATATATATATATATATATATATATATATATATATATATATATATATATATATAAGTAAAAGTTGTAAGAAGAAAAAAAAAATTCATAAAAATCCACAAAATAAACAAAACAAAAAACAAATACGATATAAATAGTAAGCATAAATTGATGTCTTGGATTGGAAAATTATGAAAATATAAAATATAAGGAAAACTCAGAAAAATTTAAAATAAGAAAAATAATAAAAAACATAAAATCATATCCACATTGAAATCTAAATCAATTATGTTTGATTTTGTTAAACATATGCCAATTTTATGAATTTAAATTGAAGAAATGAAAGGAAAAAATGGAGTTATTGATTCTACAATCTCTAGTGACATGGATCCACATAGAGACTCCTGGTAAGCAAGAGAAACTACATGTTAACAATCAAAATAAGAGGATATTGTTATAGAATTGTCCACAAGGAGACAATTTATCTTTTGTATATAGAGGTCACAATCATTCACACTCATTAGATGCCAAATTAGATGGCTTGTGGTGAGTCACGAAATCCGAGAAATGTTTTTTTGGAACTTTGAGTATATTTAATGACACTCTTACAACCATCTATTTTGAAATATAAAAGACAAAAATGATTTTGACCTATATGTACAAAAGATAAATGTTCTCTTGTAGACAATCCCAAGTTCTACCTTTTGTTTAGTAATTCCATTTCTTATAAAAAAAAAAGTGAGAAATGCTTTTGCAAAAAAAAGAAAAAAAAGAAAAAAAAGAAAGAAGAAGACAGTGAGAAATGCTTGTTCCTTGAGCTAGAAGTCTTGACAAGGGTATAAAAAAAAAAAAAAAGGTGAGAAATGCTTTTCTAGAAGATAAAAAAAAAAAAAAAAAAGAGTGAGAAATGCTTGTTCCTTGAGCTAGTAGCCTTGACAAGGGTAATATGGTGATTCTAATTTCCTTTATTTTTTTTCTCGATGGGTAAAAACATATGCATTTCATTAGATACAAAATGATTTACAAATATGGGTTGACATGCAGAATTCTAGATAATCAAGACTGTATAAAGAGGGATGGTAATGGGCTCGACAGCCCAAACTGAGCCCGGTAGACCCAACTTAGAATAGGTTGGGCCCAAGCCACTAGATTTGGTTCGAGGGCAGGGGCCATTGTCTAGGCTGGACCAGACCTGGGCCATAAGTTATGGTTTGGCTCGGTCCAGCCCTGCCATTTTTTAATTTTCTTCTCATGATTTTAGAAAAAATAATAATAATAATGTCGATGCCAGGCCAGGGGCAGCGATTAGGGTCCCAGACCGGGCTCGAGGCAGCCCTAGCCTGGCCCATTCCCAGCCTTGTCTATAAAGGGGACAAAAATACACGTATGGTCATTGCTCCCCTGTATTAATTTCCTACCATTACCCTCAGTAGTGCTCTTCAATAAATCATAATTCCCTTGTCTTTTGTGTTCAAACTTTCTCTACTCATTTATCTGTCTTCCATTTCCTGTTTATTCTGTTTAAGCTTGAGAGAGAGAGATAACAATGTTGAATTTATTATCTCAAAGTGCTTCTCTTTATACATAATGTTATTTCTAGGGTCCAAATTACAAAAGGTCTAACATCAATCCCTCAAAACTCTTTTTCTAGTCTAAATGACAATGAACAGTAAACTTAATGGTGGACACAATAACAAAAAGAGCATACACCATGGGATCATAACACCAAACTTAATGGTGGACACAATAACAAAAAGAGCATACACCATGGGATCATAACACCAAACTTAATGGTGGACACAATAACAAAAAGAGCATACACCATGGGATCATAACACCAAACTTAATGGTTGACAAGAAAAAAGCTCTGCAACATTTGTCAATGGCACTAGAAAGGAAGAGGGAAAGGAGCAGCTTGAGAGATGTTTGTCAATGGCACTTGAAGGGAAGCAGGTTGAGTGATGAGTATTATACAGGATTTATGTCTTTAGGGCACTGGACTGTGTTCCTGTTCAATTTATTTCACCTTCGCCCCGGAGTTTTAGGGTCATGGCGACTATTGGCCCCTGAACCCGGATAATCGTTAGTTTCGATCAATATCCGACCATGGATTGTGTTTTCCTCAAATAAATCTCCATCATAAACCTGTACAAAAGAGACAATAAATTTTTTCATATTCCTTAATTAAATGAATGATTATGAGCAAAGTGAATGATTATGTGGCTTTGATAGATGAGTTGCCCTTCACTTAGTGCAGATGTGCCAAATATTGGTTGAGTTAAAAAATAGTCGTGGCTATATGAAAAATTATACAATTAATTTTGATCATTGGATGTGAAATTGGACAACTAGAGTTGACCTCAAGAGTTTTTTATTTTTTGAATTTTGGGGTGTAATCTAAGTTGTTAGGTTTCAAATTTTAATTATAAACATTTTTGTAACAAAAACAAATAGCCTTATAATATGCAATTCATTTTCTTTAGTCTTAATTCTTTGAAGTGCAATATCAATAGTGATAGACATTCATGCTATAAGATACATTGCCTATGGTTCAAGAAAGTCACAACTAGCCATTAAATGCGAAGATCATGCATCCAAGTTTGTTTCAGTCTTTCTTTTACATAAAGTTCTAAAGTCATTTTATTGAGAACTCAGGATACAATTACTATCATTCTTCCATTAACATAATTTGATTGCTAAAAGTGATTGTGATTTTGACTTTTTTGTAATAATATTTATACTTAATATACAAACCAACGTATACGTGTACATCTTATACGAAGAGAGGAGAGTAATTGATCTACTAGAATGGACGGCCTGGATCGTTTTCCTGAAGGAAAATATATCCACCATTGGATCACACATATGACACTTGATCTACCGACAAATCTACACACATGTGCACATTGAGAAAGTCTTCCCTATGACACGTGTGAAAAATGTCGGCCATTTGGAGGACCAAGATCTACGATTTGACCAACTCTTAGATCCTGGCCGTCCAATTGGAGCCCGTTCTTGAGAAATATGAACCGTGAGATGAAGAGATGGTTCTGATCTAGACCGTCCATTTATTTATGCACATAGAAGTTACCTGCTGCGCCGTTTCCAGTACTGTAGGTTGGTCTTCTTCCAACAATGAGATGCTTCCTGGAAAGCCATTAATGAAATTATTATTTTTTCAATAATTAAGAGAGAGAGAGACCGATAACATAACTAAACTCTTTTCAGATGATGATTAGTGAGAGAGAGAGAGAGAGACCAATAACAAAACTAGACTTTTTTCAGATGATTGTCTTAGAGAGAGAGAGAGAGATTAAACATTTTTGACATAATTATATGAGAGAGAGCATTCCATAAAAATACTAATTACTAAGATCAGAGACAATATTTATCATGTAATAATAAGATCAGAGAGAGAGAGAGTCCATAGGAATTTAATTTAGAGAGAGAGAGAGAGGGAACTCCCTAATAATACTAAGAATCAGAGGAAAATTTTATCACATGGTACTAAGATCAGAGAGAAAGAGAGATTCCATGCAAATTAAACCATTAAAAAAAATTACAGAAAGAGAATCCATGCAATTTAATACCATCATTAGAGAGAGAGGGAGAGAGAGAGAGAGAGAGAGAGAGTTACTCGATAAAGGAACAGCTTTTGAAGAGATAAGGTGCAAAAAGAACAAAAAGATCAGTAACAGATGAACCAATCCCCTTCTACTTGGAAAACCCATCTCTGAAACAATGGCTCCTCTGCAATTTTGAGACCCCAAATTTGGTCATGGGCAAGAGCCAGGACCCTAGGGGTCCTTTATATAATAGTTTTCTCAATGGCTTTTATGAGGTTTCTCTGTCATGTGTGTAAAGTATTTCTCCAAAGTCAAAAGAATAAATTATGCCATCTCTTTCATGCAGTTCTTGTGAGGTGGTGAGTGCCCATTTGCCTAACTTTTATTTAATGGCTTTTTCTACTACAGCAATACAGTAATGGGGCTAATCTATAAGACCCCATTTGTGCATATGTCCAAATTTGGGGTAAATGCATTAGTGGGCTCATGGTTAGTGTTTGTGTTTATCTCTATGCTGGTTTGGTGCTACACTTGGCATTTGATTATAATATGGTCATGTTTTGGGCAATTCACAGAGAGAGATGTATTTATGAACTCCAGGTTAGTGCATATTTTTATCTTGAGGCTTTTTTAATGCTAACACTTGGCATTTCATTATAGTCATGCTTTGCTCATTGAGAGAAAGAGAGAGAGAGAGAGAGCTTGGGTTGTGTAACCAATTCGATTTCTCTGTATAAAGTCCTAAGCTCCATTCTCATTGTTAAAAACTTCAAAAAAGAAGAAAGAAGAAAAAAAAAAAAGGAAAATAAAAGAGGGAGAAAGTACATGGGTTGTGCAACCAAATGAATTACTTTATGGGTTGTTTGCCAATTTACCATCTTTCTTGTCATTCTTTACTTAAAAAGGCCTTTGAGAGAGAGAGCGTCGTTTGCATGATCAATTGAGTTAGTTTACTTCATGGGTTGTTTGATAAGAAAATGTATAAAAAGAGATCAATTACTTTTGGTTAATGTTTTTAAACTCGGCCGGTCCAATTCGGAACCGGCTGATCAAACTGGAACTGGTTACTGACCAATCTAGTTTTGGCCGGTTTTGGTATTGGTATTTAAAAAAAATTCAAACACATTTGTATAAAGTCCCAAAAAATAAGGGATTTGTTTGCAATTTGTTTTTTTAAATTATTTTTATCATTTTTATATAGATTGGAAAGTGTTTTGAAATATTTTTGTTTAAATTTTCTCATATGTTTCAAAAAATTTTAAAAATACCCTTGGGTATAAATCAGTTTTTTGGAATCCATTTTTTCACTAAATTGTCAACTTCATTTGGATGTACTTTGTTTAATCATGCTTTAAATATACTTTTCATATTTTTTTTGATTTTTTTGTATTTTTTCTTTTTTTAAAAAAATCTTTTTAAACTAGCCGGTTTACCGATTACCTAAAACCGGCCACCGGCCTATTTCTAACTACGATTGGATTTTTCGAATACTTTTTTTTGGTACATGGAGGGACACAATCACTTTTATTCATTAGATTTCAAATTGAGTGGCTGTAAAAATATTATCGACTAGACTAAAAGTTCAAAAACGGTTTTTTTCAAACTTTGTGACTTACCCAAACCATCCATTTTGACATCTACTAGCTAAGGATAACTGCGACTTCCTATAATAACGAATAAATATTCTCATAATGTACATTCATGTTTGATAATTTACATGATTTTTATGTCCTTGACTTCAACACCAGCCTTTGTGGTCATGTTTTTTTTTAACACTGAATTATATGGGATTGTTTATGTTCTTTTTTTTTTTTACTTTAATAATGGGGTTGGACACATAGGTTGTACCTTGTGGGGTTATTGGAATGTTTTTTCTATTGATGGGTTGTTGGCATCTACACAGGCAGTATGAACTGAACTATTGGTGTGTGACAGTGATGACATGCCACTTACTTAGAGAGAGAAAACTTGTGGGGTAGGGAGCAAAAGATGAACCCATTATGAAAGTGGGCACTTCTCTATCTTGAGATAGAAAGAAGGGGGGAAGAGAGAGAGAGAGAGTGTGTGTATGTTTGCTTGGACAATGAGGTGACATTAGTGCACTTCTCAATGGTCTGAGTCTGATATTTTTAGCAACCCAACAAAACTGTGGGCACTGAATTCAAAGTTGGCTTTGTCTGTGACTTGAGATGGAGATTAGTTGGGATCAATTTCACTAGACTTTGCAGCAATACATAAGCAAGGACAAAAGAGAGGGAAACATGGTCAATGAGCTTTATGTTGAATTTTACCATGGGACTGGGTTTACTGTAACTTTTATGGGAATGTTAACTTTAGAGAGAGAGAGAGAAAGAGTCGTGGTTTTCAATGAATTTGAAACTTGGTATCCATATGAAACTCCCCCATGTCTGACTTTGTTTTGCTGGAGTTGGTGGCTATATTAATCTATATGGAGTCAACCCAGAGTGCTTGGTTCTTGTATATCATAATGTGACTTACTTTCTGTAATGTGATCATCATGATGGTGATTAGTTATGTTACCCTTCACATGTTCATGAATTCTTCAGCAAAATTGGCTTGCAACAGGAATGCATACAGATAGGTCCATTTTATCTTGATTTTTTTATGGATTGCAAATCTTTTCTAGATATAGCATTGCATAATGCATAAGATCTCTTTCTTATTCTAATGCATTTTGAACTTCTCCATAGTAAACGCTTAATTTATCCTTCATCCAATTGGTATATTCTTGCAAGTGGGAATTGAAATATGGAATGTGGTTGCCCCTTGTAATATAACTCTTACTTTTGATTATCTTTCTAGAACTATTGAGATATGGTATGTGGTTGCCTCTTATAATAAAAAACCTAACTTCTGATTATCTTTCTAGGACTTGTCTGATTGTTTCTCTTGTGTGGAATGCACCATAAGCTTTTTGTCAACCTTTATCCTTTACCCCATTGAGGGTACAATGAATTTGGTGTATCTTTGCTAGGGCAACTTAATGGCCATTCAGAGAAAAGGGTGTTTTTTAATCATTGCTGCTAGATCATGCCATCTGTGAATTTGATCTAGATGGGTATATGATGTTTTATTGGTTAAATGTTTCCCATTTAATCTTTCCTCATGGCCTTCTAATGCTTCACATTCTTCTTTACATAGGTAACTACAAGTACATAATCTTTCACCTCATTTTCTTTTATTGGATGAAATGGTTCAATGCTCATGTAATTTATGCATGTATAAGTTACATGTATCCTTTAAAAAAGGTCAGTAATAAGTGAACCATATCTACTTATTTAGTTATTTGAAATTGAAGAATGTTCTCATTTGGCTTATCTCCTTACATAAAAGCTGCAACATTTGGCTTCATTTTATGCAATTTCAAGGCTTAATTTACTTGTTTATGTGTATCTTGAGGATTTTAGGAAGGCTTAAGTTAGTTATGTAGCTCTAGAGAATTTTAGGAAAACTTACCCAAAATAAATAAATAAATAAATTAGGAAGGCTTTCTATTGATGCCCTGCTTGGTGTATTATGGTCTTCAATTGATAGTTAATAGACATCTTCCTTTCCTTTTTTTTTCCCTTAGCAGGTGCTTCAATATATATCTAGCTTTTTCCTTTGTAACTCTCATGAAAGAATTGAAATTGGTTTTTGTTATGGTAGAGGAGGATGTCTTTTCAAGAATGAATGGCCTTGTGGAAAGCCTGGAATTGGAGATGGTTTGTAATATACAAATCATTTATTACATTTTGAAAACAAACCATCATTATCACATAAAGGTTGATGAAATATTTGTAAACTCCCTGTTACTTAGCTTCATGTGCATGTAAATGGTTCTCTATGCAAGCAGCCCAATTGACTGACAACAGTAACTTCTTTCTAATCACTGAAAAGCCATGTAAAGTCTTGGGTGGCCTACTTGTTGAATTTACTTAGTGGATTTACAGTTTTTGGTCTTAAAACATGTAATGGCAAGTGTAATTCCTTGACTTGGGGCTCCGAACTTTACACATCACTTTGACCAAAGGCTCACTTGAGTCAATTTGTCATGTCATACAAGGTCATTACTTGGTATATACTTAACATATTAACTACTTAATCATATAGATAATTTTAACAAAACAGAAAAAGCAAGTTTATACTTCTTTTTTTTTTAGCACACAACAACATTAGGCAAAAGAAAAACTAGTTCTCATTAAAATCCACTGCAAATTTAGTCTCTCTCTCTCTCATTAAAATCAACTGCCAGGGAAATGCTGGCGTAGGCCCATTAACCTACAGCTACATATAGGTGCAATGACCCAAATTTAATCTGAGCCGATTCGATGGACACGACTTCATTTTATATTTGAATTTTATTTTTTTCTACAATTTCAAATCATGTGAAATTTTAGGCTTCTATTCTTCTCATAAACGCGTACCTACTAAAAATATTAAAAAAATATTTTACAAAATATAAATTAACCAAAATACCCTTGAAAACTTTTGGAGGTATTTTGGTTAATGTATTTTTCACGAAATATTTTTTTGATATTTTTATTGGATTCTAATATTTTTAAAGAACACATGCTCAAAATTTTAAGTGATTTCAATTTATATAAAAAAAAATTAAAATTCAAATAAGAAATGCAATTGTGATTTTTGGATCGACCCAGATTCAATCTGACCTATTGGACCTATGTGTAACTGTAGGCTAGTGGGCCTACGCCAATATTTCCCATATATATATATATATATATATATATATATATATATATATATATATATATATATTCGGAAAATTTTATATAGAGCTGAGGCTCTAAACAATCAAATTAGAGCCTACCTCAAAAGATTTACTAGTAGAGATTGTTTTGATGCCCACATATCCTGAAATTGATCATCTCGACATCAAGATGCATGGACATGAGAAAAAAATGGATTTCAAGTTTTGAAAATGTAATGCATTTTTTGACCATCAATTTTCAATATTTTCAAGTTTTCATAGATCTGTCGATCTACACTATTTTTGAAGCTTTAAATTTATAAATAAAAGTAAAAATATATTTAATGCTATCACAAAGATTTCTAGTGTTGAAAGCACATTTCTCGACACTATTTGAAGGTAGGCTCTATATAAACTGCATATATATATATATATATATATATATAGAAAAAGCTAAGGGTAAGCACCCTAGCGTATTTAAGGAGAATACACCAACGGTGATTAACCACTGGTCATGGAATGAACGACTGCGATACTGTTGTAAAATTCAAACTGTTCCATTAATGTAATGTCCTCTCTCTCCTGACAGCTGATATAGGGTGGGCTTTTCTCTCACCTCAAAAGTCTTTTTCTCATTAATGTGACATCCTCTCTCCTAACACTTGGTAGAGGATGGCTTTTTCTCTCACCTCAATACTCTCTCTCTTATCATATTTGATGTTGCCGTGCTCTTCCTCTTCTCTCTCTCTCCCCTGTGCCTGCCTCCTCCTCCTCTCTCTCTCTCTCTCTCTCTCTCTCTCTCTCTCTCCCTGCTGCCTACGGTAAAACCCTCGCCCTACCCTGCCTCCTCCTCTCTCAATGTGACATGCCTACGCCAAAACCCTCGCCTTGCCCTGCCTCTTCCTTTCTCAATGTGACTATGCTTGCTACAAGACCCTCGCCCTTCCCTATCTCATCCTCTCTCTCTCCGCCCAACAAAACCTTGCTCTTCATCCTCCAACCTTTGCAAAACCACAACAAAACCAGGGTCTTTCTTGCCGCTGCACTCTCTCGCGCTCAAGATTGTTGCACCCTCTTGCGCGCAATACCGCTGAACCAGGTACGCTCCTCCTCTTTCTCTCTCTCTCGGCTTTGGTTTTATCTCCCTAATAGATGACCATGTCGATAAATATTTATGGTTCAATCTCAATGCCAGACGAAAATATAAGATGGCCTTTTCATGTTGCCCTTTTAAACTATAATAGTTCCCAATAATGCAGCAAGACTCAGGAGCTTTGATGTTGGGTATCACTGGTTCAAATGGGAACTCGACTCAAGCCAGTGCCATTTACTCATGGAGCTTTGATGTTGGGTACAAGTGGAAGAACTTGCATTCTATGCCAGTTGATCCAAGGACATTTGAAGTGAAAAATGGAAGTTTTGGAAGGAGAATAAATGTAATATGCAAAACTCATGCTGCACTTATTTGGGGTACAGGCATAGGAGCCATAGCTACACTTTCCATGCTTTTAGTGTGGAATTTATTCATGACTAGGTATAAGTCATCGGCTGCGGATTATGGTGGGAAGAAGCCTGTCGATTTGGGATATGAGAAGATCGAAAAGGCAAGAGAGAAGGGTTGGTCATGTAAGGGTATAGCTTACTATTTCTTTTTTTTCTTTGTGTATTCTAGGAAAATCACACGATTTCTTTTGTTTGTTAAGTTTAAGAAGTCCATACTCTCTGATGTAAAATATATGGGGCAGAGTTGCTTTGCTTGTAATTTGAATCTTCTAGTTTAGTTTGTGAATTTGTGTTCTAATTGCTTGTAATCTGATGTAAAATTGTGTTCTAGTTGGTGTAGGTGGGAAGATGGCAAGTTCATCCACAAGCAATACCATGGCATATCCAGACAAGATTTGTAGAAATTGTGGCCACAAATATGAGATATACACATCTAGAAGAGAACATAATCCAAACAGGAAGTACCTTAAGTGCAAATCATATAATTTATAGAATGGGTGTGTCGATATGCATCTCCGGTACTCCCAAAACTGCAACATATTGGAGCCAACGACATCCAACTTCGAGTCATTGATAAAGTTATTAGAGAACCAACAATGTTTAACTTCCCAAAAGAATTTTGATAAGCGTGTAATTATATTCATATTAGCTTTGAGTTTAGTATTTCATATTGCATATTTCTTTGTCCTTATAAAAAAGGAGTAAGGTATACTTCTCTAACTTAGTCGTAAATAAACTACATTTTGCATTAAAAAAAAACAAGGTCTCTCATTTTTTTGGCCTCAAAGTTATGCGTGGATAGGCCCCTTACACTAGGCATTCGTGCATTTCCTTTTCTGAACAGTGATAGTTGAGAGCTCAAAAGGTTATGGGAAATGGGTTCTGATCCGGGGCATCTCATTAGCATCTATATGAGCAGGACATGGTACTTGAAGTCACTGTCGTTTAACTATTGAAATATCAAAGAGTTTATCATAGGAACATAGTTGAAATGTTGAATATTAAAAAGATACTTCTGCTGAAAAGTTTCATAACCCCATGGAACTACAACCCCTTTCAGCACGTCCTTTTTCCATTGATTCAGTATGAAATGTTATGGGATCTCAAAAATATTATTCACCGAAAAGATTCTAAACACATGCTTGCAAAGAATGCCAAACCTATCATACAAGTGGCAAGTACAAGAAGCAAGAAGCAGTTTGATTATGAGTGTTGAATTCCACAACAAATACCCTTGTTCCACTTCCAGGTTTTATCACCTTATAGGTGACAATAGTGTCATTGTCTTCAATGGCTTCAATCTTGTAATTTGTGGAATCTGCAACTTCTTCCTCAAAAAATTTCATCATTTTGTGTGTACAGATCTTCGAAACTTGTGCCTCTATGAAGGTAGAGGTCCTCAAAACAAGAGTAGAATTCATGTTCTGTAAGTCATTCACCCTTATTTTGTAAAGCTTCTTTTCATGTACTTTTTGAGTAATTTCCGACAAAGAGTACAAGCTTGTTGTGGGAGTTAAGTACATCTTAAAGTGTTTATTCACGCCTTCACTTCTTTGAGTTGTTGACGTACCGACTGTGAGTGCATCAGTAACATATGCATCAACCCATTGCATTCGACAATTGTATATTCTAATAAACCATTTATTTTGTTGAAGATTATATTTCTCAATAAGGGATTTCCAATATGTCTCAAACTCTTCTACAATTGGGCTTGTTATATACTTCTTAAAAATTTCTGGAAAAGTGGGATGCTAACGCAATACATGGCACAATTTTTCTTTCACCTTTGCAAGTATGTGCCATTTACAATAGTGATACCTATTTTCTTTTAGAACTTGTTTCACTGCAGTAGTAATTGCATGATCCTGATCAGTAGTAATTGCATGATCCTGATCAGTGATTCACACCAAGTATGGGAGCAAAGGGAATGCCAAATAAGTTCGTCTTGTATGTCGTATCATAAGTCACCGCGTCTGAAAAGTAATGGTACAACACCCTTGACATGGCATCTACCCATAGCATACTGATTATAGCATACTGATTAGATGACCATCTTCATCTAATTTAACCCTATAGAAAAATAAAGGATTTGATTCTTTCGTTTTGTTCAGCCATTACATAGCATGATTGCCATCTTCTCCTTCCAATTTTCTATGGTTATTTGCTATTTTTTTCGATATCTGTTTGTGAGTATTGGAGATTCTCAATCCCCCCAGCTTGCTCTGTAAAAATATCATAAATATTCCTAGATTTCACCAAAGACGAGCTCATAGAATTTATCATCAACTTTGTTGCATTCGATATTATTCGGTACGATCGAATTAGTCTAGCTTTTCTTGGACTGATAAGGTCGTGGTTGTGATCATTTATAAACTTAGTCACTACCCACTCATCAGTAGAATTTAAGCTTATGCATAGCTTAACCTCTCATCCACACCTTGATTGAGGGATATTTCTTTACGTACGACATCTTTCGCAACCCTAAACCCTTCCCAATGGCAATTAATTTCTCTATCTATTCTTTGTCCATCCTTATTAGTGTGTGTAGTTCTTTTTCGAATGCCAAACCCATGTGCCAATGCAAATGCCCTGCAATATTCACATGCATCTTCTTCATAACCAAACTTCATTCCAATTTGGGATTCTTTGATTTTTGTATTTGTAAATTTCTTTTGAGGGGTTACGAGCATGTGATCTTGCTTGACGCGTTCAATGTCGTCCCTTATGTTGTCTTGATCTGACAATGTGGGAGATGACATACTGCCTGAAATGGATTGACCCATATCAAATACTTGAATCAACCTGAACAAAACAAAATTTCTATATGAACTTATGGCTAACAAAGCATTTTGCTTTAAATGAATCCAAAGGAGATCTAATGATAAAGTATTTCGCTTTAAATGAATGAATTTTGTACTTCACAATATCCAATGTGTTCTCCTTGAAAGAAAATGCAAAAACACCTAAAAACCAGTTTTAACCTTAGATAACAGGAAGGGCACAGAGAATCCCTCCATGGCTCATCCAAACTTGCCTTCTTGTGGTTAGTCTTTTCAGAGATTTGTTAGATGCACATAAGAAAGAAATTATATTATATAGTAAGTATTAAATAATTTAAGGAAGAGATTTCTTAGATGCACATAAGGAAATTTTTTTATTAAAATCACCAACAGACTCGAGCATAACTTAGTGTACACCTTTTCATATATGTTATTCAAAAAGTAAGAAATTACATCATATGCCAACAAATTAAGCTCATGGTTCTTTCCATATGATACATGGAGAACTATAGAAGTGTCAATTATAAAATAAACAATAAAAAAAAATCTAAGCATTTGTATTTGCATGATTCTTAAACAGTCTCAACCTAAAAAACCACTGGATGAAATATTTTTTTCTCGCTAATGCCTATTTAAAACTCAATATGTTTAATGAAGCCGTCTCAAAGTGTGACTCTCTTCAAGGAATTTTCAGGTTTAGTGATTATATTCAAGCCCAAGTTGCCACTGTCCAATATAATCTAAGGGAGTTCGATGAGGCAGAATTGATATTTGAGGAATTGCTATGAAGCGATCCTTATCGGGTTGAGCACATAGATGTTTACGTTACTCAAATGTATTATATGTAAAAGAATGTCCAGTTGCTCAAAGCTACCTAGCTCATAAGGTGTTTTTCACTGATAAATATTGGCCTGAGTCTTGCTGTATTATTGGGAACTACTATAGTTTAAAAGGGCAACATGAAAAGAAAAAAAAGGCATGAGATAAGGGTTGTACATCAGAGAGTGTGGACTTCTTAAACTTAACAAACAAAAAAAACGATGTGATTGAATATGTTAGTATTTAAGAGCCTTAAGTGATATTTTCCCAAATTTCAAAAGGTTTTCAAGGATTTTTCTACTATGTTAGCATTTGATTTCTAAACAATATGCATAAACTCTTTAACCGTTCCATGTCATCACCAAGAGACAGTTGAAAGTCTGTTTAGAAATTCTAACTCTCCATTGTTGATATTGATAGTTGAGGAGCTGCTAAGATATTGTTGGCAACCCGCCATTATTGATATAAGAACATTTTCTGTTTTATAAAGTAAGATGTTTTAGATTTTTCTTTTTTTTTAGGGAAGTTTGATTATGACTATTTAAACACTATGTTTTTTTAGTTTCCTACATTGGACTTGGGCTTAGAACTGAGTGGTTAGGAGTTAACGTTAGCAACATTACATCTCAAGTTTAATTCCTACTACTAAACTATCAGACAAAAGTACAATGGACTATAGCCATTACATCTCAAGTTCAATTCGTACTACTAAACTATCAGACAAAAGTACAACAGACTACATCAAACTATATGTTCATTTTGGTGGTACACCTTCATGTCTTATGACTGTATATTGGACTGCAATATATTTACTCTCTAATACATAGATTGTCTACAAATGGTACATGGAGGTCACTATCATTCCCACACATCAGATGTCAAATTGGATGGCTTGGGTAAGTCACAAGCTACGAGAATTTTTTTTTTGGAACTTTATACTTATTCAATGACACTCTTGCAATTATCAATTTTGAAATTTAAGGGACAATAATGATCGTAATATATACAAAAGATAAATATTCCCTTTGCAGACAATCCCATGATATATTTACTTTTTTACATAAATATAGGACTACAAATGGGTCAAAGTTTGGATTTGGTCAACCACGACTTGATAGGGTCTAAACCTAATTAATCGGGTTCTGGGCCCATATTCAGACCCTTGAGGGATAGTCTTGCAAAGTCCAAGTTTCCTACACTATACCGAGTTTACACCAACCTTGGAGAGGTCCAAACAGGACCCACACCTAGTTGGATGTAGATAGGGCTAATCAGTGTCTCGCACTCAATACCATAACTAAAGAAAATATTCATTTGTCAATAATCATTAAGCAATGGTTCTTTACTTTCTACACTTTCCATGATTTAGAACTTTAAGATACTCTTTTTCTTTCATCTTAAAAAGTTGGAATCTTTCTTGCACAAGTCAGTCTAAATATCAGGGTTTCTTTTCACACATAGAATTAGGATGAATTCTAGAATAGTCTAATGAATAAGTTTTCCTTGCATACATAGAATTAAGACGAATTCTTTGTTTTTTATACTTCTCGAATTTTTTATAGTCAAGTGAAAGCAATGATTATGGTACTTTTAATTTTCCAATTTTTAAAAATTATTATCTGATGATTATTATTTTGATTTAAATAAATATTTTTGAAAAATAACTTTTCCTTACTTAGAGTCTTGTTCATTAAGGTGTCGTTGCACACATAATATGGAATTTTATACAATGAGACCATTTAGAGATCATAATTACATATAACCATTTGATATAAAATTTGATATCTTGGGTGTGTAACAAAATTCAAAAAAATTCCTTTTGAAAAAAATTTGATATTTTGGGTGTGTCACATTCAATGGTCAAGATTCATTGTAAATACTTCGTCTATCCAACAATCAAAAGGCAAAAGAAAAAAAAATGAATTTGCACCTGTTTACACTCAATATGAGATGGAAACAGACTCGAGATCTATCCCATATCATAATGAATCCAAACTCGTTAATTTACAGTGGGCTTAGGTCTGGGCAAACAGGAAGAAACCTTTGGGAATAAGTTAGAAAGCAAGAGGAATGATCTTTTGAAAGGGTTTCAGAAATAAAAAAAGTAAATAACAAATAAAATAAAGAAACAAATGATTAAAAAGACGAAAATTCCTGGAAGCCGGCCCTTAGGCCTAACACCCGGAGTTGCTTAGATCAGATTAACAACTTTTCCTCTTGCGCCTTCGAGATTTGCAAATCTAGAAGTTTTCTTGAACTCCTTGGAAAAGTTGTGCCTAGGAACTTATATCTAGGTTTTGATTAGCTAGAAAAGGCTCTTTTCTTTTCTAGGGTTTACTGTGTTTGCATAAGCTAGGGTTTGAAATTACCTAGGGTTTCCTCGAGTTTGTGATTGACAAGCTAGGGTTTGAGGGAAGGTGAAAATTAGGGTTTTCAGTCTCTAAAGATCCCCGAAAATAGACCGGAAGTGATCCTGAAAATGCAGCTAAAACATAAAGGTAGCAATCCGAATCAGATCTAAACCATCTATAAAACAGCGGTGCGGGTCGTGTCACTACTCAATGGGCCTAGTAACAGGGTCTACATCGATGGGTTGTTTTTTGGCCTATTTTTTTGCTATTTATTTTGTGCTTCTTATTTTTGTGATATTTTTTTATCAAACTATGCTCAATACATTATGATTTCAGTCAATTTGAAATGTTTTCTTTCATATCTAGACCTGCCTAATTTGGATGTTGGTCGCCTAAGTTCTATGGTGTATTCAGAGAACATTCTTAAGGTGGCTATGGTTTAGTGTGAACTATAGTTTGCTATGTTGTATGGTCTATTGTGCTAGTGTGCTTAAGGATTCAAGGACTCTAGAATAAATCGAATTTTGGGAGGAGTGTCTATAGTACCTTAGAAAAAGTCAAAATGAGTCGCTCTTCATCAACGAATGCAAACAGTTTATTTGATGGACTCTGAGATCTAGGTCGTCAAGAACTCAAAATCACTTTTTGTTTTTTACTATTATTTATCTAATTCTATAAAGTTATCTGCAAAACTTGGGATAAAAATCCCTCTAAGCTTAGATTTAATCACCATTCACATGGATGGTATTTAAGAAATATAGTTTCTATGATTTGTTTTCAAATTATGTTTTTTCCTGGAATTCTTCATGATAGTGATTTTAGTACAAGTTCAAAAGTTAGTTAATTTAGTGTATGTTCAAATGTTTGGGTCATACAATCTCTTTTAACATAGTGTTTTAAGGTGTTAAAAGAAAAATCCACATTTAATGATATTTTCATTGTTCGTTGGAGTTGTTTAACTATCCAAATGGGACCTAAAGGGTGTGATTTGTACAAGGCCCAGGCCCTAAACAATCAACGTAAGGCATTTAAATAGTATCAAAAGAAGTCGTTTTAGAACCGAAAATCTTTATGAAGGCCCGAAAATTTACTTCTATCTCTAATTAAAAAATTTCAAGCTTCAAAAACAGTGTTGATCAAACAGATCTATGCACACTTGGAAAATCTTGAAAATTGATGACCTAGATAATGCATTACAAGATGCACTATTTCTAAAATTTAAAGTCCTTTTTTTTTATGTTCTTGTATCTCAAGGTCGAGATGATCGGATTTGAGGGCCTTTGGGTATCAAAAAAACTTTTTCTAGTGAAATGTTGAGGTGTGCCTTAGTTTAATTGTTTAAGGCCTCAACCTTATGTAATCTTTTTCCTTTTAATAATAGAGTAATCAATGTTTTGTAACTATGGGCACTGTCCGAAATGCCACATATGGGGGAACAGATGAAAAAAATGCTCTATCGGTAATTTGCGCGCAACCCAAACAATGCCTTAAGTTACTTTGCCATAACCTCCATCCACCTTTAAAATCAACATACTTGGAGACATAAGACGAGTCCCACAGCCGCGTCGAGTAAATAAGCAAAAAAGAACTCGGGAGTTTGAACTCGATTTCGGTTTTGTTAAATCGTCGAGTTAGCAATTATTTGCCATGTGATCACAATAAAGAGCAAAAGGAACTTCTGACTTTCCTAATCTTAATTTGACAAATGAATAGTTGTCTATAACTCGGGGGACGCATTTCTCTAGCTGCGTCTCCCGAGGTATCAAACATCCTTTAAGATGGATGTAAAGTTGTGGTCCCTCCTAAAAGAACAATATATAATAGTTCAATTTTTTTCAAAAAATTATCCTTTTAGCTTTTATTTTTTTTAAACATATTGATGATCTTCATGTTAGAAGCACTATATATCTTAAAAAATTAGGTCCAAACTCAATCTAAAAAATAAATAAAAAAGAGGGGTGGCATCTCTATATGTGACTCCTAGGACACATAGAAACCTTGTCCTTTGACAAAACATGAGATATATTTGTCCCCTTTGCAATAATTGTTGCACTTTAAGCTTGTTGGCAATATTTAAAAAAAAAGAAAAGAAAAAGGAAAACGTTTATATAAGGTTGCAACCTTAAAAATGTAGAATTAAAAATGCACCTCAAAAATCCATAAGAAATGGTCGTTTTAATGTTGAAAACCCTATAATTGATCATCTCGACATCGAGATGTATGAATATGAAAAACAAAAAATATTTTGAGTCCCCAAAAATAGTGCATTATCTAGATCGTCCATTTTCAAAATTTTCATATGTTTATGGATCTACTTGATTTTACCCATTTTTTGCGTTTAAAATTTTATAATTAGATATGAAAATAGATTTTAAGATAATCCTAAGAACTTTTTACATCAAAAGTACAAGTTATGATAAAATTTGGAGGTGCGCCTTAATTGGATTGTTTAAGGTTGCAACCTTATAGAAACTACACCAAAAAAAATTGACAAATGGTTTCAATGTAACATTTACGGCTATAATAATTTCAAGGTAGCTAGTTAATGGCACTTGCACTGCATGATGTTGCCGGTGAGAGATAGATGCGCTATTTAATATTTTATATTTTTACAACTATTATAACTCATGATTATGTATCTTTTAAAATTAAATTAAAATATATAAGTAAAATGTTGAATAGTTCATCTCCCAATCATGAGTATTTTGATAAATTTCCCCATGTAATAAGAAACCCATAGTTATTAAGACCAAAGTGAACATATAGTTCAACCGGTTGGAATGCCAACCAGTACTTTGATTGTTTTGGTCCAAAGAAAAAATCGGGTTTGGTTGAAAATTGATTAAAATTAATGTTTGACTGGTTTTGGCCGGTCAGACCAGCAAGGTTTGACCATTTCAACCATCTAAACAAAGTTGGGAAAATCTTTTTATATATTTTATATTTTTTAATTATGATATAGGACTTTCTTTCAGTTTCTAAAAAACATTAGACCAATCGGTTTGTCTAGTGGTTCGACTGCTTATGACTGAACCAAAACCCATGCCAATTCAATGACCGGCCTGACATTGATCATACTAATAAGACCTTCTTAGAGTAAATCGACAGTAGACAATTAGTTGATTGGTATAAAAAGGTCATATTGGGAGGATATATAATAAGTGATCATATGGGAAGAGTATGCAATAAGTCTTGTGGTATAAAAAGGTCACAATCACCTTAAGTAATCAGGATTAAATATAACAGTAAAGATTATATTATTGAAGTGCTCCAAGTTATAAATAAATAAATAAAAATGACATTGTATAAGGAGTGATACACCAATGATTAAATTTCACATATGGTGTATGTGAACTTTACGTACAAAAAGGTGATAATCTTGTAGTATACAATCTTGTAAAATTTTAGAAAATTTTAAGAGATACACCTAACTTTTGAACCATTTAAAATTTTATAGATTTTCAACCACTCCAACTTATGATCATGTATATTTTGAGAGGGTTTTTGAAACAAAATAAAAAAAATGATATGTTAAATAGTTTGTCTCTTAAATACATTTTAATAAATTCCCCTTTATTATTGATTTGGCAGGACTAATGCCACAAATATATTGAAGTGACTCTTGTTTGCCACCTTGAGCAAGTGCAACTAAATAAGTAGGTGGGGCCTCCATTTATTAATGAACGGTCTAGATGCAACAATCCATTCATTCGGATATGAATGGACGATAGAGATGCACCCTATGGTTCTTTATGGCATGGTCAGCGCCCTCTATGGTTCCTCATCCGTTAAAGCAAAGTACCTTTGTCCTATTAAAGGCTGCTATCATGCTGGTGAAAATTTGACCAAAATTTATGGTGCACCCAGGAGCATATTGTACAACAACTTCAAGCAAACAAGACACTCATGAGATTTTTTTTTTAATTCAAATATTTAGAATCTATCTAAGTATTACTAGATGGAAAAGTGCTGCATGAGTCAGCATGCACAAGAGCCCGCTAACTCACGAACGTTCATCATAAAGATGGACGTAAAGATGGACGTTGTATGAAGTGTACCCTCCATAGATTTCATATAGTTGGTGCACCAAAAAATACCAAAAAAAATATAAATTTTAAAATTGTATTTTTCTTTTCATATTCATGAGCACTTTGGCGTTGATGAATCCATAAAAAAAATTAGATAAAAAATCCATATCTAAAATGAATTTTAAAGGGTAGGGCTATAGCTCAATTAGGTAGAGCACCTAGTTTACACGTACACCAATGCTATTTCAGGAGAGTCCATAATGCAATCAAGAGAATTGATATGAAAGATCGATGTCTTACTCCATTGATTTTAGGAAACAAAAGAATAATTGCCTCACAAATATTAGGTTTAGTCATATTTTATTTGATTCGAGTGCCAAATAAAACCAATCATTGGTTTGATAATTGATAAGGTGAATCCCCAGGCCCATATCGATATATATATGTGTCGGCCGACTCATAAAAACCCCTTTCTTAATAAACTATTGATTTCAAGAAAAAAAAAAATACATTTTTGAGTTCCTGAACATCTAGATATTTCCCTCCAAAAAACATCCGTAAAATTTGGAATCTAAAAAACATTCCTGGCTTGACTTTTTCCTGAGGGAGCAAATGGATATTGTGCTGTTGTGGGAACATGAGATCTTTTCACAAATTTTAATTTTGTTGTCATGAAAGGATTTTAAGTCTCTTCCTTCACTTCACCCTACAAAAAAAAAAAAAAAAAAAAGAAATTTGAGGGGCCAAAAAAAATAACTCAACCTTCTAAACTTTCTTGAGATTTCACTTGTATTGGCTAGGTACCAGTTGAGTGTTTAGGGCTGGAAATCGAGCAGGGCCAGTGGCCCGAGTGGTTTTAGTGTGGGTCCACTTGACTTGAACCGACTAGGTCTATACAAGCCTCTTTCCATCACTAAAAACAAAAGTAATAATAAAAATAATAATAATAGTAATAATAATAATAATGTCAATACTGGTTAAAAATACCCAAAATACCCTTACTCATGTACGTGTGCCAGCCCAACAAATATGTGCCCTGAAGCCATCATCTCATGTGAAACACGTGCTTTGCCAAGTGGATTAAACCACTAATAAATCAAATATTTTTTCATATAAACTTAAATGAAAACCTTCGGTTTGATAAAGGAAAATGGTTTGATAAGGCTGCAACATTTTAAAACAAGTAAAGCTTCACCTTATAACTCATTAAAAATTACAATTCAAGCAGCGTTTTAAAAATCGCCGAGTCGAACCGGACTCGCCCGGTTCGACTCGAAATTCACGAAAAAGGGACCGGATCGGTTCAAAAATCGGGAATCGTCTTGTTCTAGAGAGAACCGGACGATTCCGCACAGTGACTCGCCGATTCACTGTGCGGAATCGGCGAGTCCGTGAAGAACACGGGTTGCACAGTATTCTTCACGGATTTTCTTCAAATTTGTCATTTTTTGATCATTTTTTTTGTTTTTTTCGGCACGTGATCTGTTTTGCAGGCTGTAAACAGCTTTATTCAGCTTTTTCAACGATTTAATGGTGGAAAAATTGGTTGTTTTTTTATCAAGAAAAATTCGGGGTTTAGGGTTTTCGCCATTTCTGAAATTTCATGCCAAATAGGGCATGAATCTTTCAAAATTTGTAGGCATATTGATCTTAAAGCTGTGAATCAAAAGATTTTGTTACTAATTTGTGATAATCGTTGAGAAAAACAGACTTTTTTGGAGATTGAAGGTTTCGGTTCACAAAAACAGGTAAGAACTTTGGGTTTTTTTATTTTTCCGCCATTTGATTTATTTCATGGCATATTTTGAACAAAATGAGTTCAATAATTAGGGTTTTTAATCTTTATTGTGTCTAGTATGATTTAAAATTTTCAATTTTACGTAATCTGGTCAATTACAGCAAGAAATTTGATATGAACAGTGAGATGTCTGCGGAACCAAATTCCGCTGTTTTTTTTTTTTTTTTCCGCCTTTTGAATTTGTTTTCATGATATATTAGAAATAATGTGTTAAAAATTTAGGTTTTTGATTCCTTATATTGTTGTTTATCAGAAAATATAGTCAATTGAATGTAATTTATTCACTTGGAGGTGAATTTTTGAGTTAAAATCGCTTATGTAAAACGACTCTGTGAAGAACAATTTTTTTTTTTTTTTTTTTTTTGTTTGTAGCCCATGATAGAATTTTTTGTAATCTATGATCGAATTTTTTGTAATCCATGATCAAAATGTTTGTTTTTTTTTCTTGTAATCCATGATCGAATTTTATTTTTTATTTTTTATTTTTGTAACCCATGATAGAATTTTTTGTAATCCATGATCGAATGTTTTGTAATCCATGATCGAAATGTTTGTTTTTTTTTGTAATCCATGATCGAATTTTTTGTTTTTTGTTTTTTATGTAACCCATGATAGAGATTTTTGTAATCTATGATTTAATTTTTTGTTATCCATGATGTAATTGTTTTTTTCTTTTTTAGTAATCCACGATCGAATTTTTTGTTTTTTTTTGTTTTTTTTTTTGTAATGCATGATCGAATTTTATGTAATCCATGAACGAATTTTTTGTAATCCATGATAGAATTTTCTGTAATCCATGATCGACTTTTTTGTAATCCATGATCGAATTTTATGTAATCCATGATCGAATTTTTTGTAATCCATGATAGAATTTTCTGTAATCCATGATCGACTTTTTTGTAATCCATGATCAAAATGTTTGTTTTTTTTACTTGTAATCCATGATCGAATTTTTTGTGTTTTTTTTTTTTTTGTAACCCATGATTGAATTTTTTGTAATCCATGATGGAATTGTTTTTTTTTGTTCTTGTAATCCACGATCGAATTTTTTGTTTTTTTATGTTTTTTTTTTTTTTTTGTAATCCATGATCGAATTTTATGTAATCTATGATCGAATTTTATGTAATCCATGATCGAATTTTTTGTAATCCATGATCGAATTTTTTGAAAATTTATGAAATTTTTTTTTTAATCCATGATCGAACTTTTTGAAAATTTGTTAATTTTTTTTTTTAATCCATGATCGAATTTTTTGAAAATTTGCTGTACTTTTTTTTTTTTATTTCTTTTTATCCATGATCGAATTTTTTGAAAATGATGATTTTTCGAAAAGATGTGAAAATCGTGATAAAGTTTTGATTATCATGATGTATTAAACATTTAAACCTAATTTTTAATTTTTATTGTTTGAGTTTGCTGTAAATTTTTTTTTTTTTTTTTCATGATCGAACTTTTTGAAAATTGATGATTTTCCGAAAAGATGTGAAAATCGTGACAAGGTTTTAATTATCATGAGGTATTAAACTATATTTTAAATTTTTATTGTTAAAGTTTTTGTTGAAAAAATTGTATGTTGATGGATTATTTATGCAAAAAAATGCATGTTATTATATTTTCAATACAAAACTGTATTTTTTTTATCTGTTGTTCATGGATTTTTAAGTTGGAATGACTGATGTTAGCCGGCTCTTTGAAGAATTGTTTTTATTATTAATTTTTTAATACAAAAAATGTATGTTCTTGATAATTGAGTTGTAGCCATGTTTGGAGCTTGCATTTTGTATTATTCTAAATGTTTGTAATTGATATGTACGAAATATTATTGTCAAAAAAGGTATTTTGCAATAACAAATAACAACAAATATGACTACATGAACTACCGCAACATATTATCACTACATATGGTGATTATTTTTCTTTTTGAACTGTCAGGTTAATTTAAACTTTTTACATCTTAAAACAGTTGAATCATGTCAAGATCTACAGAAGACCCTGCATGGCAACATGGGGTCAGACTTGATCCCAACAAGAAAGACAAAATTATTTGTAATTACTGTCAAAGAGTGATAAGTAGTGGGGTACATAGGTTCAAGCAACACTTGGCAGAGGTTAAGGGAGAAGTTTCTGCATGCACTAGTGTCCCTAGTAATGTAAAAAAACAGATGGTGGCAATTCTTAATGCTAGCAAAGGTAAAAAAATTGCCAAACATAGGATGAATGAGGAGATAGCTAGTTTATATTACACCATCAAGCAGGAATGATACAGAAGAGCAATATAATTATGACCTAAAAGAGCAATATAATAATGAGCTGGACATAGCCACAAGATTGAGTTTACATGAACAATATCAGAGGGAATGTGGGTTTAGAATGCCTGGTGGGTCTAGCTCAGACATGCATGGTGGGCCTAGCTCCGATATGCATGGTGGGCCTAGTTCAGATATGCATGGCGGGTCCAGCTCGAGCATGTATGGCGGGCCCAGCTCAAATATGTATGGAGAGGTTGGTGGCAATATGTATCAAGAAGAATCAGTTGTTGAAGAAATTGTTTCTAAGTTACCTAGGAGTGTCAGTATTGCAGGTCATGGTCGTAAAGACCCATTTCTCTCAAAGCCTAAGTCACAACAGATGACCTTAAAAGGCATGGTTAAAGGTACAAGAAACATGTTAGGGAGATATGTTGGTAAATGGTTCTACGATAAAGGGATTCCCTTTGATGCAGCCAATAGCCCATATTTTCCACCTATGGTTAGTGCAATCCAGAGAGCCGGGCCCGGGGTAAAACCCCCGACGGCATATGAGCTCAGTGGGCCAATATTAGACGAAGAGGTAGAGGAAGTTAAAAAGTGGATTGAAGAATATAAACAGAGTTGGCCAAGGACAGGAATTACTCTCATGAGTGATGGTTGGTTGAATAAAGTTAGCAAAAAGGAGTTTTTAAACTTCTTGGCCTATTCCCCAAAAGGTACAGCTTTTTTATCTAGCAAAGACGTATCAGGGACGAAAAAGGATGCAAACTTCTACGTACGACTATATGATCAGATAGTGGAGGAGGTGGGGGATAAGCATGTAGTCCAGTTTATTACGGACAATGCGCGTGCATGTGTTTCTGCGGGCAGCAAGTTGATGGATAAGAGGAAGCATCTAGTATGGACCCCGTGTGCTGCACACAGCATCGATCTTATGTTAGAGGAAATCGGTGAGATCAAAATTGTGAAGGAGACTCTAGATGAAGCAAGGTTGGTGTCGAGATTTATATACAACCACTCGAAAATATTATTTCTGTTTAGAGAACACTCTAAGAAAAAAGAGATAATCAGGCCTGCCATAACCCGCTTTGCGACCGATTACTTAGCTGTGGACTCCATTCGACAATCTGAAGGTGCATTAAAGAGATTGTTTACTTGTGAAGAGTGGTTAAATGACCGCCTCTCGAAGTCCAGTACCGGTGTAAAAGTGGATAACATAATCTCAAATAGGTTGTTCTGGTCTCGATGTTCCAGTGTTGTAGAGGCCACTGCCCCTTTGGTCACGGTGTTAAGAATGGTGGATGCTGATAAGAAAGCTACCATGGGTATCCTTTATGAAGGTATTGAGAGGGCGAAATCAGCTATTGGGGAGAAGTGTAATTTTGCTAGCAAAGTGATCGAGATTATAGAAAAGAGGTGGAACACCAAATTCGGACGTCCAATTCATTATGCTGGTAAATATATATTTATATCATTATAATGTTTCAGTTTAAATCATTTTTTTATGAAATTGTAAATGACATTTTTCTACCTATATATTTTTTAGGTTACTACTTCAACCCAAAATTTTTCTATTTGACACCTGAACAACCCCACAAGATTATGGAAGGGGTCAGATACATTATTGCAAGGTTGGAGAGAAGCCATCGAAACCAAGTAGCAGCAATACAAGAGGTATTATTTAATGTTTGGGTAAGAACTTCATTGAGTTGTTATATTTGTGAGGAATAATGCACTAAAACGTAATATATTTGTTTTAGCTTGCTATGTATAGGGATGCTATAGGATCCTTCGGAACTAGACTTGCCAGAAATTCTCGAACTATGATGGATCCAGGTTATCCCCTCGCTAATATTTTGTTTATTTATATATTTAATCTTATGAATTGTTCTTGCCCTTACAATGCTTTTTACATTTTAATCCAGCTGAATGGTGGGAGATATATGGTACTGATGCACCTCACCTAAAGAGGATAGCAATCAAGGTGCTCTCCCAGACATGTTCTGCTACTGGCTGTGAGCACAACTGGAGTACGTTCCAATGGTTGCACACTACTAGAAGGAATCGACTCGCTTCTGAGAAGCTTCATAAACTAATCTACGTTCATTATAATTTAAACCTCAGAGAGCGACAAATAAGAAGGAAGCTTGAAGACTATGGGCCGATAGACTTAGACACAATATTTGTCATAGACACAGCAGACCGATGGGTAGTCGAAGAGGAGGAGCCAGTGTTGCACAAGAGAGCGTTCCTTGAGGCTATCGGTGATGAAGATATTGAAGAAACTGATGAGCGGCATGAAAGAGGAAGCAGCCAGCCAATGTATCCACAATATGTCGATGATATTGCACCTAATGAGGGAGAGTGGGAAGGGGGTCTAAGAGAAAATGAGAGAGATGATGATTCTGAGGCCACCCTATCCCAACCATATTATTCACATATCGAGTCCCAACAGCAACAGTGTAGGGATGAGCACGACAGTGCAGGTGAGCATGAAGGATGGACAAGCTTCGGGGATTTTGGACTGGGAACACAACAAAACACTAACACTCAGGGATTTGGGAATAGTCAGACGACCGCTAATATCGATGATTCGTTTTTAGATCGAATCAATGAATTGTCAAACGAATTCAATCAATGGCACCAGCGTGACCAAGAAGAACAACAACGTCGTCTATCATTTTATTTTTAGATCGTATGTTATTAATTTTATGCTTTATTGTAGTCCATGTATGTTGATATACTTATTCCATGATAATTCTATGTTTATCCTTTTGTGTGATGTAAATTAAATGTTGAATGGTGGTTCATGCAGGGAAAGAACATATCAATATTCGCATATTCATCCAAAACCATGAAAATTCTTAATGGAGTACCCTCATTTTTTATTGAATTCCTAAAAAACAATATTTATAATGAATTTTAATAATTTTTTTGGATTTTTTTGAAGCTTTATTCTGACCGATTCACCCGATTCCGATCCGGACCGCCGATTCGCCGATCCGGATCGCCGATTCGCCGATCCGGATCGGTTTTTGAAAAGCTCGATCCGGGTCACCGATCCGGTTTTTAAACCATTGAATTCAAGTATTAGAAAATCTTTACATCAATCATCTTGGCTTGAACAATATGATTGCTAAAACAAAAAAAAAGATTTCAAGCTTTAAAAATAAACCATCTATTTAGCCTTAAAATTAAGTGTTTATAGATCCACAAGATCTATACTATTTTTTAAGTTTCGAATTTCATTGTCGTATGGAAAATTGATTTTAGAGTCATTATAGAGATTTCGATGGCCGAAAATACTTTTTTCATATGAGGATTTGAGGTGAGGTTTTATTTTGTTTTCATAAATCCTATGCCTTATATAAAACTCATCCCTTAATTAATCGAGTATGCTTTGTGCTCTAGCCATTAGATGATTGCCACGTTATATATGGGACCTACATAAATCAATAACAAAATTTCTAAGTTGTTCATTTGCGTGGATCCCACCATTTGAAACCACATGTTCGTGGTCTCCACTCAATTTTTTTGCAAATTTTTTTCTTATGAAAAAAGGAGAAAATTACAAAAACCCTACCAAACAAAAGAAATGATAAATTCCTTAAATGGCAATGGCCTTTCAAATATATGTAAACATTTATATTTCGTCAAGAAAAAGGACAAATGAGCCACCAATTATTTCCCAAAAATGACTACTATACCCAACATCCAAAGCCAATATATTACAATGTGTGTTTGTGTTTCCATGTGTTGCTTCACATGAGTTTCTTGCTAGCACCAAAAAGAGTAATAAATCCTATAACAACGACAAAATTCAGGAATCAAAAAATCGTCGGCCTGATTCAGAAATCGCAATGTCTTATCGGAAGCCAGGTGATTCCAGTTTGAAAATCATGTTATCGCTTTTCAATTTTAATATTTTTATAACTTTTTTTTTCTTAATTTCCCTAATCCAGCTTAGACTCACCAAATCGCGTGGCCTCTGGGCCTAGAACCTAGCAAATCCCCACCATTACATGGTCCAAAAGGATTTACCTCTCCCCATCCCCATCCCCACTTTTATTAAAAGAGAAAGTTTAGGAAAGGATCCTTGAAACATAAAGGCAAGGTATGTAAATGCCCTAAATCAGGTGGACAGGTCAAAGGCAAGGTTTGTAGATGCCTTAAATCAGGTGGACAGGTCACCCTTTGCATGGGAAAGTATTTAGGTACAAACCATTTCTCTCTGGGCCTCCTGGCTTTAAGAAAAGGATGCTTTTCTCTTCCCTAACCTCTCAAAACCCAAAGATAAAACCTTTCAAAGGGAAAAAGTCCTTGCCCCTAGGCTCCAAATTAAAGCTAGCAAGAGAAGGTCACATGTGGATCCATCTTGCCACTCCTGGTGCCTTTGGGGACTGTAGCTTTGCTTTATTTAAACCTTTGAGGGCCCTTTTCCAATAGGTGGCCATGGACAATGGTGAGTCCATAGAAACTCAAGGTGAGGCTCATATTACTCCATCACTGGCATTGGCCCCAGCTCACTCTCAATGGATACTTGATTTTTGTTGAGATGGGTTGAGCCCTAGCCACTAGAACAAATGCTTATTCCACACTACCTCATGGCCATTGGTCTTGACATTGTCTAGAAATGGTGGACCCTCAGGCTTTCCATCATGTGCCCATTGGAATAGTAAACACCACCTTCTTTGGAAATGAAAGGACTTGGGTTCCAAAAATTGGATAATAGGCAAATCTTTATGGGCACTTCATACTATAGTTGCTAAGTGCAAGTTCAGACTTGAGAATCATTCATGTTTTATTTGCCATATTTACCGTGAGGCTGATATGGTGGTCAATGTGCTTTCTAAAAAGGCTATGTTGCACAACTGCCATATGGTAGAGTTGTAAAATAATATGCAGTAACTTTTTCTATTTTCTATTATTGAAAAACGTATAGGGGGTCTTCTCCCCCTGTTGGTTTACCAAAAAAAATATATATTAGATAATAGTTGCTTGTCTTATATAGTCTAACTGAAATCAACAACCAACCTAAATTGTTGTGCTCTAGCAATTTTAGATCTATGAGAGGGTATACTATGTAATCTAATGTACAATGTAAAAGCCATAGTCTTTTAAGTTATCCCAAATATATTAAAATAGGAGATCTAGATCCCTTTGCCCACTATTAATGTCGGTCATATCCCCAATCATACTAAAACTCTCGCCCCACATTATCTATGAGCACTTCCTAAAAAACTCAATAAATAATAAAATTACAATTTAAATTTTGTCCCAATTTTTCTCAATTTTTATCTGCATCATCAGATGCAGTATAGTTTCTCGTAGTCTAATAGTTTATAGTAATATACAACTTCGGGGCATATAATAATTAAAGGGAAAAGATGCGATTAGCCCACTAGCTCATATGAGTCCAACGATTCAGATTAAATCTGGGCCGATCTGACGATCACGGATGTCCAGTAGTATTTGAATTTTATTTTATTTTCTACATATCCAAATTACTTGAAATTTTAGGTGTATGTTCTTCTCATCAAAACGCACTTAACAACAATATTAAAAAAAATATTCGTTAAATAAAAAATTATCAAAATACCCCTGAAACTTTTTGGGGGTATTTTGGTCAATTTATTTCATGTAAAATATTTTTTTGATATTTTTTCAAAGATTCACCTATTTTTTATAAACACACGTCTAAAAATTCAAGTGATTTGGATTTGTAGAAAAAAAAACTAAAATTCAAATATTATCAGATATTCGTGATTGTCAGATCGGGACTCATATGTTCATATGAGCTAGTGGACTAATCCCATCTTTTCTCATAAGTGAATACATCGCTCATCATTTAATTGCATAGTGACACGTACTACTCATCGTAATTCTAATGAGTTATACTTTTATATGTTTGCAACAATAGAATGTTAGACCTACTCTCTTTTTGAATTTCTAAGAATCCCTTGACCTTATTAACCACCATTTGCAATATGACTATTAGTGTTAAATTCTAATATGACCAATTCCCTCAATAAGTTTGTTAAAGGATGTAGGTAGGCAGCTTCACCTTGTTTGAAAATGAAGAGAAGGTGGGTTTTGGCTAACTATAAACTTGAGCATATTTGGAAGTTAGTCAGCCAATAAAGGAATAGTAAGAAGTTGAAAAGATGGTGGGTTTTGGCTAGCTATAAAATTGAAAGTTAGTCAGCCAATAAAGGAATAGTAAAACAAAAAATTCAGTAAAGTAGGGAGAGATTTATAACCCTAAATAAAAAAAAAATTTATATAGTACACTATCGGTAATTTATAGTAATTAGATGTTAACCTTGATTTTTAAACCCTAAACAAAAAACTGAAAGAAGTATGGATTAGTTCCACATGAATGTGGGATCCTTTGTAGTGGCTGTGGATAACCTTGGGGGCCTTTACTGTGGACCATCGAAAGTTCATATGCACAGAATAAAGTAGTGGCCCAGATTCACTAATATCAGATTTATTCTTGCCATGTGTCAATTAGTGAGCGGTGGATCTTGTCACAATCACGTGTAAAGAGGGTTCACAATAATCCACGTGTTGATTTTCGATAGGAAAATTTCATTTACATAGAAGACCATTTGGATAGATCTAATTTTGCCACCTCAAGATCACTTGGAGGATGAAGGCCACTCACATATATATTTTACTATTAAATATATTTCATATATTGAGATTCGAAGAATATTATCAAACTCGGACCCATACTTAAATAGTATTTAAGTCCAAAATTTGAACCCGAACCCGACCTGCCAGGTCCAATTTTTGGACCCATACCCGGATCGGGTTTACCCCTCCGGTCTAGGTCTATTGGCACTCCTATCTAGCCATAAACCATCTATTCACCATCTTGATTTGATCTCTCTCTCTAGCCACAAACCAATTAACACCATCTCCCTCCCTCTCTCTCTCCCCAACTCTCACACACAAATGCAGCTCTCAATCATATGTAAAAAGACCACATTAAGGAAGAAAGCATATATGATAAAAAAAGACGACAATAAAAAGGGAAGCAAATCTAAATACCTATGCCCTTCTTTAATACTCTCTCTCTCTCTAAAACTGAAACTTCAGCATTTTACATTAAAATAGAAAAAAAATGCCACCCCACCCTTTTAACAACATATTAAACATGCTTTCTTTAATATTACTTTTGGGCTTGGGCACACGCGGTTCGTTAGATATAAAAAGTATTTATTTCTCTTTCTTGCTTATGTTTGAGAAGTGTTGTATAAAATCTAAGAAATACGAGAGAAAAATAAAAAGTTTATATAAGGGGTCAACTTTATACTGTACAAGACTGGTGCACTCGAAAAACCCATTAGAGAAGGTTGTTTTTATGCTCGAAAACCCTCGAATCCATCATCTCGACCTTGAGATTCACAGCCAATAAAAATGCAATATCCAGTGCTTAAAACAATTCATCTTTTAACACATTATCTGGATCGTCTATTTTCAATATTATCAAGTGCTTATAGATTCGCTAGATTGTCAATAGATTTTCATATCATGGCACGGCGGTACCAAAACTGTATTTTCAGCTTAGTTTTGAGATGTACCCTATTTTAATAGTATAAGGTTGACACCTTATGCAAAAAAAAAATTAACAAAAGCCGTCATGCTTTCGTAGCAAGCCAACTTATATAACTTATTTTATCATAGATATGGTGCGTGTAACGTTTGCAATTTAAATTTCAAACATGTCCACACATTATGAAATAATTTAGAGAGGGAAAGAGAGGAGAGAGAAAATAACATGAAAGAAAATTGTTACAAAACTTATAGAGAGGAGAGAGAGAGGATAAGTAGAAAGAGAAAGAAGAAGATAGGGCAGTATAATTGGAGAATGGAAGAGGGTTTGGGGAAACAACTCTAAAACTTAGAGAGAGAGAGAGAAAGGAGAGAGAAAATAACAAGGAAAAAGAAAAGGATTAAAATTAGAGAGTGGAAAAGAGCAATAAAAAAGAGTGGGGAGCTGGCAAAAGGTTCGTCTGAGCCATATTCAGGTCGGCTCAAGAGAGAGATTATAGAGAGAGAAACAGGGGATAACACATTAAGAGAGAGAGATTATAGAGAGAGAAACAAGGGAAAACACATTAAGAGGGAGAGATTATAGAGAGAGAAACAAGGGATAACACATTACGTGATGGAAAAGGGTTGAGAGAGAAGATTTTTGTGAAGAAAAAAGGGCGAAGAGAGAGATGGAAAAGGGGAAGAGAAAGGATAGTATATTATATGATGGAAAGAGAGGGAGGATAACATAGTATGTGATAGAAAAGAGTTAAGAGGAGAGGGATAAAGGAGAGAGGGGGATAAAGGGGAGAGAGAATATAACATTATATAATGGAAAAGAAGAGAGAGGAATAAATAAGTGAGGAAGCAGGGTATATGATATCAATCATGTATTTTTAAACATGCGTTAGGTGTTTATATTGTCACAATATTGGTAATATTTATAATATTATTTATAAAAAAAAACTTACAGTTATAAGATAAAAAATGGTAAAATAAATAAAAATATTGATAAAAAAAACTAATAATATAATGGTAAATAAAAAAAGGTAAAAAAAAAAATCGTAGTCATAAGGACTGTAACGGATCCAATCAAACCCAAAGTCTGACTACGTATTTAAATTTTGAACTCAAATACTATTTTAATCTTGATTTAAGATCCGAACTTTTGCCAAAAGTAGGAGAGAGAATTACTAAGGAAATGAAAAGAGCTCTTAGAGAGAGAAAATTTAGAGAGAGAAAAGAATAACGTACTACTATTATTGGGGAATGGAAAGGGTTAGAGAATACAATAAAGAAGAAAGAGAAAAGCTGTCAAAAGGTCTTGTATTCAATCAACCCTCATATTGGGAACATTTTCATAATGGCAGCTACTTATTCCCTTTCTACAAATGCTTTCTATTTTAGAGAGAGAGGATGTTAATCCGACCAAAGTTTTAGAGAGAGAGTCTGGAGGCAAAATATTTTAGAGAGAGAAAGCGATAAGGGGCAATATTTTAGAGAGAGAGAGTCAGGGGGCAAAATATTGTAGAGAGAGAAAGCGAAAAGGGGCAATATTTTAGAGAGAGAGTCAGGCGGCAAAATATTGTAGAGAGAGAAAGCCAAAAGGGGCAATATTTTAGAGAGAGAGAGTCAGGAGGCAAAATATTCTAGAGAGAGAAAGAGAAAAGGGGCAATATTTTAGAGAGAGAGAGTCAGGAGGCAAAATATTCTAGAGAGAGAGTTAAACAGGCCAAATATTTTAGAGAGAGAAAGCGAAAAAGGAATAACAACGCTTTTCTCGTTCTGGACTTTCCCCATCCGGCTTTCCGCTTTTCTCCGCCACGTGTCGAGGACTCGCCCGCTAGAAATCGCTCACGTGGCATGAGATGTGATGTGGACCACAAATGGCCGGATCCCCATCCATAGAACCGCCACGTGTCTGTCAAAAGTACGGCCTCGGAAAGCTGACACTGGATGAGCGGCTCTAATGGCACGAGGGGCCCTTTTCACTTTACCTTTTCGGGAACGCCTGCTGCTACGGCAAAGGGTGGTGACGTGGCTTTTCCGATGACGTGTACTGGGTGGGTTGGGTCCCACTTTCTCGGTGACCGGCTTTAGCCGGTGGGCTCCTTTTGGAATATAGGTGGCCTGGCCAGCGAGGGGGGACTGAAAAGCGACCGGGGCAATTGTCCAGAATGCCATGGGGATTTTTGTCATATAACGATATTGTCCCTTGATTGTGCAAGATGACGAAAATACCCTTGCAACACTATGATTATTATTGTAATTATTTTGAATTTTTTTTAGGGCACAATTGATCGGAGTGAATTCACCTTTTGGGAGTTAAAAGTGGTGAACCGTCAATTTCTCATATTTTAATGTTAAAAGATTAGAGAGTAGGTTTTTCGGTTGCTACATTAACTACTGGTTTATCAAAAAGTATGGGAAAGTGCCTGTCTAGAACCTTTTCCTCAGCTTTATGAGGTCGACTTCCTACATGTGGGAGTTCTAAAAAAAACTAGAATAAAATTGAATTATTATCCTAAAATTTTTTTAGGAAACTTCCTTAGAAATATCAGTAATAAATTATTGTTTAAAAAAATATCTAAGAACTTTCTCTAGAAATTTTTTGATTTATTTTTTTAGAAATTTTTTTATTACTTCTCTAGAAATATCTTCCAAATCAATAGCTAGGATTTGGCAAAAGGAATCAATGTCCAAGATTTGGTAATCTTTGAGCTACCAAAAATAGCCTATAATACCTCTAAAGGTCCATTCCGGCAACCACGAATTGAGAGTTGTCTTGAGCATTTTTTAGAGTGAGTGATTTCTCTCCAGGTGATACGTGATTCTCAGGTAATATCGAGCGATTCCCTCCTTATTTCTTCTATTCTTATAAAAAATAGTTGTATTATGCTTTGTATTAAAATAAAAGAGTGAAGTTCTATTTTATAATGCCCTATTTCTTAATCCCTTTTTTTAAGAATACATCAGCTGTCTACTTAACACAACCCTCCTCTTTTTCTTGGGCTTAAGACCGGTTAAGATAATAATTAAGGTCCTAACCCTTCTTAGATATATAAAACCTAAAATATAGAGATTAAAAAAACATTGTAAGATGAACCATTGTTAGTGCTCAAAATCTGTTTTTTCTTTTTTTCATATTCATGATCATTGATATAGAGATGATTGATTTGCAGTTACCCAATACCAAAACTGCTCTTCCCAACAAGATTTTCGGGTGTGACTGTATAAAGCCATGACTTTCTGGAAAATCTTGCTCCTCGTATTGAATGGAACATTCTATTAACACAGTGGTAGAGTGCGCCCTTGATAATTGTGTCGTTGTGCCTGATTGTGAGGGTTGTAAGCCATATGCATAGTTCAATGTGCTCATCAATACCTGATTTGAAAATGTGGATCATCCAAGGCACCTAAACGTGGAGTACTCCTAAAAAAGGATAAAGGAAAATGATTTATTAGCAGACATATCGAAATAAATAAAGCCTCACCTCATAATTCATTGATGATTACAATCCAAGCATCGAAAAACCTTTACATTGAACATCTTAGCTTGAAAATATTAGCTGTAGAAAAAAAATTAGGATTTGAAGCTCTAAAAATTGTGTATATTGTAACAAATTATTTAGATTATCTGTTTCACCCTAAAAATAAATGTTCATAGATGTGCAAGATCTGTACCATTTATTAAGTTTCAAATTTTATTGTAGGTGTTGGAAATTGATTTAGATCCTTCACGAAGATTTTCGTAGTCGAAAGTGCTTCCTAGATGAAGATTTAAGATTAGACTTTATTTTATTTTCATAAAGCCTAAACCGATTGAGACATCATCCCAAGAAAAAAAAGAATAGAAAGGTGATTTCAATATTTGAAGAGGGCAAGAATGGGAATAAAAAACACGCAAGGGCACACCCACGTAAAATCCCATCAAAACCATGTCTCTATTCCCAATCCCCAGAACAAAAAGATCTGAGGCTACTCTCGTAATTACCGCATGACACTCGGGCAAAAAAGTAAATTTCTTTCCAAAAAGCGAAAGTGGTATCCGCTTCTTCTCCGGTGACGTCATCAATTCGATCCTGAGCCACGAGAATTCGTGGCTCAAAATGCCCCTCGATGATGACGTGGCAACAAACGTCGGCCGCCGCTTAAACTGACGGCGTCACTTTCCTACTTGCCGACCTCTCTCTTTCCCTCTGTAGCTTTTGACGCCGTTAACTTTATTAGACCTAAAAGGAGGAGAGAGAAAGAGAAGATCAACCAGCACTCTCTCTCTACACAAATAACTCTCTCTTAAAAAGGAAGAGAGAGGATTACTTACTGTGTTCCTCCTCACTCTCTCTCTCTAGACAAATCACTTTCTCTCTCTAGAGAAAACAAATGTGTTTCCTTCTTATCTGCACTGCGCTCCAAAAACCCACCTTCGAAATTCGCCTCTAACCTCATTTGAGGAAGCACTGGATCAAAGATCAAACAAAAACTTGCTCTTTCTCTCTCTAGTTCGGTGTCCTCTTTCTCTCTCTCTAGAAAACCCGGCTTTGGGTTTGCTTCTCTGGGTTTTGGGAGGAAAACCCAAGTGAGAGATTGTCTGAAAAATGTTGGAGGTGAAGGATCCGGCGATCAAGTTATTTGGGAAGACGATCCCTTTGCTTGAGAACAATTTTCTGTCTGATTCGATTGATAAATCAGATGATATTCAGGCCACTTCTGATGAAAAGGTTGGATTTTGTAACTTATTTTGATTTTTGGTTTCTCTGTCTTGGTTTTCTAGGGTTTTTGTGAGGGAATAATTGGGTATAAGTATTGGGTTTTTTTTCGTTGTTTAATGGTGCTGGTGTTGTTTTTTATTGTATTGGTTTTGATTTTACTTGAAGTTTCATGATGAGAAATGGGGGTGGAGACTCATGGGGTTTTTTCATGGTGAAATTAGGGTTCAATAACTGATATTTTCCTTTTTATTTGTTTTCTACTAGTTTTTTTCTCTTTGGGATTGTAAATGAAGTTCTGCACTGAGAGAAAGCTTCAGAAAGGGTTTATGGTTTCCCCACCTCCCCCTGAAAAATTGGGCTTTCTTTAGTTCTTAGCATCTTTTTTCTTTAGCTGTAAAAACTATATTTTCTTTCCAAGTTTTGTTAGAACTTTTATTAGCTATTTGTTGTATGATTAAAAAATCCTCTGAAAAAATGGCGGTTTCTGATTGCATACCAATGAAATTGGTGATTTCTGATTTTCTTTGGAGAAATTCCTGGATGAGAAAATAAAAAGTGATTTAAGTACCATTGCACCTGAAAAAGTCTTTAATGTTGTGCTGCTGTTGGGGGGTATTTCATGGAAACCCTAGAAATCCTGAACAGAGAAGTTTTAAGCTTGGACTGCTTACTGGTTGAATTTAAAACAATATAGTGAGAGTAAGACTTTAAGTTTTAAGCTTGTCACCGAATTTTGGTAGAAAATTTATAGAGTTCAATGAATTCATTGCTATTTTAAATATCAGTAATTCAGCATGATAAGCCCCTTAAAATATGTTGATTAAATTCAAGTGATTCGTTTTGAGGGTTCCATTGCTTACTGGATAAATATTGTTGACTCTGTGCAAAGTGTTTTAAATGAAGCACAATTGGTTCTAGAGGCCGAACTTTCATATTTGATTGCTTGGTTTTAAAACAATTATAATTTGGCAATCCTTTGTGGTCGATCTTCCTAATTCAGAGTAGACTCTGTACTGAAATCAAGATTTTAGAATGAAAGTCTCTAATCTTGACTTGCATGCCAATTGATCCTCATTTTATTCAGAGCCATACATTCATAGAAATCAGACCTTGCAATGAAAATTTTGGTGTGAGATCCCTAAAACACGATACGGTGTCAAGTTTTTCCAATGGCCTGGTATGGTGTCAAGATATTTTAAGAAAGTTTTATTATTACTTTGGATCATAGTCGTTCCCAGGCTTCACCTGAGCAAACTCAAACATAGGGCTTTGATTTCATAACTTGCTTTGAGTTTAACATGGAGATTTTGGGTATTTCTAATTAGCAGACTCAGCCTAACCATCAAACAAGTTGAAGGTTTGGGTTTGAAAATCCAAGTGTAGTTGGCTTTTTCCTCTCTAGTTTCTCTTTTTTTTTTTTTCGTTGCAGAATGATGATTTAATATCTTAGGTGAATTTGTTTAAAGTGTCAAAAAAACAGAACCCTTCTTTGGTTAATCCCATTTATAATTGAATCCTTGGGATATATTGAGTTTGTTTAGATGGATGTGTTTCTTTTTGGCCATTACGATTTCCTCTCAAGAAATCTTGATATCGCCAGATTTATATAATATAGATGTTCTTCATGAAGCATTTATGGGTCCCTGTGGTCTCAGTTGGGATAATATGCCCCTGATATTCTGGAACCTGATGTTCGTTCTGGAGAAATGGAAAAGTGAGAACTGCTAGTAGCGTCTCAGTCTGATCTTTTTCTTGGATGCCATTATCTTTGATGCATCTTTTGTATGGGTATAGTGAAATTCATTGGCCCTAATAAATATCAAGGATAAGAAGACTTTTTTTTTTCTTCTTTTTTGATGGGTAAGAAAATGTAACTGAGTTTTGGTTTAAAACTTAAAAGCCCTGAACTTTACTCGTATCCAATTGAAGTAGAGAATTCAATTTTCTCTTGCTGTGCACTTGAAAGTTACACTCTTTTACTGAGATTTTAATAACCCTTTGGAATCTCAGGATGTATGTAGAAGCCATTTTTCAGGGAAAGTTTTCAATGGCTTATATAGCAATAATGTTCTTCCTTTTTTGTTACACCAATATAGTTTTATATGCAAATAAACCAATTTCCAGTATGATCTTTCAATGGGCTATACTGCAATAGAGTGATTTCTTATATGTGGCATTGATCATTGTGTATACATAAATTCTTACATACTAATACTTCACAAATTTTTCCTTTTACATAGAGCCATGGATTAAACGCGTGTCAAATTTTCAGGAAACATGCCAAGAAAATAATGAAGCCAGTGGGGATAAAGCTGGAGCAAACACAGAAGATCCAGCAAGCCCTAATGATTTGAAGGAATGCAAAGAAGAACCGCAAAACTCCAACCATGAAATTAACAAGGCCACACCAAATCCTAAAGACTCTAAGCCTTTGTCAACTGAAGAAGACCAGACTGAAATAGAGGGGGGAGGAAGCCAAGAAAAGACCCTTAAAAAACCCGACAAGGTCCTCCCATGCCCTCGATGCAATAGTCTTGACACTAAGTTTTGCTACTACAACAATTATAATGTGAATCAACCAAGACATTTTTGCAAAAATTGCCAAAGATACTGGACAGCTGGTGGAACAATGAGGAATGTACCAGTAGGAGCAGGGCGCCGAAAAAACAAGCATTCAGCATCTCATTATCGCCATATTATGATGTCTGAAAACCTGGCCAAGCCTCTTATTGAACCCCAAGAAACGAACCATCATAAAGTAATCTCTTGTGGGGTTCCCCCACATACTAGGCCTTTGAAAACTGGGGGCACAGTGCTAAAATTTGGGCCTGATGCTCCTCTTTGCGAGTCCATGGAAACTGTGCTGAACCTAGGCGAGCAGGCGGTACCCAAGAGAGAGAAAGTTTCCGAGAATGGGGAGGAATTATCATGTGGGTCTTCTACTGTTACTGCCCCTACTAGTGTAGAAAGAGAATTGCAAGAAAACATGGTTGAGAAAGGTGGTTTAGTGGGGTGTTGTAAAGGTGGGGTTGGAGCTCCTCATTTACAGTGTTTTCCAGGTGGGGCCTCTCCATGGCCCTATCCATGGGCACCTAATTGGACAGGTGTTGCAGCCATGGCTGCTACTTCACCAGGGGGGAGGTGCTCATCAGAGGTTGTGTATGGAGGGCCAGAGCATGGAGGTGGATCCAGTGGTCCAGTTCAGTGGACCACGCACCCAGCCATAGTGGCTCCTCCCCCTCCATTTTGTGGACCCACTGTGCCCTTTCCCTTTGTGCCTGGGTCCTACTGGGGTTGCGTTCCTACTTGGGCTGGTGGGACTTGGCCTATACCTTGGGTGAATTCAAGCTATGGCAATGGCTTATCGCCTTCTTCGACAAGTAGTGGGAATAACTCTCCAACTCTTGGCAAGCATTCAAGAGATGCTCCTTCACAAGGAGAAGAGAAACCTGAGAAATCCCTCTGGGTTCCTAAAACACTTAGAATTGATGATCCTGATGAAGCGGCAAAGAGTTCAATATGGGCAACTCTTGGTATCAAGCATGATAGTTTGGAACCTATTAGGAAGGGTGGGATATTCAAGGCTTTCCAGCCCAAGGTGGAAGGGAAGGACAGGTCTAGTGAGACAGTACAGGTCTTGCAAGCAAACCCAGCTGCTCTTTCAAGGTCCCATACATTCCAAGAGAGCAGTACGTGATGTTCTCTCTCTTCACATATTCTCTCTTTATAAAGAGCTTGGCGTTTCATGTGTTTTATCTACCGATCGACTTGGGCACTCGCCTGGTGTAACGCGCATACGTGTAGGCTTCTTGAGGAGTTGGAGGAGAAAGGTGGTTATGGAGATGCCCAAGTAGTCTGGTTTTAGCTTCTTCAAGAACTTCCATGGAATTCGGAGGTGGCGGGAAAACATTGCTATTGACTGTTTGAAAATGTATTTTGTACATAGTAGAGCACGGGGGGGGGGGGGGGGGGGGGGGGGGGGGGGTTGGGGGGTGTTGGGGAGAGAGAGAGAGCGATGCTGTTGTCTATAGATGCTATGCTTATACATGTCTTAAATTATGAACCGGACTTGTGACGAGATCATGAACTGAGATCTCTTCCGAGTTTTTGACGGTGTCTTCCAGTTGTTTGCATAAAAGAGGGAACCCCTTGTTCTGAAATCTGTATGAATTTATGATGCACACAGTTTATTCACAAGTGCTCTTACTTTCACTTCTGTTGTCCAGTTGAATTTTGGGTTCATACAAACCAAGAAGTTAAATGAGTTTTCAAACTGTGATATTGTAAAGCCTCACAAATATTCTCTCTTGCCTTACTCATATGGAGATCTCCCACCCTCACCAAAAAGAGGTTTATCAGTTCAGGTAGTGTAATAGGCCTCAATTCTATTGATTTTTATGAGAAATTTGGAATCTTGTCTTCTTTTTACATAAAGATGTGGGAAAACCTTTTGGCTCCACAAAAAGTTCTTTTGGCAAATGGTGCTCTTTAAAGTTGAAGAAGATAATTGACTTATGGGGAGGACCCAATGTAAGCGCATCCACATATCAAACCGGAGGCACTAAAAGCTGTCTATTTTGTGGGCTTTTTGCTGTTGAAAAGGAGGCCCCAACCTTTTGATGTTCACACACCCAGCATTTGGTGAGGTGAGCCTTTTGTAATCCTTATCCTAATTTAGTTGGAGTGGGCCTCCTCTTTTCTTTTCCCATTGGTTTCTCTCCCCCTCTTTTAGAAAATAGCACATTGCAAGTTAATTTTATGTGGATACAAGCATCTCTCTCTCTCTCTCTCTCTCTCTCTCTCTCTCATTTTTCTTTAGAAAAGGATGCCATTCTATTTGTTTGTTTCTTCTTCCATGGTACTCTTCTTGTTCCTCTCTCTATTTTTGTCTTATATGGTAGTCTTCTTGTTCCTCTCTTTTTTGTCTAATGTAAGTAGAAATTTTTGGAAAAAGAGGTTTAATTTCTGAAAGTAGAGTGTGGCACTATGCTAAATTGCAATAAATAAGATTACCTAGAAACATCGAGTCCCCTTGTAAGAAGAGGGTTTTATGCCCTGTGATTTCAATGTTTGTGGTGGATTCTTCACACCTTGCATGTGACAGCCCTTCTTCCACTCTCTAATGCTAGGGTATCCATCAACACAAGCTGGGTAAACTTGTCTAGGGCTTGAGGCCTGAGCATTATCTGGTTAAGCAAGCCATGGTCAAGCTGGTACTTCATTTATAAGACAAGCCAAAGCTAGCTTAAGCAAGCCATGGTCAAGCCATCTTAAACAAGCCAAGCTCATTTTGAACCTTTTTAATGGGGACACATCGATTATAATGAGGATTTTAACGCGTCTCAAGCCTAAGTAATGGAGGTGGATTGTGTTAAGTAGACAGCCAACAAAAAACTTTGTCAAAACTTTTCACAATGAGTCCATCCTCCTAGAATCTATCTTGGAGATGATTTGGATCCAAAATTTTATGGGTTTATTGTCTCGGCCATCAAGATCACGATTCTAAGAAGAGAGCGAGATTAAACGCCCAAGTGCTATAGTTTTATATTTTTCATTTCAATTCTTCAAATGTCATAAGATTCATAATGTTTTAAGATCCTAGACCATATATTTGTTGGTTAACAAGCGGTGATGATTGACCATGAGACTGCAAGTTCGAACTCCATTTGCTTAAATTTTTGGGAATGGGGGTGGGCAAGGGTGGTTAGCGGGGTGGATGCCTCAACACATTAACATATTACCCAAAAAAAAAAAAAGGAAAAAAAAAGTTTTTGGAGCTCCAAATTCATAAATCTAACAAAAAAATGGATTTGCAATAATTTAGAATGTGTTTGAGGGCCAAAAACCCTTAAAAATAAAGGAAAGTTTATAATGATACTATTTACCTTTGATACAAAGTGGTCACAATTATTCTTGACCATTGGATGTGAAATTGGGTGGCTGCATTTATGTCATAGACTAAGCTCAAATTTTAAAAGAGATTTTCTCTAACTTCTTGGTTATAAAAAATTGTGACCACCTCGTACCAAAGTTAAATTGTCTCTTTGTATATTTGTACGCAATCACTACAAACAAAGTAGATGCCTTACTCCCTGAGAACTTTTCCTTTTTATTTTTGTGAATAGGGTGTTGTTTGTATAGAGCCTAGACTCTAAACAATCAAATTAGAGCCTACCTTCAAATAGTACCGAGAAATGTGGTTTCAATACTAAAAATCTTTGTGATAGCCTTAAAATATATTTTCATTTTTATTTATAAAGTTTAAAGCGCCTAAAAATAGTATAGATCGGCAGATCTATGAAAATCTTGAAAATTGATGGTCTAAAAATGCGTTACAAAATACACTATTTTCGAAATTTAAAATCTATTTTTTTTCTTATGTCCATGCATCTTGATGTTGATATAATTAATTCGAAGATATTTGAGCATCAAAACAACCTCTTCTAGTGAAATTTTTGGGGCTCGAATTTGATTGTTTAGAGCCTCGGCTCTATATAAACTTTTCCCCTTGTAAATAGAGTACTTCACCTCCAGTTTCATTTGATATGTGTTGTTAGTGTATTTATGGGCTTGTACACAAGATTGGACCTCAAAATGGTTTGATCCACTGCAAAACCAAAATTTGAACAAATTAGTTTAAATATATTACTCGTATATTTATGAAATCTTTTTTGTGATACTTTAGGGTGGGTTTTGATTGGGTTCATGAATTACACTTTTTTGTTATTCAGTCGAATAGCTACTAGAATTGGACCAAACATTCTCTGGTTCAAAATCAATGATAACCACTCTGCTAATAGAATCACACCAAACGCTTTCTTGTTTGGTTCTCATAACATTTTATTTTATTTTTTATTTTTTTATTTTAAGGGAAGTCCCCGTCCACGTCATGCATAGCGGACGGGTGCGCAAGTACCCTTCCTATAGTTTAGATCAGTGTTTTAAAAAACGCCGAGTCGAACCGGACTCGCCCGGTTCGACTCGAAAATCGTGAAAAGGGGACCGGATCGCTTAAAAAATCGGAAATCGTCCGGTTCTAGAGAGAACCGGACGATTCTGTACAGTGAATCGCCGATTCACTGTACGGAATCGGCGAGTCCGAACAGTGAATCGACGAGTCCGTACGATTTTTTTTTTTTTTTTTTGTAATCCATGATAGATTTTTTTGTAATACTTGATCGATTTTTTTGTAATCCATGATCGAATTTTTTGGTTTTTTGTAACCCATAATAGAATTTTTTGTAATCCATTATCGAAATGTTTGTTTCCTTTTCTTGTAATCCATGATCGATTTTTTTGTTTTTTTTTTTTTTTTTGTAACCCATGATAGAATTTTTTGTAATCCATGATCGAAAGTTTTGTAATACATGATCGAAATGTTTGTTTTTTTTTTGTAATCCATGATCGAAATGTTTGTTTTTTTTTTTGTAATCCATGATTGAATTTTTTGTTTTTGCTTTTTTTGTAACCCATGATAGAGTTTTTTGTAATCCATGATTGAATTTTTTGTAATCCATGATCGAACTGTTTTTTTCTTTTTTTGTAATCCACGATTGAATTTTTTGTTTTTTTTTGTTTGTTTTTTTTTGTAATCCATGATCGAATTTTATGTAATCCATGATCGAATTTTATGTAATCCATGATTGAATTTTTTGAAAATTTATGATTTTTTTTTTTTAATCCATGATCGAATTTTTTTTTGTAATCCATGATAGAATTTTTTGAAAATTTGTGATTTTTTTTTAATCCATGATAGATTTTTTTGAAAATTTGTTATTTTTTTTTTTTAATCCATATTATTCAAAGAGAAAATGAGAGAGATGATGATTCTGAGGCCACCCTATCCCAGCCATATTATTCACATATCGAGTCCCAATAGCAACAGTGTAGGGATGAGCACGAAATACTGTAAATTAAATGCTGAATGGCGGTTCATGAAGGGAAAGAATATATCAATATTCGCATATTCATTCAAAAACATGAAAATTCTTAATGGAGTACCCTCATTTTTTATTGAATTCCTAAAAAACAATATTTATAATGAATTTTAATAATTTTTTCGAATTTTTTTTAAGCTTTATTCTGACCGATTCACCCGATTCCTGATCCGGATCGCCGATTCGCCGATCCGGATAGGTTTTTTGGAAGCCCGATCCGGGTAACCGATCCGTTTTTTAAACCATTGGTTTAGATTGAATAGAGCCTTATCAAACAGCCACATATGGATTTTTTTTTTTATATTGATTTAAAATTATATTTATCTGAAATCTAAAGTATATATACATTGTATAAAACAAAAATAAAATTTTAAAAAAATATATTTTAAACAGAAAATTGACCAGAGTACCCCTGAAACAATTCACAGAGGTTATGATTGATATTTTGGTTCAAAATATATTTTATTATTTTTATTTAATATAAATATAAAAGTACATACATGCCTCAAATTTCAAATAAATATATATTTTAAATTAAAAATTAAAATTAGTTTCTTGGTGACCAATTCTTGGTTAGCCAAATCAAACCCTTTTATCTCCTAAGTATCTACGGTCAAAATATTCAAGGTCTCATATATAAAGGTGGTTATATATTATGATACCATTGACTTTTAATGCAAGAAGGTCACAATTAATGGTTCTTTATACAAAAATGAATTATATACTATGATATTATTTATTTTTGATACAAAAATGTCACAATCAATTCAAACGACTAGAAACAAAATCAGGCGGTTAAACTATTGATTTTTCTCTTATGCGGTTAAACCAGTTTTGGTTCCCTGTCGCTCTCTCCAGATTTTTCTCTTATGCAGTTTTGGTGCTCTAACTGTTTCTCTCTCTAGATTTTAGGAGTATTCTCCATTGATTTTCTTGGTGTCTTTCTTGACTATGACTTTGCTCTCTTTCTCGACTATGATCTAGAGAGAAAAACCAGATTTGTTGGGATGTGATCTAGAGAGAAAAACCAGATTTTCATGGTCTCTTTCTTGACTTTGATTTTGCTCTCTTATGCAGTTTGGTGCTCTAACTGTTTCTCTCTCTAGATTTTAGGGGTTTCTTCATATCTATAAAGAGAACTCTTGATAGTGGTGAACATTTTCAGCAGTCCATTGAATCCATGATCTACAGAGAGAGAGAGAGAGAGAGAGAGTAGTGACAAATATTGAATGGTGTTAGACAATGATAAAAAATTGGACTTAAGAAAATGTTTCAAACTTGGAAAGAGAGACGGTGCCAAACAAGAAAAACAAAGACAATGATGGCATTAAACCCAAGTCATCACAGAGGAGAAAGATAGCTTTCTATTTGAAACCAGATGGAAGATGAGAGAGAAAGGTAGGCCATTGCAGACAGAAGCATTAACGTCAACTATTTCCAACTGAACAAATGGCATATGAATTTTGTTGCAACTTTGCCAAGAGTTGTGGTTTCATTGCACGACGAGATAAAAGTTATGAGTTGAATGAGACAAGTAGATGCATTCCAAGAAAGTACTATGCGTAAACCAATGGCTTAAAAAGCGGTTCGATGACTTGGATCGGGTACTTCAAAAATCGATCCGGATCGACGAATCGGCGATTTGGATTGGGAATCGGCTGAATCGATCAGATTAAAGCTTTAAAAAAATCCAAAAAAAATATTAAAATTCATTATAAATATTGTTTTTTAGGAACTTAATAAGAAATTAGGGTACTCCATTAAGAATTTTCATTTTTTTGCATGAATATGCGAATATTGATATGTACTTTCCCTACATGAACTACTATTTATCATTTAATTTACATCACACAAAATGATAAACATAGAATTATCATGGAATAAGTATATCAACATACATGGACTACAATAAAGCATACAATTAGTAATATACGATCTAAAAATAAAATGACAGACGACGTCCTTCTTCTTCTTGGTCACGCTAGTGCCATTGATTGAATTCGTTTTGACAATTCATTGATTCGATCTAAAAACGAATCATCGATATTAGCAAGCGTCTGATTAGACCCAAATCCCTGAGTGTTAGTGTTCTGTTGTGTTTCCAATCCAAATCTTCGAAGCTTGTCCATCCTTCATGCCAACCTACACTGTCATGCTCATCCCTACACTGTTGCTGTCGGGACTCGATATGTGAATAATATGGCTGGGATAGGGTGGCCTCAAAATCATCATCTCTCTCATTTTCCCTTAGACCCCCTTCCCACTCTCCCTCATTAGGTGCAATATCACCGACATCTCCGACGAATTGTGGATACGTTGGCTGACTGCTTCCCCTTTCATACTGTTCATCACCTTCTTCAAGATCTTCCTCACCGATAGCCTCAATGAACGTTCTCTTGTGCAACACTGGCTCTTCCTCTTCTACTACCCATTGATTTGTTGTGTCTGTGACAAATATTGTGTTTAACTCTATCGGCCCATAGTCTTCAAGCTTCCTTCTTATTTGTTGCTCTCGGAAGTATAAGTTATAATGAACGTAGATTAGTTTATGAAGCTTCTCCGAAGAGAGTCGATTCCTCTTAGTAATGTGCAACTATTAGAACGTACTCCAGTTGAGCTCACAGCCAGTAACAGAACATGTTTGGGAGAGCACCTTGATTGCTATCATCTTTTAAGTGAGGTGCATCAATACCATATATCTCCCACCATTCAGTTGGATTAAAATGTAAAAAGCATTGTAAGGGCAAGAACAATTCATAAGATTAAATATATGAATGAACAAAATATTAGCGAGGGGATAACCTGGATCCATCTTAATTCGAGAATTCTTGGCAAGTCTAGTTCCGAAGGATCATTTAGCATCCCTATACATAGCAAGCTAAAACAAATATATTTCGTTTTAGTGTATTATTCCTCACAAACATTACAACTCAATGAAGTTCTTACCCAAACATTAAATAATACATCTTGTATTGCTGCTACTTGGTTTCGATGGCTTCTCTCCAACTTTACAATAATGTATCTGACCCCTTCCATAATCTTGTAGGGATGTTCAGGTGTCAAATAGAAAAATTTTAGGTTGAAGTAGTAACCTAGAAAATATATAGATAGAAAGATATCATTTAAAATTTCATAAAAAATAATTTAACATGAAACATTCTAATGATATAAATATATATTTACCAGCATAATGAATTGGACGTCCAAATTTGGTGTTCCACTTCCTTTCTATAATCTCGATCACTTTGCTAGCAAAACTACACTTCTCCCCAATAGCTGATTTCGCCCTCTCGATACCTTCATAAAGGATGCCCATGGTAGCTTTCTTGTCAGCATCCACCATTCTTAACACCGTGATCAAAGGGGCAGTGGCCTCTACGACACTGGAACATCGAGACCAGAACCTCCTATTTGAGACAATGCCGTCCACTTTTATACCGGTATTGGATTTCGAGAGGCGGTCATTTAACCACTCTTCACAGGTAAACAATCTCTTTAATGCACCTTCAGATCCCCGAATAGAGTGCACAGCTAAGCAATCGGTCGCAAAGCGGGGTATGGCATGCCTGATTATCTCTTTTTTCTTAGAGTGTTCTCGAAACAGAAATAAAATTCTAGAGTGGTTGTATATAAATCTCGACACCAACCTTGCTTCCTTTAGAGTCTCCTTCACAATTTTGATCTCACCGATCTCCTCTAATATAAGATCGATGCTGTGTGCAGCACCCTTCCTCTTATCCATCAACTTGCTGCCCGTAAAAACACATGCACGCGCATTGTCCGTAATAAACTTGACTACATGCTAATCTCCCACCTCCTCCACTATCTGATCACATAGTCGTACGTAGAAGTTTGCATCGTTCTTCGTCCCTGATACGTCTTTGCTAGACAAAAAAGTTGTACCTTTTGGGGAATAGGTCAAGAAGTTTAAAAACTCCTTTTTGCTAACTTTATTCAACCAACCATCATTCATGAGAGTAATGTCTATCCTTGGCCAACTCTGTTTATATTCTTCAATCCACTTTGTAACTTCCTCCACCTCTTCATTTAATATTGGCCCACTGAGCTCATATGCCATTTGGGGTTTTATCCCGGCCCAGTTTTCTGGATTGCACTGACCATAGGTGGAAAATATGGGCTATTGGCTACATCAAAGGAAATCCTTTTATCGTAGAACTATTTACCAACATATCTCCCCAACATGTTTCTTGTACATTTAACCATGCATTTTAGGGTAATCTGTTGTGACTTAGGCTTTGAAAGAAATGGGTCTATACGACCATGACCTGCAATACTGGCACTCCTAGGTAAGCTAGAAACAATTTCTTCAACGTCTGATTCTTCTTGATACATATTGCCACCAACCCCTCCATACATATTTGAGCTAGGCCCGTCATATATGCTCGAGCTGGGCCCGCCATGCATGTCTGAGTTAGGCTCACTATGCATGCCCATGTCATAACCACCAGGCATTCTAAACCCGCGTTCCCTCTGATATGTTTCATGTAAACTCATTCTTGTGGCCATCTCCAAGTCATTATTATATTGCTCTTCTAGATCATTCACGTTTGATGGCGTATATAAACTAGCTATCTCATCATCTATCCTCTGCTTTGCAATTTTTTTTCCTTTGGTAGCCTTGAATAATACCGTCATCTGCTTTATTACATTATTAGGGATACTATTGCACGCAGAAACATTTCCCTTAACCCCTGCCAAGTGTTGCTTGAACCTATGTACCCCACTACTTATCACTCTTTGGCAGTAATTACAAATACTTTTGTCTTTTTTGTTGGGTTCAAATCTGACCCCATGTTGCCATGCAAGGTCTTCTACAGATCTTGCCATGGTTCAACTTTAAAATGTAAAAGGTTAAAAATTAACCTGACAGTTGAACATGAAAAATAATCACCATGTGTAGTGATAATATGTAGGGGTAGTTCATGAAGTTATATTTGTTAGTTAATGCAAATACTTCTATTGACAAAAATATTTTAATTCCTACTGGGGAAAATAATTTATTTATGCAACATTATAAATAAAAATAGCCTATATCAGCCACTACATAAAGAACAATAAATTTACATTAATATAGTATCAATAAAAAATATATTTACAATGGTATAGTAATTCACAATGCCAATACATATGGACTTGTCACAAATCTTCATTTCGACAAATATGAATTAATTCCTACTGAGGAAAAAAAAATATTTATGTAACATTATAGATAAAAAAAAATCTGTATAAGTCACACATGCTAAATATTCATACATCTCAATTACAAATATGCAACATAATATAATAAAAAAAGCAAGCTCCAAATATGCCTACAACTCAATTATCAAGAACATACATTTTTTGCATTAAAAATTTAATAATAAAATTGATAATTGCAACTAATATAATTATCATACATGATATTTTACAATGATATTCATTTTAATTTCTCATGATAATGCAATTTAACAGCATGTACTTTTTGCATTAAAAATTTAAAAAATTAAAAATACTTTTTTAAGGCAAAACTGCATTAAAAATATAATACAGTTTAACAACATGTATTTGTTAGTATATTTTTTTGCATTAACAACAAACTAAAAAATACAGCTTTGCATTAAAAATATAACAACATGCCACGATTTTTTTACAAGGATATTCACTTTAATTCCTCAAGATAATACAGTTTAACAACATGAATTTTTTGTATTAAATATTTAAAAAATTAAAAATACTTTTTTAATGCAAAACTGTATTAAAAATATAATACAGTTTAACAACATGTATTTGTTAATGTATTTTTTTGTATTAACAATAAATTAAAAAATACAGTTTTGCATTAAAAATATAATAACATGTATTTTTTTGCATAAATAATCTATCAACATGCAATTTTTTGAACTAAAAATTTAACAATAAAAATTTAAAATATTGTTTAATTCCTCATGATAATCAAAAATAATTTTTCAAAAAATCACGATTTCTCAAAAAAATTGATCAAAAAAAAAAAAAAAAAAAACCCAGTTCTTCACAGACTAACCTAACATCGGTCATTCCAACTAAAAAATCCACCTCAAATCGAATAAATTACATCAAATTTAACACATGTTTTGATAAACATCACTATAAGGAATCAAAGCCCTATAATATTAACACATTATTATCAAAATATTAAAAAAAATCAATTGAATTGAGGAAAAAAAAAAAAAAAAACGCAGTTCTTCACAGATATCAGTCATTTAATCTCAAAAATCAATCTCAAATTGAATAAATCAGATAAAATTGAATACATGAGATGATAAACAACACTACAAAGAATCAAACCCTATAAATTTAATACATGATTTGTAAAATATTGACTGGATTTGATTAAATGGCAGAAAAAAAAAAAAAAAAAATAGTCCACTTTTTTTTAAACAGACATCAGTCTTATTTTCTATAAAATCCAACTCCAATTAAATAAATATAATCAAATTGAATATATCTAATGATAAACTACACTACAAAGAATCACACCCTATAAATTTAATACATGATTTGTAAAATATTGACTGGATTTGATCAAATGGCAGAAAAAAAAAAAAACAGTCCACTTGTTTTTTAACAGACATCACTCTTATTTTCTATAAAATCCAACTCAAATTGAATAAATATAATCAAATTCAATATATCTAATGATAAACAACACTACAAAGAATCAAAACCCTATAAATTTAATACATGATTTGTAAAATATTGACTGGAATTGATCAAATGGCGGAAAAAAAAAACAGTCAACTTTTTTTTTAACGGACATTACTCTTATTTTCCATAAAATCCAACTCAAATTGAATAAATATAATTAAATTGAATATATCTAATGATAAACAACACTAGAAAGAATCAAAACCTTATAAATTTAATACATGATTTGTAAAATATTGACTGGATTTGATCATATGGCGGAAAAAAAAAAAAAAAAAAAAACAGTCCACTTTTTTTTAACAGACATCACTCTTATTTTCTATAAAATCCAACTCAAATTGAATATATTTAATGATAAAGAACACTACAAAGAATCAAAACCCTATAAATTTAATACATGATCTGTAAAATATTGACTGGATTTGATCGCATGGAGGAAAAAAAAAAAAAACAGAGTTTTTACCTATTCTTCGTGCATCCGTGCCTTCAAACTCAAAATTGATATGTATTCCTCCAAGATAATCACAAATTATGAACACAAAATTTTGACCAACACTCTTACAATCACTCAGCCTGAAATTTTACAAAAAATGAAGCTTTATTTCGATTGAAATCACTGAAATGGTGGAAACCCTAAAACTCACTCTTCGATCCAAATTTGTTGATAAAATACTGTGGTTTTAATTCATTTTATTGAGTGAAAATGATTCGAAATGTGAATTAAAGCCTGTAAGATTCGTTCATAAGGCTGAAAACGTTGAAAATCTCAAAAAATGATAAAAAAAATTGAAATCCCGTGAAGAACACTGTGCAGCCCGTGTTCTTCCGGGTGACTCGGACGAAATCGCGAGTCTAATATTGGGAATCGCTCGGTTCTCTCTAGACACGGGCGATTCCCGTTTTATGTGCAAAACAGGCGCGTCTTCGGGCGATTCCCGAGTCGAACCGAGCGAGTCCGGTTAGACTCGGCGTTTTTTAAAACCCTGGTGTAAACAAAAAAAAGAAAACGGTGGCAAAAGGAATGGAAAAAACAACATATTGTGGGTGTCCAACTAAAATGAATATATGTCTAGCTCATATGAACATATGAGCCCAACAGTCCAGATTGAATTTGGGCCGATTTGACGATCACGGATGTCCGGTAGTGCTTGAATTTTTTTTACAGATCCAAATCACTTGAAATTTTAGATGTGTGTTTTCTCCTCAAGACGTACCTAATAAAAGTATAAAAAAAATTATTCGTGAAAAAAAAGACCATCAAAATACCTTCAAAACTTTTTGAGGGTATTTTAGTTAATTTATTTCATGTAAAATATTTTTTTGATATTTTTTTGAAGATTCAACTATTTTTTATGAGCACACGCTTAAAATTTCAAGTGATTTGGATTTGTGGAAAAAAACCAAAATTAAAACACTACCGGATATTCGAGATCGTCAAATCGGTCCATATTCAATTTAAAACGTTGGGCTCATATGTTCATATGAGCTAGTGGGCTAATTTCATCTTTTCCCATATATATATATATATATATATATATATATATATATATATATATATATATATATATATATATATATATATATATATATGGATATGGGAAATACTAACAACCAAGACATTTAACCATCACTTGAACATAATAATATTTAAATAAGAAAATGTAGGGTCTACATCGTACTCTGCTTCCGTCTTAGGGCGATCTACATAGCAGGAAAGGGGCTGGAGTCGTGATGGAGCACCCCCACATCCTAGTCACCATATTGTAGTTATTATTCTCACTGATACTACAAATGGGCTGTTCAAACTGGAACAGGGCATTGGCCGATCTTTTTTTAGCTAGTTTTTTGTCGTCTAGCCAATTGTTTTTAAAAAAAATTCAAAAAAATTATAAAAAATCTAAAAAAAAAAAGGATTTGAAAAAATTCAAAATTTTTTATATAAAATCCTAAAAAATAAGAGATTTTGTAATGTGTTTTTTTTAATGTGATTTATCATTTGGGCAAATATACGAAATTGTTTTGGCCATAAATAGTTATTTTTCTATTTTCCCGTCTTTTTTAAAAAAAATGCAAAAATACTCTTGAGCACAAATCGATTTTTTAAAAATGAGGTTTCTATATTGCCCAGGTTTGATGAAAATAAAATAAAGCCTCTCCTCAAATCTTTGTTCGAAAAATACTTTTGGCCACATAAATCTCTATGATGACTTAAAATCAATTTCCAACATCGACAATAAATTTTAAAACTAAAAATATAGTACTGATCTTGTGGATCTATGAACACTTTTTTTTAAAGCAAAATGGACGGTCTAGATAATTTGTTATAATATATATTATTTTTAGCAGTTTGAAATCCTAATTTTTTTTTACAACCATATTGTTCAGTCGAGATGATCAATGTATAGGTTTTCCAACACGTTACTAGCAATTTTCATTGAGTTATGAAGAGATGATTTATTTATTTTGATATGGTTACAACCCTATCAAACTATTTTTTAAAATCTATTTTTTTCATTGATTTAACTTTATTTGGATGTGTTTAGTTTAATCATAATTTAAATATTTTTTTCATATTATTTTTTTAAACACTTTTTAGCCTGTCAAGACCTGCCTAGTTAAGCTTGAATTGGCCAATATACTGATTACTCAGAATCGGCCGGTGGCCGGTTTCTGAAGCCGGTTCGATTTTTCGAACACTTGTTAGAGAGAGAGAGAGGGAAGAAAGGAGAGAGGACTTCCAAAGAATGTAGAGAGAGGAAAGAAAGTAGAGAGAGAGAGAGGAGTGGGGCGACAAGGCAGAGGAGGTTAAAGAAGAAGTCGCTTTCTGAGATTCTTCTAAATCACTGTGCAATCACCTCATTTTTCTCAACTTTACAGTTTTGGGTCAATAAAATACGCTTTTAATTAACCAAAAAAAATGATGAAATCTCTTTGCTTATTGGTTTGGATGGGCGGTAGAGAGAGAAAGTGCCAGTTTTTTCATCGATTCCTGAGAAAACTAAGTGAAAAATATTTGTTGGGGAGGGTCAAAAAAAGCATCTTAGAGAATTTAGTAGGATATTCATTAGTTAAGTAAAGGACATGCTTTGCGCTAGACCCCTAAATTCTCTCTCTAGAACCTTTCACACGACTCATGTGCTTATCCTAGATTCTTCTGTCACATTATTTTTGCCCCTCTCTCTCTCTACAAATCTATATCTATATATATATATGGAATTTTTTTTTATAGAACCGAGGCTCTAAATAATCAAATAAAAGCCTACCTTAAAAATTTAAATAGAAGATGTTGTTTTGATGCCCAAATATACTCAAATTGATCATCTCGACATGAAATTGCATGGACATGAGAAAAAAATGGATTTCAAGGTTTGGAAATAACGTCTTTTGTAACCTATTTTTGGAACATCAATTTTCAAGATTTTCAAATTTTTATAGATCTGTCGATTACACTATTTTTTAAGCTTTAAACTTTATAAATAAAGATGAAAATATATTTTAAAGCTATCACAAAGATTTCCGCTATTGAAACCACATTTCTCGATACTATTTGAATGTATGCTCTAATTTGATTGTTTGGAGCTTAGGCTCTATAAAAACAGCACCCGAATTGGAAAAAAAGTTCATACAGAGCGGAGGCTCTAAACAATCAAATTCGAAACCTACTTCAAAAATTTCACTAGAAGATGTTGTTTTGATGTCCAAATATCCTCAAATCGATCATCTCAACATCAAGATGAATGCATATGAGAAAAAAATGGATTTCAAGTTTTGGAAATAGTGCATTTTGTAACGCATTTTTGGACCGTCAATTTTAAAGATTTTTGAGTTTTATAAATCTCTCAATCTACATTATTTTTAAAGCTTTAAAGTTAATAAATAAAGATGAAAATATATTTTAAAGCTTCAAAAAGATTTTCAGAGTTGAAACCACATTTCTCGACACTATTTGAAGATAGGCTCTAATTTGATTGTTTAGATCCTAGGTTCTATGCAAACCTCACCTTTTAGAATTACCCTGTATTGTAAATTTAGATTAGGGATGTTAATAGGTGGGAGGGTCTAGGTCAACCCCAACCTAGGCCTACCCGACTAGGTCTTAGTTGGACGCATACCTAATCTGAACTTGTGTTGAGTCCAAGTTGTTAAACCTAGACTTGAGCCATCAGGTTAGGTTGTGTCCAGATCTAGATAAAAGAAAGTTGAATTTTATTAAAAATACTTTATAATATACTATGACCAGTAGAGATTGTATACTTTGAGACAGTTTACCGTTGTTACAAGGAAGTCACAATCACTTGTGGCAATTAAATGTCAAATTAGGTAGTTTGTAGTGTGATAGGAAGGTTAACATTTTTTTTTTTTTGAATTTTTTAGTCTAATCAATGCACACTTACAATACTTGATTTAAAATCAAACAAGAATAATTATTATCTCCTTGTACTAAAAGTAGATGGCTCTTTCTATACTTTTCCTTGATGGTGTTATGTATTTACATGCGCATTATATATACATATCAGGTCGGTTTAACCTTGACTCGGACCCGATAAAATCTACATCAAGATCCAAGCAAGTCTAATATTTGGGTCCAGACTTGAATCATTTTAGATTGGGTCCAGACTTGAATCATTTTAGTTCAACCCAATCCAAGGGCTAATGCTATTTGGGATTCCCTTAATAATTACTAAATAATTATTTACTAAAGACAAATTTAAATTTTGTGTTCTCCAACGTTTAGATCTCACCCTCCAAAAATTAGACCACCTATAGCCAATCTTGGGATACCTTTTATCTCAAGCACATACATAATACAATTTGATTTATTTTTATATATTCAGGTTAGCACTAGGTTGAAGAAGTTATATTTCCAAAATATAGGGCCTTTCCTAGAAGTTTGACCCGAGGTAGTATATAAATAATATGTTCTTGCTGGAGTATGAAATCTTCCAGCCTCATTTAATTGCTAGACCAAGTTCTATGCGAGGGAGTAAATAGACAGTATGCTCCCTCTAGAGCATGAAATCTTTTGGCTTTGCCTCTCTCCCCCTCTCTCTGATCCATTACTTAGTTAATTCAGTAAATAGCTTCTCCCTTTCTCTTTCTCACTCTTATTCAATTAATCCCTCGTTCTCTCTCTAAATTTTTGAGTTGGGCATGTGGGCCAGCTGGACCACCCCGACAAGAGAGATAGAAATCTGCAAATAAATGCTCAAACTAGTGAGAGAAGATCATTAGAAAGATACGGCCTTAGATCTTCATTAATCAAAGCATTACAAGCATAAAATAAAACTAGATTTAAGAGCTTTTAATCTTTCTCATCTAATTAACCCACAAACAACTCGTGGAACAAGTTTTATTTCCTAAAAGGGCATATACATAATCACAAAAGATGGCGCTAATGATGCACTAAATAAAGCTCAAGGCTCGCCTTTCCAATCCATACACAATCATGCTTTCATTTCTCTCTCTAAAAGCATATAAATATATTATTGTTCCCCCTCTCTCTCTCTCTCTAAAACGTGTTCAGCATGATGCATCCCAAAGATTTTGCTGACCCATGCTCTCTCTAGATTTTGATGGCCCACTCTCTCTCTTCTCTTTGGGACCCAATCTCTCTCTAGATTTTGATCTCTATCCCATTCTCTCTCTAAATTTTGATCTCTCTCTCTCTCTCTTACACACACACTCAACAGACTTCATTGTTGGGGTGAACTTCACAATACAGAACGATGACAAATGGGTTCTTCAAGACAACCATATGGAAATAGTGTGCCTAGAGAGAGAGAGAGAGAGAGAGAGGCACAAACTTTTGTAGGAAGAATAGGAGGAGAGAGAAGCATTAGGAGGGACAAACAAGCATTGTGTGCGTGTTTGAGAGAGAATATAATCTTGGATTAGCCTTGTGTGTGTTAGAGAGAGAATATTATCTTGCATTAGCCCTTGTGTGTGTTAGAGAGAGAATGTAATCTTGGATTAGCCCTTTTGTGTGTTAGAGAGAAAGAGAATATAATCTTGGATTAACCCTTGGTGTCTTAGAGAGAGAATATAATCTTGGATTAGCCCATGTGTGTTATAGAGAGAGAGAGAGAGAGAGAGAGAGAGAGAGAGTATAACATTGGATTAGACCAAGCCAATACATGGTGTCACTGAAACTAAAAATCACAAATACAGTAATTCATATAAAATGAGCCTAAGTGATCCTACATACCAAAATTGCCAAAGGCTGATAATAATTGAAGATTGGAACCTTGGATTTAAGGATTCAAGGTTACCAAGAAATAGTTCTCTCCAGCCTGCAAACTTTGCAATGAAATCCCAAATTCATTGACTGGAATTGCCTCCCCTGTGGAATGCACTAGGGCTACACCTTCCCCAAACAAACCCTTTATGTCAAGAGCTCCACTTGGCATTTGAGATGGAATCCCATTGATAAAAACTGGTATAAGACCTGAAATACATGCTTTTAGGAGACTTTTTATGAGCTCAAGAGGAGCAAAATTGGTATATGAATGTGTATAAGAGAGAGAGAAAGATGGATTGATTGATCTTTAGGAATAGAGAGATACATCTTTTTTTTTTTTTTTTCTTTTGGAGGGAGAGAAAGTTACTTTCGTACACACAATTCATCTTGACCATTGGATGTGAAATTAGATGGTTATATTTATCTTATTACACACAATTCATCTTGACCATTAAAAGTGAAATTAGATGGCTATATTTATTTTATTGACCAAGCTCAAACTTCAAAAAAAGACTTTATCGAATTTTGTGAGATACTTTTACTATCAAATTTCACATCACGTCCTTATATAAAAGGTAAATAAATCCCCAAAAAAAATTTATAATGAAAGAGAAATCCTATGGTGGTGCAAAAATTTATTGCAAATTCACTATAACTTGTAACAACCATATTGAATAGAGGAAAACTTCTTACTCCTAATTGCACTGTAGAGAGATATATAGAGAGAAATTGAATAGAGGAGAAACTGCTCCCTCCCAATTGCACTACAGAGAGACCAATGATGAGAAAAACTTATGATGAAAGAGAAATCCCATGGTGGTGCAAAAAAATTATTACAACTCCATTATAATTTGTAACAAGCATATTAAATGACAGGAAACTTCTTACTCCTAATTGCACTGTAGAGAGAGAGAGAAAGAGAGAGAGAGAAATTGAATAAAGGGAAAACTGCTCAGTCCCAATTGCAGTAGAGGGAGAGACCAATGGTGAAAGAGAAATCCTATGGGGGTGCAAAAAATTTATTACAACTACATTATAATTTGTAACAAACATGTTAAATGAGAGGAAAATGCTTACTTCAAATTGCACTCGTGGAAATTTGATAAGGGATCAAGTTGGGTAGAAAGAGCATTTGAAAGACTTCCTACCATACTAAAAGAACACAACATTAGGATGCAGGGATTTAAATCTCCATACTCATAGGTTGATGGCTCGAAAATCTATGGAACCCTAATTATGAAATTAGATTTAGAAATTGGTGTAGACAAAGCACATCTATATACTTTTAAAAATCTCGAAAATAAACAGCACAAATAACTCAGATGCAATATTTTGAAAACTTGAAATTCTTTTTTTACTTTATATCTATACATACCAATTGGAAAGTATTTCAAACTTGTGATTACTCATTTCTACATGATTTTTGAGATGCAACTTATTTTTATTCGCATATGATTGCAGCCTTATATGAACTTTTCCCTCACACATATGAAAGAAACTACAGATGGAGTCATTGAAAATCTTACTTGGCTGGAAAAGAGAGAGAGAGAGAGAGAGTATTAAGGGGTATGAATTGCAGTGATTCTTAAGGTGCAGAGAGAGAGAGAGAAAGAGTTTTAAGGGGTATGAATTGCAGTGATTCTTAAGGGTGCAGATAGAGAGAGTATTAAGGGGTATGAATTGCAGTGATTCTTAAGGGTGCAGAGAGAGAGTATTAAGGGGGTATGAATTGCAGTGATTCTCAAGGGGTAGAGAGAGAGAGAGAGAATTAAGGGGTATGAATTGTATTGATTCTAGAGAGAGAGAGAGAGAGAGAGAGAGCTCATCATACCAGATTGGTATTGCACACTAGATGAAGCAGCTGCATCTATAATGGGAGAAACCAGTTGGTTTTGATCCATCCCCCCCAAATCCAAATTCTCAGTCATACTCATCAGCTCCAAACCGCCAAAACCCAAAGAACTCGATTCCCCAAAACCACCACCAAAAGAAGAAGAAGGAGAAGATGAAGAAGAGAGAGAGGAAGAGGAGAGAGAGGAAGAGGAAGAGAGAGAAGAAGAAGAGGAGAGAGAGGGAGTAGTAGTAGTAGTAGTGGAATTATAAGGGAACCCATAGTGAATTGCACCACCCTGGTTAATCATATGAGCTCCTTGTGTGGCCGCTGTCGTTGAGCCTCCGGGTCGACCAGCGGCGGCAGCGGGGGCCGTCGATTGGAGCTGCCTTTGCCGGCGACGCGATCTCGACCGCCGGTTTTGGAACCAGTAGAAAACATTGGCATCACCCACTGCTCCAAATCTCTCTAAGAGCTTCCTTATTCTCACAGTCTCATCTTTTGGTGGGTTCACCATTCCACTGTTGAAGATGGACTCTAAGATGAGTATTTGTTCAGGCTTTGGAGTCCACCTTGATCTCACTGGCTCTGCTCTCTCTGGTTGTGCTGCCGGGTTTTGGCCACCACCATGGCCACGCTGCTCATCCATTAAATGATGCTCTCTAGAGAGAGAGAGGTGATGCTGTGAGTTTTGGGATTGAAAGATTATTTATAGTGCTTTGAGTTTAAGAGAGAGAAAGAGAGTTTGTAATGGCTTTACATGCTTCTAGTTTGTAGAGAGAGAGAGAGAGTGGTGTATTGAGATTGTAGAGAGAGAAGATGATAATGATGTTTGCTGTGGGCTTCTTTAGGGAGAAATGGTGGTGATGATTGTTGTTCAGGCTCTGTGGAAACAGAAACGATGATGATGAGTTTAGAGAGAGAAAGTTGTGAAGACTGTAGAGAGAGAATGGTTTAAAACTGTGTTCTGAATCCCAAGTTTAGAGAGAGAAACCTCAAATTGTAGCTTGTTTTAGAGAGAGAAAGACTTGATTTTTAGAGAGAGAGGGAGAGAGATCCTTGAAGGGAAGTTGGGGAGTTCAAGAAGTACACGAGAGGATGACATGGGGTATTTATAGGAAGTTGTGAGGAGCTCTATTAAACCATTTCAAACTCTTTATTTTAATAAATAATTTTCTCTAGAAAATAAAATTCTCCCCACAAAACAAAAACCCTAAAATCTAATAGTCCGGGCCTGCAGCCCAATCAAAATGAATAAAACCCCATCTCATAATTCATTAAAAATTACAATTTAAGCATTGAAAAATCATGTTGGCTCGAGCATTAGTTGTGAAAAAAAAATTAAGATTTTAAATTCTAAAAATCGTACATATATTGTAATAAATTATCTAGACTGTCCATTTCATCCTAAAATTAAGTTCATATATATGCAAGATTCGCATTATTTTTTTGCTTCAAATGTTTTATAAGTGTTTGGAAATTAATTTAGATCCATGTAGATTTCTGTTGCCGAAAAGTGTTTTCTCAAGAATTTGAAATAAAAATTTATTTTATTTTCATAAAACCTTAACTCTATAAAAACGTCATAAAGTATTTACCCAAAATAAAAATACAGAAGCTAAAGTAAATTTTAATGCTCTAATGTTGCTCTCTTAGTCGAAGGGGTTATTCTAGATATTTTGATAGAGAGCGAGGGATCTAATGGGGAAATAGCTAAAAAGTATCTAGAGTTTTTTGCAAGTCGGTGTGCCATGGGTGCACGTGATTTTGGTGCATGGGGATATGGGTCAGAGAGAGATGATGGTTATTCAGATTTGCATGAAGAGAGAGAAAGAGGAGAGAGAAAAAGGAGAGGGAAAGAGAGGAGAGAGAAAGAAGAGAGGGAAAGAGAGGAGAGGGGAAAGGAAAGAAACGAGGGAAATAGAGAGAAAGGAAGAAAGAGAGAGAAAGGATGAAAGAGAGAGAAATGAGAGGAAAGAGACAAGGGAATAAAAGAGAGAAAAAGAATAGGGGAAGAGAAAAAAGAAAGAAAAAACCGATTTTTGGGGTGGCAATGGATCCCGACCCGATGGGTAGACTTGATCCGGGTTTGAGTTCAAAAATTAGACTCGATGGGTCAGGTTCGGGTTCAAATCTTAGACTAGAATACTACTCGGGTTGGCGTCTGAGTTCAGGTCTGATAATATTTTTTGGGCCCCAATATATAAAATATGTTTAAATATAATTAAATACATAAATATTTTTAATTTTGGATCAGGTTTGATCGGGTCCGAATTTAGGTCCCACATTATACTTTTAGGTCTGGATTATTTTTGGATCTTGACCCAAACTTCAAGTCCCAATATATAAAGGGACAGGTTTCTATACTTCCCCTACAACATAGAAGATCTATGCGTTCCCTACCATCCAACCATCCAATTTTGATCAAGAGAGCCACCTACTGTTTGATATTAGATCCGATGTCTCAAAGTATTTTATTTTTAGTTTCTTTTATACAAATTGTACGGATATGAAATTTGGTACGTGTCATCTTATCATTGAGGCGCACCTATAAAAAATATTAAAAATACTTTTTCGATAAAATATAATAACCAAAATACCCTTTGAAACTTTAATGGGTATTTTGGTTATTTTATTTTATTAAAAATATTTTTTTTATATTTTTCGCCAGTACGAATTTACTAGAGGATTGGACGTCCAAATGTTGGTGTCAAAATAGTTTATAGGAAAAAATTAAAAATAAAATAATGTATAGACATGACATTGTGATTAGGGCAATCTTAGCCCTCAATTCAAAACAGACGGTTGAATAAGGAGAAGTATATAAGTTTTATGTTGTAGGGAAAACATAAAATGCTTATCATATATGAAATATAATTAAATATATAGAAATTTTAATTTCTGAATCGAATATAAATAAGTTTCTTACATTATATTATATTATATTTTTTAGTCTTGTATCATTTTTTTCAATCAGACCCGGAACCAACCCGACCGGTAGAGAAAAAAAAAAAAAGAGTGAGGAGAGAGAAAGAAGAGAGAATGGAGAGAGAGAGAGGGGGGGTGTGTCGGTCAAATGTGGACTGGTTTTGAGCCCTTAGAAAACGAGGGTTGCTCTCAGTGAGTGACGTAGGGCCCGTGGTGTACAGCACAGACCATTGCATCGCCCTTTCTTTTTTTTAATATTAAATGGGAGGAGAGGGAGTGGCCCTCATGGTTGGCTTAAAATCCGTGCATCTCCCCTCCAAACTTGGCATATTCTGTCCTCATTTTTTTTGTTAATACCAAATTGCCCTTACCAATTTTTTTTTTTTTTTTTTTTAACAGTAGCTATAAACTTTCTATAATTTTAAAATAGATAAATAAATAGAAATGTATAAGATGAGACTCCCTAATTTTAATAAGAATGTCACAATCATTGTCAACCGTTAGATGTGAAATCAGACGGGTGGTGATGTATCACTACTTGAGCACAAATTCCAAACCAAAATTTCTCAAAAGTTGATAAATATTTTAATATGTTAGATTTCACATCCAATGGCTAAAAAAAATTGTGACCTTCATATACAACAAATAAATGGTATTTCACGGTATACAATCCTTGAATAAATAAGTTTTCTCTTTCTTTTTCTAAATTATAGAAAGTGTTTTTGCTAGGCATGCAATACTAACAAAATAAGTAAAATCTCAGTTTAAAACACATCAAAAATAACTATTTTGATATTGAAAAACCTTCAAATCGATCATCTCAGACTTGATTATAGTGGATGTAAATAAAATTAGGATTTCAAGCGTTAAAAATAGTGTCTATTATGATACATTATCTAGACTGTCTATTTCGCCCCAATAATATATATTCACATATTTGCAAGATCTATACTATGTTTTGAGCTTCAAATATCATAGTCAGTGTTAGAAATTGATTTTAAAGCCATCATAGAGATGTCTGATGCTCATGCCTTCCGGACGGGAATTTGAAGTTAGGCTTTACTTTATTTTCATAAAACCTAAGCCTTATAGAAACTACAACCTTCCATTATACACCTACATTTTTGCCAAGGACATGGAGTTTACCTTGTAAGATAATATATATATTTATATATATAAAATGTTTGCTAGGGACCCAAAGTCCTTTTTATTTCCATTTTACATAACAAAGGTAGTGATACCAATGTTATTAAAACTAATTAGTAAGTCAATTAGTGAGAGAATTGGTTAAGTCAAAAGTTGTTCGATCATTAATCAAACAAGTGAGATGGATTCTAAAAAGTGAAGTGAAAAATAAGAATAATGCTTTTAGTACATGAAATATATAAAAAAAATTACTCAATTTTATTTAATTGGTCAAACCGGTCAAAACTAAAAGGTCTGACAAAACCGGTCAATATTGATTTTTTCACCTTTTTTTTTTATCGAACTCGTTTTTGTTTTGAACGATACTAGCCAAAAAACTGATTGGACTGGCCAGTCTAGTCTGGTCTCGAAAACTATAAATAGCACTTTCTCTCTATATATATTACACAGGTATTGGATGGTAACCCCTCTCTCTAATTTCATAGAAGTGGTACTCTTTATGGTAGATAATTTCATAGAAGTGGTACTCTTTATGGTAGATAAGGAGTACCTTCCCGCATGTTGCATTCACCTCTCACCTCAAATGTACGCAGAGACCCCAATACAATATGCTAGGTTACCTAATTATGTTAATTGTTAAGAACTCCAGTAAATGATAATGCCAACTAAAAGGAGAGGCATATCAAAATGCTTTTAAGAGATGACTTACTTAACATGGTACTAATTTTTATTTAATTAAAAATTAAAGCATAAAAATTACTCATGTAGTTTTTTGTTTCATATTATGTAAAGCATACATAGTTTTGATATATTCCCCTCCTAAGCATAATCAGGCAGTTGGGGATGTATACATTTAAAGTTGGAAAATGGTTTGATTGGGCTGCAGCCCTATCAAAATAAGTAAAGCCTCACCCCATAACTCACCGAAAATTGTAATTCAAGCATTAGAAAACTTTTACATTGATCATCTCGGCTTAAATATTATGTTTGTGGAAAAAATTAACATTTTAAGCTCTAAAAATAATGTATATTGTAACAAATTATCTTGACCATCTATTTCACCCTAAAAATAAATTTTCATAGATCCACAAGATCTGTACCATTTTTTTAGTTTCAAAATTTATTGTCGGTGTTGGAAATTGATTTTAAACTCATCGTAGATATTTATGCGGTCGAAAGTGCTTTCCAGATGAGGATTTGAGATAACGTTTTATTTTCTTTTCATAAAGCCTAGGCCTTATACGAACTTCATCCTTTAAATTTTGGATTTTATTTTATTTATAAAAAATAATATATTTTAACTATTAAATTTCACATCTACATCTAAAAGGTCTGGCATAATTGGCTTTATAAATAGGCATGCAGTAAGTATATATATATATAGACCTTTTTCAATTCTAGCCAAAAGGGCTTTTTGGTCCTGAAAAATTATTAGTTAAAGTTCTAGCATCTTCTCCAATATAAAATTTAGGTGAGAGAAAGTTACAGGAAATATTTTAGAGAGAGAGAAGGGGAAAGCAAAAAGTTGGCCATGGGATCAAACCCTCTGATTTGATTTCTTTTTTCTTAGCAACTAAGGATGTTGCCGCTTTTGGCATCTTTTCGAGGTCTTCTAGGGTTTTGGTATTAGCCATAAAAGGAAAAAGTCAGTGTTGAAGAACCTTTTATTATAAATATTTTGAGTTCAGACTGTGGATTTTAGGCCGAAGAGTTGTCAGGGCGTTATCTTTCTGTCAACCTTTTCATGGATTTTTTTTAATTAAAAAAAGGGTGGTTTCAATCTAAGAATGGTGGTGATATTATAAAGGGTGCGGTTTGTATAAAGCCTTGGCTTTATTTAAACAGTCAAATTAGAGCTTACTTTCAAATAATGTCGAAAAATATAGTTTTAATATTGAAAATCTTTGTGATAGCCTTAAAATATATTTTTACTTTTATTTATAAAATTTAAAGCTTCTAAAATAGTATAGATCGACAGATCTCTGAACACTTGAAAATTGACGGTCCAAAAATGCGTTACAAAATATACTATTACCAAAACTTGAAATCTATTTTTTTTCTCATGTCCATGCATCTTGATGTCGAGATGATCAATTTGAGGATATTTGGACATCAAAACAACTTCTTCTAAAAAACTTTTGCGGTAGGCTTGAATTTGATTGTTTAGAGCCTTGGCTCTACATAATTTTTTTCCTATTATAAATAATAAAATAAAAAAAACATTATTTCATGCCGGCTGGACCACATTGCTACATATGCGGTCCAGAAGTGTAAATCATCCATCTTAAAGATGGATGCAAGTAGGTGGTCCATCAAAAAACAATGAAAACTAAGAGTCCAAATGTTTGTTTTAATAGAATTATTATTTATAGTTTTTAATATTTATTTGTTTTTTATATTCATGATCTCCATGTTAGAGATTATCTGTCTTTAAAAACTAAGTGAAAAAATCCATCTCAAAAATAGATTTCTAGGCGGCACCGCATTTCTACATGTGTGGGCTGGGCCTGCATGCTAAACGCGTCCTAAAATAAAGAAAGCCTTTTTTGATTGAAATGCATTAGAGAGGAATTTATGCCCTGTGGACGCCATAATTTTTGGGACATTTAAGGTCGGGTCTAGGTCTGGGTTGACTTTGTTCCAAACCCGACCCAACTAGGATTAAGGTAAATGTGAACCCCACCAGGACCCAAGTCAGGTCCAAGTCAATTAGACTTGGATCAGATTGGGTAGGGTTGGATCATGATCATGGTCAAGTGAACTATGGTCATGGTCAAGTAGACCTGGACTAGATGTTTCTGGTCTAGTGCCTAGGTCCAGCTATGCACCCAATCGGCATGGCCCAACCCATTTTCCACCCTGCCACATTTTCAGAGGAACTGAAGTCATTGCCTTCTTCATAACCAGATATTATCAAATAAAGTCTTTTTAAATCCACCATGACAATTGAAACCTCCCCACGTTTTTTTCTTTTTTTTTCGGCCGTTTTTTCAAATTGACCGTTTAAAAACCCCCTTCTAGCTTGGGTTAACGTTCTCTCTTAGATGTGAAAACATGAATCTTAATATCAGAATTCTACTAGGACCATGTACTTAACCGACCTGAAAAGAAACAAACATGTATGAATCATAATACGAGCATTAAAAATGAAACATAAAACCCATGCACAACAAAAGCACAAAGAATTGTGTGCTTCCCCAAAAGGGGCTCGATCTATAAACACGACAAACTGAAATCCACTATATTAATTATAGTAACATTTTGTATTTTGTAGTATAGAGTTATGTCACACCCCAAGAATTTACAATACTATTATTCCTGAGATGTGACAAACAAAACATATATACATCTATTGATAGGACAAATTTACAGTGGTGAGGTCTTACAAAGTAAATAAAGAAAGCTAGCACAACAACAGTATCTTCCAAGGTTGATCTTGACTAGCACTCAAAATGAATCCGCAGTTATCCTGAAAAAATGTTTACCATAGTTTGATGAGTTTGGCTACTCAGTAAGTGATCATCATAATCCTAAAAATAATCATGATTGAAAGATATCAATATTTTCCAAAATGAGATCTATTAACAGAAATGCATCAACAGTTTTACTTTCAATAAAGGCATAATTAAGTATAATCCGAATAATTGAAATGCATATAACACTTTAACGGTAGTGCATAATTCAAAGCATTTCACAAAATACCCTACTGGCGTCCCAAGTAGGTCACTTATATACCCCATCAGCATCCTGATGGGTCCACTTAATCCCTATCAGCGTCCCAGATAGGTCCACTTATACCTCACCAGCGTACCGGATGAGTCCACTTAATCCCTACCGGCGTCCCAAATAGGTCCACTTATACCTCACCGACGAACCGGATGAGTCCACTTGCATACTTAATTATTTCTAAATCTCTTTATGCATTCGAAAGCAGCAATATCATGTACTCAACATATCACTGAAATCATTAATATGAATTTCACTTAAACCATTAATAACAGTCACTCTCTATAACATTTCAAAAATAACCAATCAATTATTTTGGGCTCAAATTTAGAAAGGTAGTAATTTGTAAAAGCATTCTAGCATAATTGCCAATTTAATATGTATAGAAAAACTCTTATAGAAATTCAAGAATACGGAATTATCACAATTTATGGGATATCAATCCACAAATAAACATTTCACAACAATACTATAATCAATTGCAAAAATGTCAATTTTTAAATAATAAGGCAGTCATTTGCACATGAATTTTACAATGTCTAAATATTCAAAACAGTAGAAAGAAATATCACAATTTTACTAAAAGCAGAAATATCACATTTATTTCTAACAATAGACAAGAAAAATAAATAAATTTATTTTTTCTAATTTACAGCATTCAAAATTTCTAACATAGATAAAATATCACAATTTTTATTAAAAAGATTATTTTTCAAGATAATGAGGTCACGTGCGCATAAAATTTATCCCGCCTAAAATTCATGATAATAAGCAGAAATAATTATTTCATTTCATTTTTAAAAAGAATGGATTATTTTTCGAGACAATGAGGTCACTTACACACAAAACTTATAAAATAAAGATCCTGGACGGAAATATCACTATTTATTAAAAACAGACTATTTTTCAGGAAGACGATGTCACTTACACATAAAACTTATAAAATAAAGATCCTGGACGGAAATATCACTATTTATTAAAAACAGACTATTTTTCAAGAAGACGATGCACTTACACACAAAACTTATAAAATACAGATCCTGGACGGAAATATCACTATTTATTAAAAACAGACTATTTTTCAAGAAGACGATGTCACTTACACACAAAACTTATAAAATAAAGATCCTGGACCGAAATATCACTATTTATTAAAAACAGACTATTTTTCAAGAAGACGATGTCACTTACACACAAAACTTATAAAATAAATATCCTGGACGGAAATATCACTATTTATTAAAAACAGACTATTTTTCAAGAAGACGATGTCACTTACACACAAAACTTATAAAATAAAGATCCTGGACGGAAATATCTCTATTTATTAAAAACAGACTATTTTTCAAGAAGACGATGTCACTTACCTAAAATATTTGAGAGGGAGCTTCCGATAAAAATTCGGCTAGGGAGAGGAGCTCACTGTGTTTCGAACAGAAAGGGAAAGATTTCAAAAGTTTTCTAGGGTGGGAGTCCTCGCCTCTCGTATTTAAACTCTTACGACACCTTATTATAATATTTTATTAAGTGACACCTCATAAACAAGGTGTAACAGTTACAATACCCCTTATATGCTTAAAGCCCACGTCCACTTGACGTGGCAAGGCAGGAGCAAACAAAAGAAACTTAACCAAAAGATTTTGAAAATAGTGATGGTCCCTAAGGACCATCATGCTCATATAGACCATCACTTATTAAAAGTTTATTGTCCCCTGTTTTTTTTGAAAGTTTAAGATTGTTACATTCTTCCCTCCTTAAAGAAATTTAGTCCTCTAAATTTATGTACTTGATTACTGAAAAAGATAGAGATATTTTTCTCTGATATCGTCTTCTCGTTCCCAAGTCGACTCTTCTCTTGAATGGTACTGTCATAATACACGGACCAAAAGAATCTCCTTGTTACGCAACACTTGCACCCTTCTATCCAGTATCAAAATTGGTTGCTCAATGAAGGATAGGTCCTTCCTGATCGGTAAAGGTTCATATTTCAAGATATGGGATGGGTCGAGCTGATATTTTCGTAGTGATGATACATGAAAGACATTATGGACGTTTGTCATTTCGGGTGGTAAGGCAAGTCTATAAGCGACACCTCCGATTCTTTCCAGGATTTCAAATGGTCCGATGTAACGTGGGCTCAACTTTCCTTTCTTGCCGAATCTCATAATGCCCTTTATTGGTGAGATTTTTAGGAAAACTCGATCACCTTCCTCAAATTCAAGATCTCTCCTTCGATTATCGGCATAACTCTTTTGCCGACACTGAGCTGTCCTGAGCCTTTCACAAATTAATGTTATTTTATCTATGGTTATCTGGACAATTTCTGACCCCAAAAGCTTTCTTTCACCAACCTCGTCCCAACATATGGGTGACCTGCATTTCCTTCCATACAGGGCTTCATATGGTGCCATCTGAATACTGGCTTGGAAGCTATTATTATAAGCAAACTCAATCAGGGGTAAATGGTCATCCCAGCTTCCTGTAGGGTCAATAACACAGGCCCTCAGCATATCTTCCAAGGTTTGGATGGTCCTCTCCGATTGTCCATCAGTTTGGGGGTGAAAGGCAGTACTAAAGGCGAGTCTCGTTCCCATGGTTGACCGTAGTCTAGCCCAAAATTTAGAAGTAAACCGAGTATCCCTTTCCGATACAATACTGACAGGAACTCCATGCAACCGTACTATTTCCTTAATGTACAACTGAGCCAGTCGATTCAAAGTGTACGTCGTGCGAATCGGTAGAAAGTGGGCAGCTTTGGTCAACCGGTCTACAATGACCCAAATGCTATCATGTCCTGAATTTGTTCTAGGCAAGCCAGAGACAAAATCCATAGAGATGTGCTCCCACTTCCATTCTGGCACGAGTAAAGGCTGCAACAACCCAGCGGGCCTTTGATGTTCAGCTTTTACTTGCTGGCATGTTAGGCATTTAGACACAAATAGTGCTACCTCTTTTTTCATATTATTCCACCAAAAGGTTTTCTTCAGGTCCTGATACATTTTAATACTTCCGGGATGTATTGTATAACGAGAATGATGTGCTTCTTCTAAGATAGCTTTCTTTACACTTTCATCATTCGGGACACAAACCCTACCTTTGAATCTTAGCAAATCCTCATTACATATAGAGAATTCATCTCTCTTTCCTTGCTTCACCTCTTCTATAATTGTTATAAGCTGAGGGTCTTTCTTTTATGCCAATCGAATCTGTTGGATTAATTGGGGTTCCGCCTTAATATTGGCAATCATACTTACCACACCATTAATGGACGGAGTTGAATACCAATCCACTATTTCCTCTAACAATCGCATTTCTTGGATCATTAGATGAGCTAAGACTCCCGTAGATTTTCTACTTAGAGCGTCGGCCACAACGTTAGCTTTTCCTGAATGAGAATGGATTGTACAATCATAATCTTTTAAGAAATCCATCCATCTTATCTGCCGCATGTTTAAATCCTTCTGAGAGAAAAGGTATTTCAAACTTTTATGATCCGTGTATATTACGAATTGCTCACCATATAGATAATGCCTCCATATTTTCAAAGCGAATACTATTGCAGCTAGCTCCAAATCATGAATTGGATATTTTTTCTCATATTCTTTCAACTATTGCCACTACTTTCCCATATTGCATTAATACATAGCCCAAACCTTTATGTGAAGCATCACTATAAATCACAAATCTCCCACTCCCCTCAAGAATAGTTAAAATAGGTGCTGAAGTTAATCGAACTTTTAGTTCTTGAAAACTCTTCTCACATTCACTTGTCCACTCAATATAGACATTTTTCTATGTCAATCGAGTCAATGGGGTTGCGATTCGAGAAAATCCTTCTACAAATTTTCTGTAATATCCTGCCAATCCCAAAAAGCTTCGAACTTCAGTCACATTACTTGGTTGTTTCCAATTAACAACGGCTTCAACCTTTGAAGGATCAACTGATAGACCTTCTTTTGATATGACATGTCCTAAAAATGTCACTTGTTCAAGCCAAAATTCACATTTACTAAGTTTGGCATACAATTTCTTCTCTCTTAATATTTGCAATACCACTCTTACATGCTACTCATGTTCCTTCTGATTCTTGGAATAAATTAAAATATCATCGATGAATACCACAATAAATTTATCCAAAAAGGGCTTAAAGATCCGATTCATCAAATCCATAAATGCAGCTGGTGCATTGGTTAATCCAAAAGGCATGACTAAAAATTCATAATGGCCATACCTTGTTCTGAAAGCTGTCTTGAGTACATCTTCACTTTTAATCTTAAGCTGATGGTATCCAGATCTAAGATCAATTTTTGAAAACACTTGTGATCCTTGTAATTGATCAAATAAATCATCAATTCTAGGTAATGGATACTTATTTTTCACTGTCACTTGGTTCAACTGTCTATAATCAATACACAATCTCATAGTCCCATCTCTCTTTTTGACAAACAATATTGGAGCACCCCAAGGTGACACACTGGGCCTGATAAAACCTTTATCTAATAATTCTTCCAATTGTTGTTTCAGTTCTTTAAGTTCTGCAGGAGCCATTCTGTAAGGTGCCTTAGAAATTGGTGCTACCCTTGGCAATAATTCAATGGAGAATTCAATTTCCCTGTCAGGCAGTAATCCTAGCAATTCTTCAGGAAAAACGTCGGGAAATTCTCGGATAACCGGAGTGGTATCCAAATTTATTTATTCCTTCCTATCTTCTTTGATATAGGCAAGAAAGCCTTGACACCCTTTTCGAAGGAGGCGATTAGCTCGAATACAAGAGATTAAATATGATGGGGAGTCTTCTTTGACACCATTGAAGTAAAATACTGGTTGATTCGGAATACTAAAGGTAACAATTTTCTTATAACAATCAATACTTGCCTGGTATGCAGAAAGCCAATCCATGCCTAAGATTACATCAAAATCTTGAATTTCCAGGAGTATTAAATCAACCAACAGTTCCTTTTCTTCTATCTTTATTACACATGATTTGTATATTATATTGGTGTTAATTGAATCTCCCATCGGTGTGGCTACCTTTAGAATGTATTCTAATTGTTCTGGTTCTACCTTTAAGTGGCATGCAAAGTGTTGTGACACAAATGAATGAGTAGATCCAAGATCAATCAAAACATGAGCTACTTTTTGGAAGATAGTAAGAGTACCTTGGATCACTGATTTTGAGGCCTGAGCGTCTTGCTCGGTAATCGCAAATACTCTTCCCTTCATCTGAGGCTTTGGAGCTATCTCTCCCTGCTTTGGAAGCTGTTGTGTCTGTAAGCTAGGACATTGTTTAATCTGGTGTCCCAATTTTTCACATTTAAAACAGGCTCCGGTATTCCAATAACAAGGGCTTGATCCATGATTTTTTTCACATTTTCTACATGGTTCTATTGGGTTTTGAAATGACGAGGGCCTTGACTTCTTGTTTGGCCTTTCAAACTGTTGTCGATTAGATGATGTAGGTCTAACATGACTGTTCTGATTTTTTGTCTTTTGGTAATCTTCAAAATCTTTTTCGATAATTTGGGCACGATCCACTATTTCAGCATAAGTTCTTAATTTCAAGACTGATATTCTGCTTCTAATAGCTGGCCTGAGACCCCTTTCAAATTTCTTCACCTTTCTTGCCTCATTGTTAATCATATGTGGTGCAAACCTGGCCAATTCAGTAAACTTGGCCTCGTACTGTGCTACTGTCCTATTCCTTGGATTAATTCTAGAAATTCCATTTCTTTTTGGTCTCAAATAAAATCTGGGAAATATTTTTCATTAAATGCCTCTAGAAATACTTCCCAAGTCAAGGTTTTATTTTCTTTGACCAATACTCCTTTTGCCATTCGCCACCAGTGTTGTGCCTCACCTTCTAACATAAAGACTGCCAAGGCCACCTTCCTATCATCAGGACATTCCATAACCTCGAATATTTTTTCCAATTGCATAATCCATCTCTCGGCTTCCAGTGGCTTTACAGCACCCTTAAAAGAAGGTGGGTTTAATTTCTTAAATTGTTCAATATTACTCCCACCATTTCCTGTAACGGACTGCCTGGGTGGATTGTTGTTTTCCATCTGATGTTGCATTAGAGCAACCATATTTTCCAAGGCTTTGTGAATTCCTTCCATATTGGCTTCAGCTATTCTGAATCTTGACTTTATCTCAATCTGTACACACAATAAATGTGATTTTAAGTACATTCTTTTTAAATTTCCTAAGGATCTTAAACCTATTGCTCTGATACCATAATTGTCACACCCCAAGAATTTACAATACTATTATTCCTGAGATGTGACAGACAAAACATATATACATATATTGATAGGACAAATTTACAGTGGCGAGGTCTTACAAAGTAAATAAAGAAAGCTAGCACAACAACAGTATCTTCCAAGGTTGATCTTGACTAGCACTCAAAATGAATCCGCAGTTATCCTGAAAAAATGTTTACCATAGTTTGATGAGTTTGGCTACTTAGTAAGTGATCATCATAATCCTAAAAATAATCATGATTGAAAGATATCAATATTTTCCAAAATGAGATCTATTAACAGAAATGCATCAACAGTTTCACTTTCAATAAATGCATAATTAAGTATAATCTGAATAATTGAAATGCATATAACACTTTAACGGTAGTGCATAATTCAAAGGATTTCACAAAATACCTTACTGGCGTCCCAAGTAGGTCACCTATATACCCCATCAGCGTCCTGATGGGTCCACTTAATCCCTATCGGCATCCCAGATAGGTCCACTTAATCCCTGCAGGTCCACTTATACCTCACCGGCGTACCGGATGAGTCCATTTAATCCCTACCGGCGTCCCAGATAGGTCCACTTATACCTTACCGGCGAACCGGATGAGTCCACTTGCATACTTAAATTATTTATAAATCTCTTTATACATTCGAAAGCAGCAATATCATGTACTCAACATATCACTGAAATCATTAGTATGAATTTCACTTAAACAATTAATAACAGTCACTCTCTATAACGATTCAAAAATAACCAATCAATTATTTTGGGCTCAAATTTAGAAAGGTAGCAGTTTGTGAAGGCATTCTAGCATAATTGCCAATTTAATATGTATAGAAAAACTCTTATAGAAATTCAAGAATACGGAATTATCACAATTTATGGGATATCAATCCACAAATAAACATTTCACAACAATACTATAATCAATTGCAAAAATGTCAATTTTTAAATAATAAGGCAGTCATTTGCACATGAATTTTACAATGTCTAAATATTCAAAACAGTAGAAAGAAATATCACAATTTTACTAAAAGCAGAAATATCACATTTATTTCTAACAATAGACAAGAAAAATAAATAAATTTATTTTTTCTAATTTACAGCATTCAAAATTTCTAACATAGATAAAATATCACAATTTTTATTAAAAAGATTATTTTTCAAGATAATGAGGTCACGTGCGCATAAAATTTATCCGGCCTAAAATTCATGATAATAAGCAGAAATAGTTATTTGGTTTCACTTTTAAAAAGAATGGATTATTTTTCGATGGGGTCACTTACACACAAAACTTATAAAATAAAGATCCTGGACTGAAATATCACTATTTATTAAAAACAGACTATTTTTCAGGAAGACGATGTCACTTACACACAAAACTTATAAAATAAAGATCCTGGACGGAAATATCACTATTTATTAAAAACAGACTATTTTTCAAGAAGACGATGTCACTTACACACAAAACTTATAAAATAAAGATCCTGGACGGAAATATCACTATTTATTAAAAACAAACTATTTTTCAAGAAGACGATGTCACTTACACACAAAACTTATAAAATAAAGATCCTGGACGGAAATATCACTATTTATTAAAAACAGACTATTTTTCAAGAAAACGATGTCACTTACACATAAAACTTATAAAGTAAAGATCCTGGACGGAAATATCACTATTTATTAAAAACATACTATTTTTCAAGAAGACGATGTCACTTACACACAAAACTTATAAAATAAATATCCTGGACGGAAATATTACTATTTATTAAAAACAGACTATTTTTCAAGAAGACGATGTCACTTACACACAAAACTTATAAAATAAAGATCCTGGACGGAAATATCACTATTTATTAAAAACATACTATTTTTCAAGAAGACGATGTCACTTACCTAAAATATTTGAGAGGGAGCTTCCGATAAAACTTCGGCTAGAGAGAGGAGCTCACTGTTTTTCGACCAGAAAGGGAAAGATTTCAAAAGTTTTCTAGGGTGGGAGTCCTCGCCTTTCGTATTTAAACTCTTACGACACTTTATTATAATATTTTATTAAGTAACACCTCATAAACGAGGTGTAACCGTTACAATACCCCTTATATGCTTAAAGCCCACGTCCACTTGACGTGGCAAGGCAGGAGCAAACAAAAGAAATTTAACCAAAAGATTTTGAAAATAGTGATGGTCCCTAAGGACCATCATGCTCATATAGACCATCACTTATTAAAAGTTTATTGTCCCTTTTTTTTTTTTGAAAGTTTCGGATTGTTACAAGTTATCTCTCAACTCTCGACAATATACAATCGAGCCATTCTTTTGAACCACCTCTTTCAGCAGACAATGTTCGCCAATCAAGCATCCTTTTCTCTATCTAAACCACTATCCAAAGATAACCATGAGAACAACCGAGAATTTCTCTCACTAATAAGTGATACAACCCAAAATCTCTATAAAAAATGCTTATGTATAAATAAATAAAAAATAATCTCTCTCTATCTCTTGACATACATTGTATCTCTCTCTAGAAAGCATGCTTCTCCCTCTAGGAGCCCGGCCTCTCTACGCAAGAGGCATTCAATGACCCCCAACTAGGGCCACCTACTCTTTTTATTACTCTCATCAATAGTGTTAATGAATAGGGCTGAAAATTTACGCTGTTTGGATCCAAAATTCGAATTTTGGATCTTATTCAAATTTGGATCTGAGGATCGGATCTGGATCTAAAATTTGGATCTGAATAGTATTTAGGATCGGATATGGTATAGATGGGATACGATTCAGATCCGACCTAGTCATTGATATATTATATATTATTATTATTATTATTATTATTATTATTATTATATATTATATAGTATTTTTTTTGTTATATATTGTTTTATAATATAAAATATTTTTTCTTGGAGCCGCTTAGGTCCGGATCGGTTTCTTTTTTGGTAGATTGAAATTACCGAAATTACCTTTACCTTTAATTACCCCTTTTGTAAGGCAATTCAATGGTTGTAACATCAGACCTATCTTTTAGTTTTTGCTCAATATTGTCCCTTTTTCATAGTTTATTTATATTTTAGCGATCCGAGCACATCAGACGCTGCTTTTGAACTACTTCTTTCTTAAGTATCTATAGTCCGATATTCAAAATATATATATATATATATAACATAGTGGTCCAACATTCGTAACATCGAACCATCCTATAAAGAAGGATAGGCCGAAAACATCGGGTGGTCTAATGTTGTAGTTATTGGACTACCCTACAAATCAAGCGGTTCAATGGTTTAGACAATGGGTTGAACCACAAGTGTCAAAAAAATAAAAAAATTAAAAAAATAAGCGATTGATGTTTGAAACATTAAACTAGGGCAAAATTGCAGAAAAAAAAAAACAAAAGACTCAAGGGAGTGGGACCTTGCAGTCACTTAATGAACTTATAGACCAAAAGTTAAGTTTTGTAATTTTACACAGTTCGTATGTAAAAAGCCGCTTTTACCTACAAATTACAAAATCCATTATATCCTTTGAGAAGGCCACGCGTCAACAACTTCATTGAAGCTAAAAGCAAAATTATTTTCATTGGTATAAAACATGGTATTAATGCTTTGCGTTTTGGCGAGGGCTCATTGCCAATGAAATATCTTGGATTACCATAGTTCCAAATATATTTAAAGCATAATTTTTGTCATGGTCTCATTGTTAAAAAATGTGAAACAAAATGAGATCATGGCAGGCCCTATCTCTGTCCTTTGCAAGTCGCTTACAACTTGTTAAATAAGTTCTTAGCTCCTCTGACAACTATTGGATTCACTTCAATGAAAATTTCTTTGGGCAGGGGTTGCAGAGAATAAGAGGCTCCACCTTGTTAAGTGGAAAACCATATGTTCAAGCTTGGAAAAAGGAGGCCATGATATTCTCATGACCTCTGATTTTAATTTGTCAGATATGATGAAATTGGCATGGAGGATTGTTATTAATCCCTTTTCTGTTGTCTCATTTTTTCAAACATCGCTATTTCAGGAATTCATTTACATTATGTGCTAAAAGCCGTATCTGCTCTTTTGCTTGGAAGAGGATATTGAGGAGTCTAAATCACCAGCAACACAATGTTCGGTGGAGAATTCGTGATGGCTCGACCATATATTTTGGGGCGGACCCATGGTTATCTGAAAGGTTTATTTGGGAATCCTTTGGTTATGATATCCACATAGATTTAGACAACTTACACAAAATTAAAGTTTCGGATTACCTCGAGGGATTTTCTCAATTTTGGGTGCTACCCTCTCCTCCTTCAACCTCTTTGATGTGTATGGGAGGCAGTGAGGTCATTCAAGGCTTCACTCCAACCTAGCAAAGATTTTATTGTATGGATTCACTCGACTCATGGTAAGTTTTCAGTCAAGGATGCTTGGGAATTCATTAGATGTGGAGGCAACCCTCAGCCCACCTTTGAAGCAATGTGGTCCTCCCATTCCCATCCGAGAGCTAAGTGGTTTTCTTGGTTCTCTCCATCTATGCCTTCCAACTTTCATTTTCTTGCAAAATAAGGGGTGTTACTTTAGCACCTATGTGCCCTTTTTGCTCGAATTGTGATGATAACCTTGACTACCTTTTGCCTCAATGTACTTTCTCAAAGGTCTTGTCAAAGGCCTTATGGAAATCCATTGCATGGAGGTTTAGCAAAAAAAATTTCTTTGAGCAATCAATTCCCCTCATGATGCTTAATAAATGGATCAATTGTCGCCTCAACTCTAAGGGGTTGCAACATGTTTGGATGTCTTTATTTTTTCACTATCATATGGTTCATATGGGAAGAGTTGTGGAAATTAAAAGCAATCCATGAAAACTAAAAAGAAAAAACAAACACAAAAAAAATAGACAACCAACCACAACGCAATGATATACGTGGTTCGACAACGTGCTTAGGTCCACGGGAGATGAGAATTTTTTTATTGACAATGAAAAATAAAGTTACAAAAGCTTTCTTCCTCATGCCTCTCTGATTACAAAACAATCTGCGTTTTTTTTCATCTTAACTCTTAACATTCATCGGTACAATATAAATAGAGTCATATACAAATTATCAAAATACCCATGTAGAGATATATATCAAACCATGTACACATATATATCGAGTTCCAGATAAATGGTATAAATTACCGAAATACCCTTATACAGATATTTGAGATTGTCCTCAGGGGCTGCCGTCCCAAAACGCCTGCAGGGGTCGAGTCAACCGAGTCTACCTGCACCGGACACTCCTCTAGGCCTCAAGCCCTTCGGGCCGTCGGCCCTCCAAAGTTGTCCCTTTGATTCCACCTTGACAGATCTATTTCTTCATAATACAAGACATCAATCCTCAACAAGAACATAACAATCGTCTCTTCGGAGGTAGATCAGCCAAGTGTGAATCCTTGACTACTCGAATTACCTGTCATGTTAGAGATTTGGTTGATGCCAATCCTCGTCTTTTCATGTTTCTGAGAAGCCTATAATACAAAATTTCTTGATGCAGTGACGTGAACAGAGAGCCGGTACCAGATTTCATGGACGACTCCACCCCTTGGACACTTTAAGCTCATTATTAATGGTGCTTCTATTTACAATCTTGGCCCTTCTGGCTGTGGTGGTGCCTTATGTAATGATAATGGGCATTTTATTGCGGCCTTTGCAAAACCGCTTCGTGTTGCTTCCAATAATTGTGCCGAGTTCCAAGCACGAGCTTCAGCTGTTGAATTGGCCATTCTATTGAAGTGTTTCCCTCTCCTAATTGAAAGCAATTCAAGTCTCCTTTTTAATGGCTGTCATAAGCCTCCTTTGAATGCTCCATATTGTTACCGCTGATTGCCTTCACATGCTCTCCTCTAGTGGACATCTTTTGCGGATTATATATATTTTCTGTGAGGTTAATATGGTAGTTGATTCTCTTGCAAAGAAAGCTATATCCTGCTCTGAAGCTACTGTATGGAGGGCTAAGCCCCCTGATTTTCTCTCCATTCCTTATTTTTTATGTTGCACAGATCCCCTATGACAAGATTGTACTCAGTTGAGCTTGTTTTTTTTCTAATCCATTCGTAAAAAAAAACAAGTAGGAGCCTTTCCCCAATGGCTTACCCAAAAAAAAAAATTCTTTTACTCACCCTATGGATACTTGAGAGAGAGAATTTGTCATGTCATCTTTGATTCACCTTATAAACACAGAGAAAGAAAATTTTTCATATATTCTTGGGAAAATTACGTAAGCATTGTTTTAGTTTTCGTTATTGTCAAAATATCGAATACTTTCCACTATTACTGATATGTCTGTTTTTTTTACTTCATAACAATTTTTGTTTAAAAAAGATGAAACTACCCATTTTCGGTTTTTCAAAAACCGAAATCAAGCTAATTTCGGTTTTTGAAGATTCGAAAATAGCCAATTTTTGGTTCATCGAGAACCGAAATTTTTTTTTTCTCTTATGGGTCCTCTGCATATTCTCTCTCTACCTCTCTCTCTCTAAATTACTCGAGTAAAAATGGTTTTTTTTTAAACTCTCTCTCTCCCCTTCACCCAAGGTATTGAGAGAGGAATTTGGCCTTGTCTGGACATTCTCATAGCTCAAAGAGCTTCAATTGACGATAGATCTCTTCTTGAAGGTAGGGCATCATGGGCTGGGTCATCAGATTTCCATTCTCCTCTGATGTAGGGGCTCAAACTGGTCGGTCCTTTGATTTTATCAGATAACTGTGACTTCAACGAGGAAGAGAGAGAATACACCATAATAGAGAGAAAACACCACAAAGGAGGTAGAGAGAGAATACGCCACAAGATTTCTCCTAATTTTCTAATCTCCTAACTCGTGAGACTTCTCCTAAATTTAGCTCGACAACAAACCAATAATGACTCCCCAAAATATGAGAAAAAACAATAACAAGGGAAAGGCTTCTGGTCAGGTTACGAGATTGTCATTAATGGACTGGCTCATGGTTCAACCACTCAGCACAATAATCAGAACCAAAATCGAAGGGGTCCTCCTAGAGCTAACGCTCTAAATAATAACCGAGCTAACGCTCCAAATAATAACCAAAGGCGAGATGATGATTTCACTCCTCTCAAAGACCTCTAGAAACTAGTTGTTCCCCCTGAATACGCCACAAAATTTCTCTTAATCTTTTAATCTCATAATCCATGAGAGTTCTCTTAAATTTAGGGGCTCAAAGTAGTTATTCCCCTTTGATTTTATCGGATAACTATGAATTTAGAGAGATAGAGAGAATACGCACAAGTTAGAGAAAATATTTTTGCGATTATTGAAGAACCGAAAATTTAAAATTTTCAATTTTTCAAAAGTCAAAAGATCGTTTTTTAAAAACCGAAAATGGGTAGTTTCATCTGTTTTAAAAAATTATTATGAAGTCTAAAAAATGGATATATCTGTAATAACGTAAAGTATTTTGTATTTTGATAACAAGAGAAACTAAAACAGACATTTAAGTAAATTTCCCTATATTCTTTGATTCACCTCATAGAAACCTCAAAGAGAGAGACATCTTTGATTCACCTTACAAGCACATTACTTTTCATATGATCTTTGATTCACCTCATGGACACCTCAAGAGAGAGTGTACCGATACCATTTGAGTTCTCAAAATCCTAACCCTAATCTTGAAGATTCATAGTCAAAATTAGGAGTGGCAACTAATGGGAAAGCTTTTTATGTCCCCCTACAACATAGAAGTTTTATCCTCCCCCTTATCCAACCGTCCAATTTTGAATGGAGGGCTAAGAATGTCCCAATCACAATGTCACATTTCTACACTATTTTATTTTTAATTTTTTTCTATAAACTATTTTGACACCAAATTTTGGACATCCATTCTTCTATTAAACTTGCACTAACAAAAAATATATAAAAAAAATATCATCTATTAAACTCGCACTAACGAAAAATATATAAAAAAAAATATTTTCAATAAAATAAAATGGCTAAATACCCCTTAAAGTTTCAAGGGCTATTTTAGTCATTATTTTTTATTGAAAAATTATTGTTAATATTTTTTGTAGGTGCACCCCAATGAGAAGATGGCATGTACCAAATTTCATATTCAAAAAATTTGTATTAAAAAAATTAAAAATAAAAACTTTGAGATGTCGGATCTAAAATCAAACGATGACTGGATGAAGTGTACTTTCATCATAAATGTAGAGTTGTCCATTTTAAATGGAAAATAGATTTTATTCAAAATAGCAGCAAATATGAAGGAATGCTAGGGGTGGCATTGGACACGGGATCTGAAGTCGAGACCCGACACGGGTCTAGGTATGGGTCTAAAAATTGAACCCGACAGGTCAAGTCCAGGTCCAAATATTTGACCTGAACACTATTCGGGGCCGGATCCATGTGGACCCAACCCAAATAGTGTTATGATATAAATAATATTAAATTAATATTTCAATAAATACAACTATATATTTTTAGTTATAATATTTAAATAACATATATATATATATATATATATATATATATATATATATATATATTGGGTTAGGTCCTGGTCTAGATCCAAGTCGCATTTTTTGTTGTCGGCTTTGGGTCCGCATCCTGTTGGACCAAACCCATACCCAACCTGTTGGCACCCCTAATTGGAATGCTACTCTTTGCTAGCTTAAATTATAAAGAAAAGGTTCCTATACTTCCCCTACAGCATAGAAGATTTATGCTTCCCCTACCATCCAGCCGTCCAATTTTAATCAAAAGAGCCACTCACTGTTTGATCCTAGATCCAACGTCTCAAAATATTTTATTTTTAGGTTGATGTTTATACCTCTGAACCATATATTGTAGAAATGCGATCCAGCCGCATGAAACAATTTTCCTTCAATAAATGGTCTACAATAAGTCAAACGCATTTAGTCGTACAACCAAACAGGCCCTTTAATTTACACATGAATTTTCCATAGAAAAGAGGAGAAAGTAGGGTAAGACCTAGCTTAGACCTCTAGGTGGACCATACACTTGGAGGCCACTGACTCCCAGCAAGTTTTTTTTGCTGAGTAATGCATTTGTTTATAGCAGTTACTTTCAATGATCTCCAATGGAAGTTGCCACGAAAAAACCTACTTCTCTCTCTCTCTCTCTCTCTCTCTCTCTCTCTCCAATGTAAATTTTTGGTAACCAAAGGCACCATCTTTTAAAAGTCATCCTTTTTATTTATGTCCCTTTCAAAGAGGTTAAGTGGGAGCTGACATGAAACCCCCCCCGCTCTCTCTCTCTCTCTCTCTCTCACACACACACACACAAACACACACCCCAAGTAAAAATAAAAAAAGCCCAAGTAGCAACCCTCTCTTTCAAACATATCCAAAAAGTAAACCTGCTATCATCATTCATAATCCCCATGTTCTCAATGATAAGTTATTTGGAGCTCCTAAGGATAAACCCCCTCTCTCTCTCTCTCTCTCTCTCTCTCTCTCTATATATATATATATATATATATATATATATATATATATATATATATATATATATATATGTTCTCAATATTTAGGACAAAACCTCTTTCTCTCTCTCCCCATTCGATATCACAGGGGATTTCCACTCCCTACAATGAAATGTCAGGACCCCACTCCAGGTAACATTAGTCTACGTCTCCACATTCAGCTTCCAAGAAACTTCAGAAAATGAAAAATAAGACCCCTGCAAGACCAAGAAGACCCACAAAAGCAATTAAGTCACCTTGCTCTGCCCCGAAGCACAAGGAAGCAAAACAACAACACTTTAGACCCACCCCCTGGTTTTCCCTACCTTTCACACAAGGAAAAACAAAACAGAAAATCACTAGAGGTTGGCTTCAATGGAATTAGCAAAGAAACTTCCCCCTTTCTCCCTATCTCGTGTTTCCAAAATCATTTTCCACTTCAAAACACCAATATAAAGCAGTGTCGATTGACTCCAAGCATCACAAGTTCCCCTCCACTGTACACAAGTTAGCTGGGTAAGTAACAATGGTGAGCATTTATGTTTCTCTCTGTGATATAGATGGGTTCTTTTGTATGTATCAAGTAATCAATTGGATCATCGAATTCCAGCAAACTTGCATGAGAATTCGATGTCGACTACGTGCATGGGTTGGATCCCTTGCTCACCCACGTGAGCAGGAGGATACGCACCCATGGTTAACTGCTGGAGAAGAGAGAGAAAGCAATACAAGCAATCTAGAACACTGCACATCATGTAATATGGACCGAAAGGTGAGTATCTCAAATGCTCATGATATATATAGCGAAGTGGAGCTAACAATAGATGATGTTAAGATGGTTACCGAAATACTTGGACTAGGAATTGGCAGAGATGAGAGAGAAGGCCACAGTGAAAAAACTTGCGACTGTGAGCTTTTGAGTGATATTGCAGTCATGCTGGAGGAGAAGGAAGCAAGCGTAGAGGAACTGAAGGAGGTGTTTCATGTGTTCGATGAGGATAGAGATGGGTTCATAGACGCAGCGGATTTACAGAGAGTAATGGGTATTCTAAGGTTGAGAGAGGCAATGGACTTAGCACAATGTCATAAGATGATACGAGCTTTTGATGAGAACAGAGATGGTAGAATTGATTATGAAGAGTTCAAAATTATGATGGAGAATAACCTTACCTGAACACCCCAAAGCTCCGAAACTGGTCTCCTTGCTTTTCTTTTCCTTTTTGCATCTAGTAAGAGAACCATGTAAATTCTCCAAATACTGAGCATGCTACTTAAGTTTTTGGGTGTGCAATGGAGGTTTTCGTGATTACTTGCACTGCACTTTTTCATTCACTGCAACTGCTTGTTCTGTACTCTTTCAAGAAGAACATGTCCACTGTTTTGGCCCATAAATGGACAGCTAAAAATAAGCAATATTTAAGAGAGAAGAAATAAACCACTAAGGGTGCATGCATTTGAACATTTGCATAAACAACTATAATTGAATAATAGCAGACAAGGCTATAATTCTCTAGGCTTAGTCGCTAGGACCTGGGGACCCAATAGCTAATGTCGAAAGAAACAAAAGGCGACAAAATCAACATTACGAAATCAAGTAAATCATCAGTAGTTAAATATTTTTTATGGGAGTAGAGCATGATTCTAGGAGACCTTTTCCTCCACAGTGAATAAATTATAACCAGGAGCTCGCAACATGATCAGCATCAACCATGCATTGAAACCAACAAAAAGATGCCTATACCTACCCTAAAGCCTTTTCAGAGAAGTCTTGTGCATAATGTGGCCTCAAAAAGAACAAAGCATAGTAAATCACCATTAAAACTCATATGAGAACCTTACTAGCAGTTAAGCAGTGTTAAATAACCACCTCCATGGACTTTAGCCATAGCCATGTGGCATCGCGAAGATACACAGAGAGAGTTGGACGATTGAATAAAGAACTCCATACATCAATAACATCCTGAAAATCTTGCAGAAAGCAAAATATATTGAGATATTTAATCCTATCTTTCTAGGATTACCCTTATTTTTCCTCTTTTTTTTGTTTTTTATTTTTTTTCTAGGATTATGCATGAATATTTCATGGCTGTTACAGCCCATTAGGCAAGACTGTTACATGACTATTATAGCCTCTTATACAAGACATTTACATAATTGTTACAGCTCATTATGTAAGACTGTTACAATGGTTATTCCATCTAATTATACAAGAGTATTACATAGTCGTTATAATCCATTATGCAAGACTATTACATAGTTGTTACATCGCATTATACAAGGCTTTTACATGGCTATTCCAGCCCATTATGCAAGACTATTACAAAACTGTTACAGTCACAACAATCCCCCCATATTGGAGCATATAAATCCTAGATGGGCATCCTGTCCAAAGTATCCTTTAGTTGAACTCGATTAGAGGCCTTAGTGTGTCTGCTAGTTGATTCTCAGATCGAACAAATGGAGTACATATTGTCTTTGAAGCGACCTTCTCTTTGACGAAATAATAGTCGACTTCAATATGCTTGGTTCTTTCATGAAATAAAGGATTTGAGGCAATATGAATTGTCATTTGATTATCACAATGTAGAGGAATAGGAGCTAATACGTTAATACCCATCTCTTAAAGAAGAGAACAGAGCCAAATTATTTCACATCTAGACTTGCCATTGCTCGATACTCAGCTTCTGCTGAAGATCAAATTACAACACTCCACCTCTTATTCTTTCAGGTGACTAAATTACCACCCACTGTTACAAAGTAGCCACTGGTCGGTCATCGATCAAGAGAACACCCAGCCCAATCTACATTGTAGAAACAAGAGAACACCCAACCCAATCTACATCATAAAAAGCTTGTACATCAAGGCAACCATAACTAGTATAAAGTAGTCCTCAACCTAGAACAGATTTCTGATATTGTAAAATGCAATAAATAGCCTCCAAGTGATCAGAGCATAGTGCCGACATAAATTGACTTGCGACACTTATAGCATATGTAATGTCCGGCCGTCTAATAGTCAAATCATAGTTACCGGAATCTCTCCACCGACCTTGCGCAAAACCATATTCCGCGTTTCTGTTAAGGAATCTCCATGGAAACCGTTTTTCGGAACCAAGGAAACTCGATTCCATAATTTCCAAATCTCGATTCAACACATCTTTCGAAACAATTTTTTGGAATTAAGGAAACTTGATTCCTTAATTTCGGAATCTCGATTCAACACATCTTTAGAAACCATTTATTTGAACCGAGAAAACTCGATTCCTTAATTTCAGAATCTCGATCCAACATTCATTGAAATACTTCCTTGGAATAGAGGTGGCTAGGTCTATTCTTACCCTATTGAGCTTAGCCACAAATTATATGATCAGCAGCCAGAGCCTCTGAATAACCCTAGTGTATATCAGAGATTAGTGGGTAGACTTATTTATTTGACTCATAGTTGTTGGAAATGCCTGGGAACCCGAATCGTTTTAAGAATCGGAATCGCAAAATCGCGGCTGGCTAGAATATTCATGTCTTTGGAATCATTGTTCGCACAATAGCAATCGCTAGGAACGAGATTCCTAGTTTTTGAGAATCGTGTTTCGACTGAAATAGATCCAAGTTTCATCCACATATGGAATTAAGATTCCCAACCCCTTGGAATCGACATTCCAGGAGTCAAGATTCATTAATATGCATAATCGAGTTTCCGACATCTATGGAATTGAGTTTCTGACATATGTGGAACAGAGTATGTTGTGGTTTCGAATCATGATTCTAACATATTTGGAGTCAAGTTTCTGAAGTATATGGATCAAAGATCCATACCAATTTGGCATTGAGATTTACAATAATATGGACTATGGAATGCGTTTGACGACCCCTACCAGGAATCGAGATTTCATTTTTATGGAGAAGGAAGCCACAAGCACCTCTTGAGCCTCATCAACTTTAAAACCTATATTGGATGTCTCTTATTAGAAGGTTTTCCTAATTTTAAAGTGATTGCGTTGACTATTGAATTTACAATCATTATATACAAAAGACAAGTATTTCTAAATTGTGATTTTGACTTCATTATTATAAAGACAAAATACGATTATTTCTAAATTGTGATTTTGACTTCATTATTATAAAGACAAAATACGATTATTTCTAAATTGTGATTTTGACTTCATTATTATAAAGACAAAAGACAATATATGATTAAAGTGATTGTGTTGACTATTGAATTCACAGTCATTATATACAAAAGACGAGTATTTCTAAATTGTGATTTTGACTTCATTATTATAAAAACAAAATATGATTTTGACTGTTATTTTGACTTCATTATTATACAAAAGACAAATATGTTTTACTTTTAATTATATGTGTTGTATTTACCAGTTATATTTTAATTTAAAGTAAAGGACAAGTAAAATAATGAAACTCTGGAACCACTACAAGCATTCGAAGGAAAATTTCTACTCTATTTGATGTGGAATCATGATTTAATCCTCGTTGGAATCCAGATTTGATATATTTGGGAACGTCTACCTACAATTAATGCGTTCAAGTTTCTAAAGATCAAGATCCATGATGTCAAAAACGCCCCCAAAGAAATCTTTCACTTTTTAATCTCGTGATCATTATTTCCCGTAAGCACTATATCATCCACATACATTATCACTATGAAAAAGAATCTCCTTTAACAAATACCGAATGATATAAAACTCTTCTCTGAAATCCAAACAAATATACTGCCATACTAAAATTTTCAAACCAAGCCCGAAGTGCATGTTTCAATCCATATATAGCTTTTCTCAACCTGCATCCGACCAAATGTCCTTTTGGCCGATTAATTATATCCAAAATTCACTGCTTCTCTGGCAATCATTTCCTCAATCATGGCCACTTTCCATCGTGGATGAGCCAATACATCGGCAACTTTAGTGGGAATAGAAATAGAAGAAGTACAGCAAAGATATGCATGAAAGGAAGGTGAAAGTGAAGCATAAGAAACAAACATACTGGTTGGATGTCAACAAGTTGGGGTTTAATTGTTTACCTCAGACTTTACCGTGTTCTTTTTCCAGGTATACACTTTCAGTTGTCTATGAGTAGATTCCACCTGTTCCTTGGTTGAATTACTTGAACTATCTCTGATCATTGGAAGAAGAATGGGATTGTTAGGTGGCATAGTAGAGTCACTTCATAGGCAACGAAGATGAAGAGAGAGGTAATTTTGAGCTGCCTCTTACTTAGAGTATAAAGTTTCACAAACCAAGAAGGACTGCTAGATTCATATAGCATTACCAAAAAAAAATGAAACGTTAAATATCGTTCTAAAACATAGATGGTACCAAAAAAACCATCACAATAGCATGATTTCATGATGTTCTCCAGTCTTGACAATCTCCTACACGGACCACCCCTCCTCCCACCCAAAACCACAAAAAAAAAAGAAAAGAAACAATTACATCATCATTTCGCCTGTAACCAACAAATATTCAGGAAATTTCACTCTAGAACCAATACTATCAAACAGAATGCTATTAGCATGATAAGTACAACTATCTACTCTAATGGCAAGTATACATATTCCTTTTATGGCTTGCAGTTATACCTCATAGAATTCTTTAACAAATCCAAACACATTTTACCATTTTTGAGCATTTATTTAAGCAAATAATAATAGATATCATCTAAACTTCCTGATTTCTCCATGGTACAAGCTCGACACAGATTCTGAAGAAAAGGGTTCAAGTTTATATTACAAATTAATTAAGGAAAATATACAGATCTTAACTCAAGGGTTAAGAATTGTTGGGAAGATCAACAGTCTCAAGCACTGCCTTGGGTGTTTCTGGTTCAGAGGGTTCATCCTCTGACTCGAGCTTCAATAAACGGAATGCCGCAAGATGTGTATCACCTGAGGTTACACATATATCATGTGAATCAGGTACCCAGATGAAATATCCATTTTTCATATTAACATAGACAAACAGAAATGACCATTTTTTTTCCTATCAAATGGAGCATAGATGACTATCAAGAGTCAGGAAAATCTACCAAATACAATACAACTGCCAGGTGATGCAGCAGCAGAAATCCCTGGGTTAAGCCTCTTTTCATTGATATATGTCCCATTGGTACTATCCAAGTCTGTGACCATGAGATTTCCTTCTCTCTTCTCAAGCCGAGCATGTAAGCCCGATACTGTAACATTTAAGTAATTTAAAATTCCTTAGAGATACGTTACACAGGCAAGTTACCAAGTACATACAAATTTGTTAAAAAAAAAAATTTGCACACACATGATATCCAGTGTTTTTAAAGCAAGGACTCAGGTCAGGATTCACTAAGGTCCCAAACCAGAGTCAGGTAACTCGACTTGGCTGAGTCTGTCAGAGACTTGGCCTAGTCTTAAAAAAATTAACAATAAAATTGAGGAAACTGAGACTCAGCTGGTTCCCAAGGTTTCTTCAGAGTAACTAGGGCAAATCCATATCAGAATCACTGAATTTTTTATATTGATGATAACATATACATACAGCATAAATACATGCATGTGTGCCTCCAGGTTTAAATATGTACATGTGCACATGCATAGGTGTGTATGCATGCGTGCATCTATTCGTGCACGTGTTAAGTATCATGCATGTTATATACACACATGTACATGTGGGTTTTTATAATACATGCACCCAAAAAGTGAAAGGTGTATGATCAGCATTTGGATTTGTGAAATAAAACTGAACTTTAAATCGAAGGAAAAACCATTTAAGTTGAAGTAGTTACTCTATGTTATGCAAAGTGAAACTTCCAAAGCATTCCCTACATTTATCCTCATATTTTCTTCAGATGATTCAGATGAATAATTCTTAAGAACGAACTAAATACCAAATTGTGGAGCACTTAAGACTTTGTTCCTAACTATCATCTTGAGTTGTATGCTAAACTAATTACTATTAAAAAAAACAGTGAAATTACCTGTAGCAACTGGAATCACCATATCTGCCTTCTCTGCAAGACGGCCCACAGTTACCACATTCTGGAAAATGTCCATAACAAAGATACTTACAAATAGATAAAATATATCTCTTCTAGTTTTCACATTGTATACTATAAGACCATTTATTTTTGAAACAAGGAGGTCACAATCACCCCTAGCCGTCCAATGTCAAATCCGATAGCTTGGTGTGTGTTATAAAGTTTGATAGGTTTTCTTTTGGATTTTGAGCCTAGTAAATGGCACACCTCCAGCCATCCAAATTTAAATCTAATGGCCAAGGACAATTTGACCTCCTTGTACCAAAAGTAAATGGTGTTATTGTATATTTTTTCTTTTCATAAGGATATTGTATTTCTGGTTGACCTCATTAAAAACTTACGGATGCTATTTCAAATGCATCTGGCAGTGGAACTTTATAGCCTATGTGCCTCGAATCACCATCACCTAGTACATATAACCCACACTTAGAAAGATGAAACAAAAAGAGTATTAATGAAGTCATACTACCAATTGGTGTCCTATCTACAAAGGCAAGAACGTGCAAAAGAAAACAATGGATATTCTTTAAAAGAATCGCAATTCAAAACTCATCCATGTTTTGGTTATACAACAAAACCATTGTAATGGGATCATTCTGTTAAGAATAGGAGATGTTTGTCTCTATTTTCAAGACCAATGTAATAGCTCTACTTTGTTAAGACTGGAAGATTTTTGTTTCTATTTATACATATCAATATATCATAAAGCACGTAAACAGATAGGCAAGACTGTCAAATGTTAGAATTTGGTTCCAAAGAATGCAGTATGATAGAAAATAACCAATTCAAATTGTTCGATAGAACCAACAAGTAAAGTTCAAAATATAAAGCATTGATCAGTGTTATGTCAAGTATCTAATAAATATCATTATAATGGGAAAACTCTATGAACAACAGGAGGTGCTTATTTTATGTACTAACTCTTTGTAGGTTTTATGATTATCAAAGCTTAAATTCCAGTATTCTACAATATACCCTAGCAGATGGGGTTGATGACAAAAACAAGAGAGAACAACAAGTAACATCAACAAAACAAAGCAAACAGAACAAGAAAACTAAAAATTGCAAAAAAGAACACCAAGATTTAAGTGGTCCATCACTAATGTCACTACGTTATTAGGTGAAGAGGAACAATGGCTTCACTATAGAAGCTCCAAAATTACAAGATGGCTCTTACACAATGAATATCGATTCCGAGCCAAATACACATAACTTAGCATCCTGACTCATACGCATATCCCGAAAAGTACCCTGAAAATAGTGTTACATGGGAAAACAAATCACACATGTGGGTGTTTTATTTGAATTTTCCCTCTTTTATTTTGGGCCATTGGATTGCATCTAATCCAATGGATGTGGTGTTGTAGGAATTTTAATCTTTTAAAGGGATTAAAACCCTTTTGTTTAGAGAGAGTGTGAGAAAAAAATAGAGAGATTGGGCTGCAATTGGATTTTCTCTTGAGGGCTGTTGCATACTCTGTTTTAGAGAGAGAGAGTGAGCAAAAGCTCGAGCCCATTGTGGGTTAGCTGTGTGCCCTGTTTTAGTGAGAGAAAGTGTCAAAGAGAACACATTTTTTGGTGCTCTTGGTGCCTTGTTTTTGGGCTCTGTTTAGAGTGAGAAAGGGCTGCTAGAAATTGGAATTTTGAGTTCGATTTCACCTTGCAATCTTCCCAAATCAGTAAGTAAGTCTTGTGCAAATCTTCCGTGGATGTAAGTCACAATTTGAGCTCTGTGAATGCATGTTACTGAATTTTTCCATTCCATGGTTTTGCTTTGATATTGTGTAGTTTCTATTGCTTGCTTATATTGATATGAATGCACAATAGTTGTGAATGTTATAAAACCTTGCTGATTTTTCACCAATCATTCCCAACAACTGGTATTAGTGCCTAGAGTTTGTTCTTCATTGTGTCTGTGAAGAAAGGGTTTTTTGCTATTGTGGTTATTTACTATAATTTTCCTTAAAATGGAAATGAGTAATGGAATTTGAAAAATTAAATCAAAGCAATTAGCCAATATGGAAAATGATGATGGAAGATTATCTTGTTGGAAAAGAATTGGATAGGCCAATTCGAGGAAAAGAGGCCATGCATGATGGAATGGAAGATCGGGAATGAGATATTCTTGAACGAGAATGTTTGGCAGCTATTAGAGCATGTATTTCACCATCAATTTTATTTGATGTTTGTCAATGTAAAACATCTGCAGAGCTTTGGCAATCTCTAGAGCAATCTTTTGAGCAACCCTCTAGTGCAAATAAAATGCATGAGATGAAAAAAATATTTCTTTTGAAAATGAAAGAACGTGCTACAATTAGATCGCATGTGAATGAATTTAATTCAATTTCTGCATAATTGAGGTCTTTGAAAGTGAATTTGGATGAAGAAGTTTTATGTTTGCTTTTGCTAAGTTCTTTGCCTGCTAGTTGGGATACCTTGGTTACCACTGTGACTAATACAATGGGTAACAAGTTTAATTAGAAAGATGTTGTGGCTTCACTATTGAATGAAGAGACTAGAGAGGCATCCACACATAGTATCAAGAGATAGAGGAAGAACCCAACATAGAGATCAACATTATGGATTTAATAGGGGTAAATCTCATAGCAGAGGCAAATCCAAGTCACAGGGTAAGAAGGTTACTTGCTGGTATTGCAAAAAACATAGTCATACAAGAAAATATTGTTATGCTCTAAAGAATAAACAAAAGGCCAAGGGAGATGGTCATGCCGAAGCAAGTACAGTTTCAGATTGTGAAGATGGGGTCACTTTTAGTGTTGCATGCACAGCACTATCTATTGAAGATACTTAGGTTTTAGATTTTAGTGCTTCATTTCATGTTTGCCCAAAAAGATCATATTTTTCATCCTACACAGATGTGGATGGCGGCTTGGTTTATCTTGGTGATGATAGAGCTTGGAAAATTTTGGACATTGAAAATGTTGTTATCAGCAATCAGATGGAAAGAAGCACACATTGAGAAATGTGAGGCATGTTCTTGAGTTGAAGAAAAATCTCATTTCAGCCAATAATTAGATGATTATGGCCTCATAGTGACCTTTGGAAATGGGTCATAAAAGATTTTAAGAGGTTGTATGACAATAGTGAATGCGGGAAGTCTCTACACTCTTCATGGCACAGCTCAAAGGAATGATGCTACAGAGAAGATCGTTGCTACAACTAGTAAGCAAAAGGACATACAGATTTGGCATAGTCGATTGGGTCATCTCAGTAAGCATGGTATGAAGGTATTGCAAACTCAAAATCTTATTTTTATTTCTAAACATTCCTTTCTTGATTTTTGTAATCATTGTGCCATGGGTAAACAGTGTAGAGTTAGTTTTAAAACAAATGAATCTCATAGAAAATGTAAAGCATTAGAATTGATATAGTCTGAATTTTGTGGCCCCATTAATGTTAAATCTCTTGGTGGAGCTTCTTATTTTGTCACTTTCTTAGATGAATATTCTAAAAAGTGTTGGTCGTATCCTTTGGCATCTAAGGATCAAGGTTTTGAAGTCTTCAAAGTTTTCAAAGCCAAGGTTGAAAAAGAAACATAAAGATTTATAATATGCCGGTAAACTGATAATGGTGGTGAATATTGCTCGAATGCTCTTGGTATTTTTTGTAGAGAGAATGACATTCGTGGAGTCAGGACTGTTCCTGGGACACCATAACAAAATGGTGTCATTGAGATGATGAATAGGACTATCATTGAAAGAGTAAGAAGCATGCTATCACAATCTGGTCTTGGTAAGTAATTTTGGGCTGAAGCTGCTAATACAGTTGTATATTTGATTAATAGATCTCCCAGTGCACCATTGAACGGTGAAATGCCTGAAATTATGTGGAGAGGAAAACATGTGTCATATGAACACTTGAGAATATTTGGGTGTGAAGCTTATGTTCAAGTGCCAAGTGAAAGTAGAGTCAAGCTAGATGTCAAGTCAAGAAGATGTGTTTTTCTTGGTATGGTGGTGATGATAGAGGTTAGAGGATTTGGGATCCTATTGCAAAGAAAACTATCAGAAGTCAGGATGTTCTTTTTAATGAGAATGTAATGTTTACTGAAAAGAAGCAAGAAGAGCCAAAACAAGAAAGACTTATTGTGAATATACAAAAACCAAATCCCATTGTTTCACCTTGACAAGTGCAAGAGACTGAAGCTCAAGCTCAAGACAGTTTTGATAGAGGTGATGCTAATTATGAGGATGACACAAAATTAATTCAATATGAAGAGGGACTATCAGTTACACCTGAACTAGAATTAAGAAGATCTACACGGCCTCACAAGCCCACACAAAGGTATTATCCTTCTTTATATTATGCTTTGTATACTGATAGTGGTGAACCTGAATCTTTTCAAGAAGCTATTTATTGCCCTAATGCTAAAAAGTGGTATAAGGCACTGGAGGAGGACATTGATGCTTTGCATAAGAATGATACGCAGGAGTTAGTGGAAATTCCACATAGGAAGAAAGTATTGAAGAATAGGTGGGTATATGCTATTAAGTGGGAGGCAAATTGTCTCATGCAATATAAGGCCAGACTTGTGGTGAAAGGGTATGGGCAAAAAGCCAGCTGTTGATTTTAATGAAATTTTTGCTCATGTTCTTAAGCATAGCTCTATTAGAGTTGTTTTATCTTTGGTTCCTAACTTGAATTTGGAGCTAGAGTAACTTGATATTAAGATTGCCTTCTTGCATGGTGATCTTGATGAAGAAATTTATATATGTCAACCTGAAGGTTTTGAGCACAAAACCAATCCTAAGTTGGTTTGCAAGTTAAAAAAGGGATTGTATGGTTTGAAACAAACATCTAGGCATTGGTATAAGAAATTTGACAGTTTTATGCTGAGTGAAGGAGATGCGATTTTGATCATTGTGTGTACTTAAAAGGTTCAACCTATGATTCTTTTACTATTTTGTTGCTTTATGTTGATGATATGCTTGTTGCTAGCAATGATCTGAGTGAAATCAAGTGTTTAAATCTTGATATGTCCAAGCATTTTGTCACCAAGGATCATGGACCAGCCAAGAAGATTTTGGGCATGCACATCCATAAAAACATAAAGCAAGGTAAGCTTTGGTTAAGTCAATCTGAATATATTCCTAAAGTTCTTGAGTGCTTCAATATGATTGACTGTAAACTTGTTTCTACGCCATTAGCTACCCATTTCACGTTGTCTAAAAGGGACTCTCCAATGAATGAGGTAGATAGAAGTAAGATGAATGTTTTGTACTAGACCTGATATTACCCATGCAATGGTAGCTATTTCCAAATTTATGTCTAATCCCAGTTGGGAAAATTGACAAGCAGTTAAGTGGATCCTTCGGTATTTGAAGGGGACAAAAAATGTATGCTTATGTTTTGGGAACTCATCATTGGAAGTTGTTGGTTATGTAGATGCAGATTATGCAATATGCCGTGATACTAGAAGGTCTACCACTAGGTACATTTTCAAAGTTGGTGGTAGTGTAGTCAGCTAGATGTCAAGGTTGCAAGATATTGTCGCTCTGTCGACGACTGAAGCTGAATATGTGGCATTGACAGAGGCAGCAAAAGAAATGATTTGGTTGAGAAGGTTACTTGACCAGTTTGGGGTGAAACAAGATAAATATGTTGTGCATTGTGATAACTAAAGTGCTATTCATCTGGCTAAGAATGCAACTTATCACTCCAAAACAAATCATATAGAGGTCAGATACCATTTTATTCGATTGGCCCTCGAGCGTAGAGATTTACAAGTGGACAAGATTCACACAGAGAAGAACCTTGTTGATATGTTGACAAAGGTTGTCTCAACTGCGAAAAATAGGATGTGTAGAAGACTTTCGGGGTTGGAGGATCGGGGTTGGAGGAGACATAACCTCGAGATGATGGAGAATGGTGCATTGGTGGTTGTTTTAAAGGCCTAGTGACTTGTCTTACAGTAGTAGATTGTTACATGTGTGAAAACAAATCACACATGTAGGTGTTTTATTTGACTCTTCTCTCTTTTATTTTGGGTCATTGGATTGCATCTAATCCAATAGTTGTGGTATTGTAGGAACTTGACTCTTTTAAAATGATTAAAACCCTTTTTATTTAGAAAGAGAAAGAGTGAGAAAAAGACAGAGAGATTGGGCTGCAACTGGGTTTTCTCTTTAGGATTGTTGTATGCTCTGTTTTAGAGAGAGAAAGTGAGCAAAAGCTTGAGCCCATTATGGCTTTACTGTGTGCTTTGTTTTAGTGAAAGAAAGTGTAGAACCTATTTTTGGGTGTTCTTGGTGTCTTGTTTGTGGTCTCCGTTTAGAGTGAGAAATGGTTGCTGGAAATTAGTGTTTTGAGCTCGATTTCACTTTGTAATCTTCCCAAATCAGTAAATAAAATCTCGTGCCAATCTCCCGTGGATGTAGGTCACGATTTATGACAGAACCATGTTAAGTTGTTGTGCTATGTGAATGCATATTGCTGGTTTTTCCATTTCATGGTTTTGCTTTGATATTGTGTAGTTTCTATTGTTCGTTTATATGGATATGAATGCACAATAGCTGTGAATGTTATAAACCCTTGTTGATTTTTCACCAATCGCTCCCAACAAATAGCCCCAGACAAGGCCAGAGAGCAGAACGGCTTATGATCAAAATAGGATAAATATTAGGTTACAGCATTGAATTCAAGACATACTTGCACACAACACGTCCGATGTCAATTTTCCAAACTCAAAAATTGAATAATCTGATTTGATGCGTACAAATCAAGAGTAACATGACTTCCTCTAATTTTAATTTTTAATAACTTGATCATTGAAATTAAACTGAAAGTAGACATATCCAGGTTACATTGAAATCACACTCGCATTTGTTCAAATACAAACTAATTTTTGAATAACTTCCAAATTTCTTAAGAATAGAAATGGGAAATCCTCATGGTTGCACCATTACTCCCCCCATTTTCATACAAGAGGTATGTTGATTTTCCATTAGAATGGAACACTAAAACAGAGAGAAGTTCAAATGTGCTCCAAACAAGTACATATCTCAAACAAATTAACAGAACTTACAGAAAATGACAAGCAAACAGAGAGAAATCCAAATGCGCTCCAAATTAGAACATGGTCATCAAAAAAATTAACAGACTTTAAAGAAAATGATTAGATATTTCTACTAGTGTTTCTCTCTCTTCACAGAAGGAGAACCGAAGAATCCACCCTCTCTCAACAATAACGATATGAACAAAAAAAAAAACCCACTTACCTACAGGCTCAAGAAGCCATTTTCCTTCAGATTTCGTTGGGTTTCTCTCAATAGAAGAAGCGTTCACAGGTCTGAAACGTGCACAAGGGCTTGTGTTTAGCAGTAACTTTCTTCTAGAGAAGCTTTTGAATCGAGAAAAAAGAACTGAAGAAGAAGAATGAGGAGAAAAAATGAAATGTGGGGTGAATGAATGAGGTGGGGATGATAGGGGGTAAGAGAGAGAGGGCCTTGATGAGAGAGAAACCATCGCTGGAGCTCCCATGGCGGGAGTGTGCGAATATGGAAAGAGAGAGAGGAGAGAGGGAGAGAGAGAGAGAGACAGGTTTGGACGGTGCTCTGAGAAATCGAGTGGATATCATCCTAGGATAATAAATTTGCGATAAAATGCATACACCGTACTACCGCGGGATCATGTTGTACAAGTGTTTTCTCCTTATAGATTAATAAATCAATGTGGTAATCTTTCATTTTCTATTTGTTATGCTGTTTTCTATTTGTCATGGGATTGCATGCAATGAAACCATTTGGTTTTTTACACAATGTGAAATCTGATAGCTTGAGTATGCATAAAGTTCGAAAAAATTTCTTTTAAAGTTTGAAATTAGCCAATAGAATAAATGAAGCAATATATTTTCACGGTCAAGATCAATAGTGACCACATTATACCAAAGATAAATGGTTTCATCTTATACTCTTCTATTTTTTATCTCTTTAAGTCTCTTTTCATAATAAAGTTTCATCAAATATATACGAATGTTACAATATTTTGGATTTATTTAAGGGGTGTAGTTTGTGTAAGGTGTCAATCTTTACTTTAGAAATAATGTACATGTAAAAAATCCACCACAAAATATTGTTCCAAAATTCTTATGATGGCCAAAAACTATTTTCACTCCTAATTAGGAAATTCAAAAGTCCATGAATGGTGCATGTCAAGCAAATCTATAAGCTCTTGAAAATCTTGAAAATGGATGATTTAGATAATATGTTACAAGATGTATTATTTTTAGGACTTAAAATCATTGTTTACTTTCACATCCATACATCTCGGGATCAAGATGATCAAATGTAAAGCTTTTTTGGCATCAAAGTAATATTTTTTGGTGGATATTTGAGGTTTTCTTTCATATCCATACATCTCGATATCGAAATGATCAATTGTACGGTTTTTTCAGCATCAAAATAATATTTTTGAGTGGATTTTTTAGGTGTACCTTACTTCTAATAAAAGGTTAACACCTTATATAAACTATTTCCTTATTATGAGTATTTAGTAACATAAAAAATCCATTTTATTAATTTTTTAATAATTTTTTTATTTGAAATTTAAGGATTCAAAAGATTTCTTATTAATTTTAATTCCATATTTTATTGTAAAGATTCCCTTTAGATTTTACATATTGTGGAAAAATAAAGGGCATTAACTTTTATTTTTATTTTTATTTCTAAAACTTTTAAAGTTTTAATGCTTATAAAATTTTGTTCCATACTAAAAATATGAGATTTAAAAATAGTTTATAATTAGATTGGTTACACTAGGTTTGTTTTTCAGTCTAAAGTTGGGAATTTCTAAGACAAATCTCAAGTTTTATAATATTTTCAATTTTTCTTTTGGTAGTTCAGCAGTAGGATCACTAAATGTCAGCTGCTAATCACTCAAGGTCATGCCCAATCCCACTCAAGGTCATGCCCAATCCCAAGCGCAAGCCCAAGCCCAAGCCCGATTCCTAACCTTTTCAATTTTTCATCCTTTGAGGCCCAAGCTTCAAGGTGGCACAAATTTTCCATGACTTCATAAATTCTTCACATAAATTGAGGGAACAGGATTACGATTTACATACCTTTGTTTAACAGTATACTACTCAATTTGAAAGTATTAACGGGCAGAATACTTATCCATTTGGGTTGCTCTCTCATGCATGGGGTATGATGAATAACCAATAATAATAATGCAACTATAACTCAATTAACTCTTGGAAAACTAGGTTAAGTTCAGCTCAGATCCGGTTCTTATGTGGGCGGGGTCCCATGCAGGCCCTGTATCGCGTGCTGGTGTTCGCAAACTCATCCGGTCCAACTTGGAACTGGCTGGTCAAATTGGAACCGGGCACTAGCCGATCCGATTTTGGCCAATTTTGCTGGTATTTAAAAAAACTCAAAAAATATAAAATCATAAGAAATAAGGGATTTGTTTGTAATGAATTTTTAATTTTTTTTTTATCATTTTAACAAAGATTGGAAAGTGTTTTGGCTATGAATACTTATTTTTATATTTTTCCATATTTTTTAATATTTTAAAAGCACGCCTAGGCACAAATTGATTTTTTTAAATTCATTTTTTTAGTACTTTTCAGCTGTATTTGGATTTGCTTTGTTTAATCAAGCTTTAAATATACTTTTCATATTCTTTTAGATTTTTATATGTTTTTCATTATTTTTAACATTGGTCGGTTTATAAGTTACTCTGACCTAGCCTTTGGCCGATTTCTGAGGCCGAATCGATTTTTAGAACACTGTCTTACACCACTCAATATAGTTGGATAGTGCAGATTATGCCAGCAAAGTGAGACTGGGTGCAATTTACACCACTCAACTAAAATAGTTATATTATACCAAACTAAAAGAAAGCAAAATGAGATTAAATAAAATTAAATTTACTAAAGAACACTCACAAAGAAGAGTCGCCCCGGGAAGTATAGCAAAATGGGTGTCAACAAGCCGACTCGAGCTTGGCTTTAGCTCAACTCGAGCGTTGAGCTTGAGCCACCTAGCTTGTACATGGCTTGACTAAGGGGAGAAATCTTTGAGCTTGACTTAGCTTGAGGTACCCTTGAGCTTGGCTTAGCTTGAGGTAACCCTGAGCTTGGCTTAGTTTGACTAATCTACTTAGCCATAACTAAATTGAGTGAGTCAAATCATGAACATGCACTAACCATGTTTATAATGTATAAATGTTTTTTGGGATTGTATACTATAAAACCATTTAGTTTTTGGTACGAGGTCACAATTACTTTTAGCTATTGGCAGTGAAATCCAATAGATGAAAATGTGTCACCATATCCAATAGCTAAAAGTGTGTCACAACATTTGAGAAAATTTGTTTTGGATATTGTGCCTAAACAATAACACACCATCAACCACCCAATTTTAAATCTACTAGTAAAAAATAATTGACCTCCTTGAATTGAAAATAAACTCTCATTGTATACATTTCCATGGTTTTTAAGGAGCACAAATGCTATGCTCCCGAGGGAAGCATTATACTATACATGTGCTCCCTCGGCCAGATGACCTACTTTGAAGAAAATTTTCAATCTGAAAATTTGAGATTCACCTAAAAACAACTGGATGACCATTTTCAAATGATAAATTTTGAATTTTAAGTTTTTGGCACTTAAATCTCACCGTCAAAAAATTGGATGATCTCTAATTATGCCCATAAGGAGTGCTATTGGGATTTTTTTAATTGAGATTAGTCCATGAGTTGAAAAGATTACATATCCAAATTTTGGGGTCCTACAATTAATCCTAGATCGGGTTTTACCAGAAGAAGTAAATGGATAGTATGCTCACAAGGAAGGATGAATTCTTTTGGCTTTTTCAAGTTTCTAGTTTTAAGTCATATTAGTATAGTATTTTATATTTATGTAGTAATACTTATAGGTAATACACATATCATATAAGTCAAGCCGAAGCCGAGTTTGTCTCAGCTTGGGCTCATCTTGTCTAATAGATCAGCAGCAGGACTCAGCATGTTGAACTATTCCTGAACCGAGCCTAATGGGCTTGTTGACACCACTATATAACACTGATAACATTTTCATAATCTAGAACTCATAATAATAGTATGAATTTTTCTATAAAAAATCAAAGTTCACTGCACACAAACACCTCCACTTTGGAGATCTGGTTCTTCCTTATTGTTATACACCATATAACATCTATGACATTTTCATAATCTGGTACTGCAACATATGATAATCCTTGATTTATTTCAGGTTTTTTTAATGAGAAAGTTCTAAAATAAATAGTTAGTAGATGACTTTAGCAACAATATACAGGTTTGATTCCTACCACTGACCTGCCCAACGACGAAAATAGATATTATAGAAGGGAAATGTTTCTAGACTTCCAACTGTATAGATTTATAGAATATGTATATTCCCCTCATCCAGCCGTCCAATTTAGATCAAGTGAGGCACTGAATGTTTGATCTAGATTCGATGCTTCATAGTATTTTCTTTTTAATTGCTTTCACAAATTATATGAACATAAAATTTGGCACATACCATCATCTCAATGGGGCGCACCTAAAAAAGTATTAAAATAATATTTTCAATAAATACAATGACCAAAATGCCTCTAAGACTTTCAGGGGCATTTAAGTTATTTTATTTTATTGAGAATATTTAGACCAAAATGCCTCTAAGACTTTCAGGGGCATTTAAGTTATTTTATTTTATTGAGAATATTTATGTTTATATTTTTTTACATATGTGAGTTTAAGAGAGAAGTGGACACCCAAAATTTGACGTCGAAATGTCTTGCAAAAAATTAAAAATAATATAATATAGAGGCATCATATTGTGAATGGGATCATCTCAACCGTCCATTCAGAACAGACGGTTGGATAGGGGGAAGTACATAAATTCTATACAGTGGAGAAAGTATAGAAATCTTGCCCATTAAAGAAATAGGAGAAAAAGAAACTTAGGCTATTTTGGGTTTTTCTTTTTCTTCTTTTTCACTGGAGTCATCCTGCTCTCATTCTGGTACCCCTAAGTGATTTTTAAAACATTGCAATGTTCCATTATGGTTTAATGCATTGGGAGTGAATTTTGTGTTTTCGGAGTTAATGACATAGGGAAAAATAATTGTATTAAATTTTGCTTAGCCATTTTTGGTATGGATTTTAATATGTAAAATACACACCCTGTTGAACTGGTGTATTAGGAATGAGTTTTTTATCCTCCAGTTTTTGCTAGAAGATAACAAATGAAGAGAATATCACATGGACTGTAAACCTTTGTTTGGCCACCACACATATTTGTGTCGATTTTCTTTTTGAGTTATGTTTAACACCAGCATTTTTTCAATAAAAATAATAATATTTTCTGTTTTTTTTCTTCACTTACATAGTGGCAGAACTAGTTGCATGTACACATGCAAACAGTTTGTGAAGCATCGGAACTGCCAACCCACCATCATCCAGAGTGAATCATGTCCAGGAGGGAGGCAGACCTTCATTTTCCTGCCATAGTTAGGCCATATCACATGGGAGATGCGACGATGCAGCGTCAAGCCATCCCCACCACCATCACCCAGAGGGAATTATGTCTAGTGGTGAGGCGACCGTCATCCACTGCCGAAGCTCTCGATCAGGAGGTGTCATATTGCACCTAGAACACAACAGTGTAGCATCGGGATTGCTACCCCACCATCATCCATGGTGAATAATGTCCAGGAGGTAGGCTGGCCTTCATCAGGTTACCATAATTGGCCATATCATATGTGGCATCCAAAGCAGCTACCGGAACTCCCTTTTTTTCTTTCTTTCTTTTTTCTTTTTTTTTGACATTTTTCTTTCTTTCTTTTTTTGACATTTTTCTTTCTTTCTTTTTTTGACATTTCTTTTTTTTTTTTTTTTTTTTTTTTTTTTTTTTTTTTTTTTTTTTTTGAACATGTTAACGGTAGAAATAGAGGGGGTTCTTATGAAGCATCAACCCCCTAAAAAGCTATCCGAAACAGTGCCAAAAACAAGTTTTGGGGACCCTTAAAGAAAAATCAACACCGTGTGAGGAAAATTTTATTTTGGATATTTGAGTTGAGGGAAATGCATATATGGTCAATATATCATGGACCCACTTGTCTAGATTGTAGATTTAGAGCCTTGACCAAAGCACGTAGCTGGGGGGACTTTGATCATATAAAGTCTTCAAATGGTCTTTGATTTACCTTGTGATCAATTTTTTTCAAAATTCAGGGCTTAAAATTCCCTAAATTTGATGTCCATCAAAATGGACAGCCTAGATTGAACCTCAGCAATGGGGGATTTTGTTTTGAGGTATTCATATCGCTTCAAATCCATATATTTTTCTGATTTTTTAGTTTCTCTTTTTAAATTGATCATGGAATGGCCATATTTTTTAATGAATTACATGATGCACTACAAAAGACCAACACATATAGGAAACTAATTGGTTCCTTCCTTTACTATTTTAATGTTTTAAGCACGTTAACAGATGATCACTAATTTAATAAAGGATGAGGTTTCTATAAGGTCTAAGCTTTATGAAAATAAAATAAATCCTCATCTCAAATTCTCGTGCATAAAGGACTTTCGGCAAAAAAAAATCTCCATAATAATTCTAAAATCAATTTCCAACACCAATAATAAACTTTGATACTAAAAAATATACATATCTTACAGATATGTGAACACTTATCTTTAGAGCGAAATAAACCATCTATATAATTTATTAAAATATACACTATTTTAAAAACTTTAAATCCTATTTTTTCTCCACAATTATAATACACAACTATAATATGCTGCAGGCCTATCAAACCATTTTCCTTTAATAAAAAACTTTTTTGGGCGCAGCACACACGTACTTAAGAGTAAATTAAACATAAGGAATCAAAAGGTCAAAAGAAGAGATCTGTATCCAAACCACAACTTACTTTATTATGAAATTTTTATTTTATGTAATGAGATATATATCACTTCAATTTTCAAGGCTTACGTGTTGTAGTGTATCACAATAACAATCAAACTGTTTTGATGGTAACATGTATATCATGTGCCATGTGGGTCCCATGGGCTTTCTAGAACTCCGATAATGGAAACCAGAGATAAAAAAATAATTTGTCATATCAAATGAAGTTAATTGCATAATAATTATTTTAGGGTGCGGTCTGTATAGAGCTAAGGCTCTAAAAAAATCAAAATAAAGCGCATTTTCAAATAGTGTTGTGCAATGTGGTTTCAATAGTGAAAATATTTGTGATAGCTTTCAAATATATTTTCATCTTTAACTATAAAATTTAAAGCTTTAACAATAGTACAGATCGAGCAGATATATGAAAACTTGAAAACCTTGAAAATTAACGGTCCAAAAATTCGTTACAAGATGTACTATTTCCTAAACTTGAAATCCATTTTTTTCTCATGTCCATGCATCTCGATGTCGAGATGACCAATTTGAGGATATTTGGGCCAAAATAACCTCTTCTAGTAAAATTTTTGAGGTGGGCTCTCATTTGATTGTTTAGAGCCTCGGCTCCATATAAACTTTTTCTATCATTTAATGGGTGCAGATTTAGGATATTTTGGTAAAGTGGCACCTCAAAACTTTGTTGGAAGATGAAGTTATAATGCTAGAACCTTTCCTAATAGACATCCAACCTATGTACCTATTGAAATTAAAGTTTTAAAACTGACACAGGTTAGGGGGATCCATTGAACTTACAATGGATGTATCAGAAGACCTATTGTAAAATTCAAATATAGTTTATAAAAATTTGAAGTTCGTCATCTATAAATAGAGGCTCAATTTAGTTGTTTGACATATCGAAATTCAAAACTTCACTCTGAGTTCAAGCCTTAGGGTTTTAGTCATAGGTTTTTGATTTCCCATTTTAGTTTTTCTTCAGTTCCTCTGCTTCTTCTTCTTCTAGGTGAACAGTCTACCACAAATTCTCTTTCTTTCTCATCTTCATACTTCTTGCACACTGTAACACGCTAATTCTCTTCATCTGCTGCAACTGGTATCAGAGCTTATAAATGTTCAATTGCAACATAGATCATTTTTAAGATTTGAAATTCTTTTATTTCCAAATCCATAATTACAGCAATCCATTGAACTTACAATGGATGTATCTAAAGACTTGTTGCAACATAGAGCATTTTTAAGACTTGGAATTCTTTTATTTCCAAATCCATGATTATAGCGATTAAAATAATGAACTTGCATTTTTTCAGTGCATTTTTTGAGGTGAAAGGCCACATCCTTACCAAATACTTTAATGCGAACCGTTAACATGACATTAAAACTGCACTTTTTATTTATGGGAAAGAATATGATGAAATGACTTCATTTATTCTAAAATAGAAGACCTAGGTCCAATGAATATTTAAGAATTAGGACTAAGGTCAAAGAGGTTGGAAGTAATTTGTCATAGATGGCAACTTGTTGCAATCAAAGTATTAATTGGGGAGAGATTGCAACGCATCACCGGCCTTATAGGTAGTAATGTATTGACATATTGGAAAATGGGTGGCTAAGATGGCTCGAATCATAATGTCACGGTTCTACACTATTTAGTTTTAAAAATGTTTTAAAAAAACTTTTGATACTAAATTTTAGACATCCACTCCTCTCTCAAATTTGCACCTATAAAAAATCTAAAACAAATATTCTCAATAAAATAAAATGACCAAAATACGCCTAAAAGTTTCAGGGGTATTTTAGTTAGAGTAATGATCCTATAAGACCTTTCCACACCCATGTGTGTAGGACCCCAAAAGATCTTCATTAAATATAGTACAGATCTCTAGAAAATTCAAGGCTCACACCCATGTGATAATTTTTCTAGAGATATGTGTCAAATTTAATGGTGATCAAGGTCCTGCACACATGAGTGTGGGAGGGTCTCATAAGATCATTATTCTTTTAGTTATTGTATTTTAGTGAATATATTTTTTAATATTATTTTTAGGTACGTCCCATTGAGATGATGGCGCATACCAAATTTAATATTCATATAATTTACAAAAAAGACTTGAAAATAAAATACTCTAAAGCATCGAATTTAGATCAAATGGTCAGTAGCTCACTTGATCAAAATTGGACAGCAGGATGGAAGGAATATATATCCTCTATACACTAGGGGAAATATAGAAACCTTCCCCTATTTTTATTGGAAAAAGTTTATATAAGGTTGCAACCTTATAATGTAGAGCTACGAATGCACCTAAAAAATCCATCGGAAAAGGTAGTTTTAATGTTGAAAAACCCTTTGATTGACCATCTCGACATCGAGATGTATGACCATGAAAATAAAAACATTTTAAGTCTCAAAAATAGTGCATTTTACAACATATTATCTACACCGTCCATTTTTAAGATTTTTATATGTTTATAGATCTACTTGATTTTGACCATTTTTAAATTTAAAATTTTATAATTAGATATAAAAATAGATTTTAAGATAATAATCCTAAGGAAATTTTACATCAAAATTATATACCATGATAAAATTTGAAGACGCACCTTACCTCTACGGCTACGGATGCAGCCGTATGCCAACTGCACCCACTTTTATTGTCTTTTTCTAAAATCACTAGAAATCAGCTTCAGCCACAAGTCCCTTGCATCTCTCTCTCTCAAATCAATCACATATGCTTTGCCAAGGCTGACTAGATCTAGTGCAATTTGGCCTACCACATGTTTAAAACAACACCAACCTAGGTTGTTAATTTCTCTTGGCCTATAACTAAACATCAACATTTGGATTGATGTAATGGCTTGTCGGTTTGTCCAAACAAAGAACAAAACTGTTCATTGCCCACCTCCACTTTGTTTGCTTCTATAATAAATTCCTCCTTTATATGTTAGGCAGGCATATATTCTAGGACATATCATTGAAGATATGGGAGGAAGCACCTCACACTAAACAACAAGTGGGTTGTTATGGACTCTCTAGGTAGAGACACTCTTGACCTTCATGCCCCCCACCACCACCCCCCCCCCCCCCTTTTTTCTCTTTTTTTGAGGTTTTTTGGCCTTGTCTTGAATCACTATTGCCTTTTAAGGGATATTGATTATTGCAAAAATAATTTATGCTTTGCAGGAGTGTATTATTCATTTTTTCCCTCGAATAAAACCCAATCTAGGAGTACTTTTGGGACCCTGAATTTTGGAAATGTAAAATCTTCTACCCATAGGCTACTTCAATTAAAAATATTTCTTAGTTGTAATGTCTATGCACTTGAGATTGAATAGAGACTGTCTAATTTTTTGAGGGCATGATCTAAGTGTTAGAGAACTCAAAATTCAAAAAAAAACTCTTTTGAATATAATCATCTAGTGATTCTTAGGTAATTCTCTAAAAGTTCAGACCGAAAGAATCCTCTCAAATAAGTCTTCTGAACGAGGGAGTAGGCATACAGTATATTCTCCAAGGAATATTACACTCTCTTGATTATTTAAGCTTCTTGCTTTGGTGGGTCTTTTCAATTCTACATCAAGCACTACATGAATAGAGTTATTAGAGGTGGAAAGGTTTTGTAACCTAGGGGTTGATCTTACTTGGACTCAAATGACAAAGGGGACAGAATCCCAACCACCCACTTGGGGACCAAGAAAACATTGATCCACCAAGTTTTCAGCTTAAAAGGAGGCCCTTGTTAACCCTAGTTAAGGAACCCTAGCCTCCCCATTAGAGGTGATGGGTCCCATACCCTCCAAATTTGAGAACCCCTAAACCTAAAATCCCAACTGCCACCTACCAATCTTGTTGTTAATGATACACAACTTGGTACATGTAGAGGACCCCAAAGACAGGGATAAAATTCCACCGCTTCTTCTCAAACTTTAAATGTGGTTAATGCTATATTTTTAATCCTCGAATTTTGCATTTGATAGCTAAGAGTGATTATAGCATTTTTTAAATCAAAAGTAAATGGTATTCTCATTTAAGTTATTTTTATGTCTAGGTATACAGACCTAAGACTGCAACACTGCAAGTATCTACTTTTTAACCCTCCTACTGTATTTCACTATCCCTGTAGTCGTTAAAAACAGTGTTTAAAAATTCATCAGGCCAACTTTAGTGTCCCCCTAATCAAGTCAAAACAAGGTGGCCTAGCATTTTTGGTTATACAAGCAATGGAATTTTCTAAGTCAGCTAATTGTTTCATAACTTAGATTTTTTTTTTTAAAGTCAAAATTGTCGGTCCTACTTGAACTCACCTTAATAGTGTAACGAGAATTAGACAAGCCATCGAATGGCTCAGGAGTTTGGTCCAGTCAAAACCAGCTTAGCCATAAGTTAAACCGTTCCGATTAGATTTTAAAAAACTATAAAAAATAAAAAAAATAATTTAAAATTATAAAATATACAGAGAATGTTGTCCAACTTTGTTTTAATTATCCAACTTGTCAAATTGTTCAAATATTTATTTAAACCAATTTTCAACCAAACATGATTTTTACTCTAAACCAGACCGACTAAAGTACCAACCGACACCTTCACACACCCAAGTTGTTTTGGAGTGACTCAAGCTCATAGCCCTGGTGAGTGATAATCGTCTTGAATTTTTAACCGCATGATAAAAATGATAACGGTCAACATTAGACATGTGCTAGCTAAAAAGTGTTCAGTTTGATATTCTTTAATTTAATTTTGAGGTGGGGACAAAAGCACTTCTCATGGGGTAGCATGGGAGATAGAAAAGGATTAATTTTGGGTATAAGGATAAAACATGCTCAAAAGTAAAGAGGAAATGAGTAAAAAATCCTGCACAAAGTGGCCATGTTTGCATAGTGGGGCAGATAAAATTAGGGCTCGTGCTTTATATGGTGTTATTGCAAGATGCTTTCTAAGACTCATGAGATGTTTTGGTCAAATAAGAAACTGGAAATGATGCTTTCTAGGGTTTCACTTAGGTCAAAAAGAGCTGCAAATTTATGTCTTGGCATTGGGAAAGGGACAACCCCAACTAACCAAAAATCATGGGGAGGACTCTCTTTGACAAGTCTTTATCCCCCACACATTTCATGTTTGGTGATGTGTGGGTGCAAAAAAACCCTAGAAAAACTTCTTTTTTTTTTTATCAATAATAATAATAAAACAAACCATGAGACTTGGAAGCATCTTGGCCACCTATATTTTATCTAAGTGAGACTACTATATTTCAATTTTAAGAATTTTGTACAGCCGCTGTTGTGTACAGCTGCGGCCCAAAATCTAGCTCGAAAAACCATCCTTGCCTTTCAAATTCTGTAAATTTGTCATCTCCATGTCGACGAATATGGATAGCAATAAATTTGCTCCACCTTGAGATTTTATTTATTTTTGAATTATACAATTCAAGTCTTCATAAATCCACCAGATCTGCACAATTTTTGGAGTCCCAAACTCCACAATCAGGGGCAAAAGTAGATTTACGGGTCAAAATGTCGTCTTTGAACACCGAATTTGAGTTTTAAGGTAGGGTTTCGTATTGCGGGTGTATAGATCAATAGCCTCGACAAGACCTCACCATATTTTAATGGCGTGTTATTATTTTGTTCATTTGATTATTAAGCTCTTTTGAGTCAGTAAGCTGGAATTTGCTCCAAATATATGTATTGATGGAAATGATAGACTATCAAAAAAGAGGGGCAAGTTCTTATACCCACTCTTTTAGCAACTACACCCATTAGTACAATTTGGACCGTTCATCTATGTACGTGAGTGGTGTTTATTGCATTGATGGATGCCATAAGGATCAAGAAACTCACCTCCCATGACTAATTTCTTTGAAGAAATATGTTCATTATTTTTTGACAATACTTCTCTATAATGACAATATTTCTTATATATTCATTATAAAGAAATATGTTCACTATTTCCCTTGTCCTGATTGGGAACAGCCTCATGTTTCTCAAGGCAGAGTGCACGCACAGTTAAAAGACAAGTGAGAGACAGCCAAACTTCCATATAAGTAATGATTACAACCTTTCATGTTAGAGGTGAGCTCATATGTGACAAAGATACCATTAGATAACTGTGTAAAAAAAAAAAAAAAAGTTACAATCATCTTTAGCCGTTAGATATAAAATTGATGTGTACCGCATTATACAAGTTGAATATGAGTGAATTCCAACTCAGGCCGACAAGATTGGATTGAGGTGAGATACAAACCCGATCCCTTCCAACCACCCCATAAGGTTTAGACTAGACCAGGACCCAGACCCGGCCACCCATTAGGTCCTATAACTAGGTTTGGACCTATATTGTGACCCAGGTTATGGCAACTGTCGAGTCGGTTGATCGACCCAACCTATTTCCTATCCCAAATTAAGTGGCTAGGGGTGGTCCCTTTACTGTACTTAAAGTTTGAGAAGTTTTTCTCCCATTTAAACTTTTTTTTAAAATAAATAAATAAAATCTACAGTGGCCAATTTTACATTCGGAAAAGACCTTAGACTTTTTGTGAGAAAATGACCTTTTCTAGCCAACCAATTTGACAATTGATGACTCGGTGTACTTGTGACATTTTTCACAAAAGGTAAATGTCTCATTCTATATAATTTCTTTGTACTAATTGATGAGTTAGGTTTTACCCCACCCATTTTTCCCAATTTTGGGGCTGACATAGACATGCCTAATTTTAATACAAACCGTTGCATAACTCCCAAGGTTCGAATCTAATCAAACAAACCAAAAAGCAAGAAAGAGAGAACACAAAAAACTAAAAACCAAAAGTCAAAAAATGGAATAAATTGGTCAATTTTGAAAAGGAATTTATGGAATTTATTGTTAGACCAATAACTTTGAGGTTTACTAGAGTGGCCAAATTAAAAGGTTCTTTGCTTTTAGAAAATCAGCTTAACCTTGTCTTTAGATGTTAGGTCCTAAGGAATCATATCACCTCAAATCAAGAACACAAAAACAAACAAAATTTACTCATGTCACATTTCCTACTTTATCAACTTTGATGGGACAAAATTTCCACAAGTTTGATAGATGAATAATTGTAGGAAGGGGTTTCTATGAGTTGGCCAACTCATATGTACATACGCGGCCCCCCTCTAAAATCCACTTTAAAGATGGATTTTTTTTCAATTTTTTTAGATTCATCATCTAGACCAAGATAAACCATGGTGATCATGAATACGAAAAGAAAAATAAACTTTCAAAATAAAAATATAATTTTTTGATATTTTTTTGTGCACCGTCCATGTGCTATGCATAACGTTTGTAAGTTAGCAGGCTCTTGCGGCCGCTGACTCATGGAACACTTTTGCATAATTGCAATTCTTAAAGGGTCCGGTTTTTGCGATAGCTTCATAATACGTGGTAAAATCGCACTTCGAAACCCTAAAACATTATTGTTTCAATACTAGTAAGTGTTTCAAAACCCGGATTGGTGGGGGTTGGGAGGGGATTATTTTGCCCATAGATCTGTATTGGATTGCTAGATCGGCAATCTAAATCGGGTCTGGATCGTTCTGAGTTACAAATCCCTAAAAATATCAAAACACAAATGAAATAAAATAAAAATTAAAATAAGATTTTATGGTGTGGGGATTTTAATGGGACCTAAAAAGATATTAGATAACTTTAAAAAAAATAAAAAAAAATAAACGAGGTTTTCAAGGCAGAACTAGATTGGGACCTATACAATCACAAAACTGATTGAATCCCAATTGATTCCCATTTGAATCAAAGATCCTGATCGAATATTGCTGAGTTTTAAAATATTGATGAAAATATGATGATAGCCTAAAAGACAATATATATCTGAATTTCTAAAAAAAAATTGAATCTGGAAGAAATACTTGGAAATAGACCGTCTTGATAATATATTATAAAATATATGATCTTTAAGGCTTAAGATTTATTTTTTTTTCATATCCAAAGTTATAGAGGTTGAGATGATCAATTTTAAAAAATAAAATTGCATCAAATTGCAATTTATGCGGCTTTACATATAGCGAAGGCCTTGTACTAAACTTTTCCATGTGTATATTGGGAAATTTTATCAAAATATACCCAGTTTCTATCAACTATTTAACGTTTTAACCTCTTTCATCTATTCCAACTCATGACCATGTGTGTTTTGATTGAACATTTTGAAAATCAACATCAAAACAATGACAAAATGTTAAATTCCAACTCATGACCATGTGTGTTTTGATTGAACATTTTGAAAATCATCATCAAAACAATGACAAAATGTTAAATAGTTGATCTCTAAAAATATTTTGATAACTTTATGTAAATCAAAACATAACTTTATTTATGTACTTTATGTAAATTTATGGTATTTTGATAACTTTATGTAAATTTATGAACTTTTGGGGCTTGAAATGGCAGGGATATTTATGTCTTTTGATAAAAGTATGAACTTTGCCCTTTATCTTTTTTGGTTAAAAGAAAGAAAAATGAAATTTTCAACCATAAGTTCCTAGCAATTTCCTCATTGCGCCTTTTTCAATATCCTAAATTGGTTTTTACTTTTAACTCTTAGCCCTTGTCCATGCCCTAAATTTTTTATAATTTTATATGGTAGACACACAAATCATAAATTAAAAATAATAATTAAAATTTATACAAGGGCAAGGGCTCTAAAAAATCAAATTAAGATGCACTTCAGAAATCTAATAAAAAAGGTTATTTCGATGCTTAAATATCTTCAAATCAATCATCTCGACCTCAAGATGTATGGACATGAAAAAAAATAGATTTTAAGTATGAGAAAAAGTCAAACTTGTAATGTACTTATGGACCGTCGATTTTTAAAAAATTTTCGAAGTGTTCATAGATCAGCTTGATCCACACTATTTAAAGGTGCACTTTACTTTGATTGTTTGGGCCTATGCGCTATACAAACCACACCCAAAACTATTAATATATAATTAATCATATGTCAAAAAGAATAATAAAAGGGTGTGGTTTATGTAAGGTTGCAACTTTAAACAATCTAATTAAGGCACACCTCCAAATTTTATCATAATATGTACTTTTGGTGAAAAACAATAATAGGATTATCTGAAAAACTATTGTTATGTCTAATTATAAGATTTTATACTACAAAAATGGTTAAAATCAAATATATCTATAAGCATATGAAAATCTTGAAAATAAACAGTCTAGCTAATATGTTCCAAAATGCACTATTTTTGGGATTCAAATTTTTTTTTTTTTTTTTTTCCATATTCACACTTCTCAATGCCGAGGTGATCAATTAGAGGGTTTTTCAACATTAAAACAACATTTTCCGATGGATTTCTGAGGGGCATCTTTAATTCTACATTGTAAAGTTGCAATCTTATATAAACTTTTTCCATAATAAAAAGTTTATATTATGTATAGAATTATTAGTTTTATATAAGGGTGCGGTTTGTATAGACCCTAGGCTCCAACCAATCAAATTAGAGCCTACCTTCAAATAGTATCGAGAAATGTGGTTTTAATATTGGAAATCTTTGTGATAGCTTTAAAATATAGTTTCATATTCATTTATGAACTTTAAAACTTAAAAATAGTGTAGATGGACATATCTATAAAATCTTGAAAATTAACGATCTAAAAATACATTACAAAATACACTATTTCTAAAACTTGCAATGCAATCCATTCTTTTTTTCATGTTCATGTATCTTGATATATTTGGGCATCCAAACAATCTCTCTAGCGAAAATTTGGAAGTAGGTTCAAATTTGGTTGTTTAGAGCCTCGGCTCTATATAAACTTTTGTCTTTATATAAGTACATGGGGACAGTGCCTCACCATAAGAAGCAAGAAAGGACACATGTGCACGTGGGATCACGAACGCTCTAGGGTACCTTTGGCACGAGTTACGGGATGAGAACCACACGTGTGCACACACGTTGGATATTTGGGAGACAAACACCAAATGGTCGCCCTAATCTCGAGCACCTATGTCTACAAGGGCCCTAGGTATGCACGTGCTACGGATTGTACCTTGAGAACCCTAACCCTAATATTAGTGGACGATTTTGCCCTCATAATATTTCATCCTGGACTATTCTACCCTCCGAATGATGCTCCGGTTTCTCAATGCTTTATAAAACCCGACGATTTCTGATCCAGATTGTCGATATGATGACTCTTATGGGAATGTGTCTAGACCGAAACAGTTCTCAATTGGTATAGGTTCCAAACCGGTTCCTCCCTAGAACCCCACCTTAGATATATTTTTTTAAGAAATTATCATAAATATATATTTATTTTCGTCTAATTGGAAAAAAACCCTCAACATTCATAAATCTCATCCACATCCTTTTTTGATATTTTCTTGACCAAAATAGCTCATAGTAGTAGTATTTTGTGGAGCTCTAGCATTACGGTACTTTAAGTATGGTAATGTACCCCATTTTATGCGATGTTTTAAATGCCGTGATATCTCGAAGTATATTAAATGTCAAAACTGAAGAAAAGGGTATAGACGAGGTTTATGAAAGTTGAGGGTTTTTTTTTCTAATTTGTCAAAAATTAAGGTATAATTCTGATAATTTTCCACTTTTTATAATTCTGATAAATTTGTCTAATATTTTTTAGATCCCTTAAATCTCTACCCCAAAACTCCAATTTTAGTTGAATTTTATTTTTTTATTTTATTTTTAGTATTTGTTTGTCATTCATGCTGCCCCAGACCCGATCCGAATGGTTACAATACTCTATCTTCCTCACGCCTCTCTGTTTTATCTGATTACAAAAATATATGCGTTTTTTCTTTTACCTGTAACTTTTGATGAACCCCCAATCGCAATGATATATATCGAGTCCCAAATAGATGGTACAAATTATCGAAATACCTTTATATGAAAATATATCAAGTCCCAGATATATCGAATCCCATGTACGGATATATCCGAATTTTTCCTCGGGGGCTGCCGCCTAAGAACACCTGCGGGGGCCTAGTCCATCAAGTCAACCTGTCAGGACAACTCCTCCGGGCCTTCGGCCCTTCAGGCTTTTAACAGCCCTTTGGAGTCGTTTTTTTTGCTCCACCTTGACCGATCTATTTCTTCAGAATACAAGACATCAATCCTCAACAAATCTAACAATTCAACACGGATATGTGGGTGAATGATCTGCCCCACCAATCCAATTTTAAAACACTCTTCTCAATAGAATTCGTTGCTAGATTTTGAAAAATCATCGATCCAACTAATAATCAATTGGAACCAGGTGATTAGGGGTTGAAAAACAATGTAACTGCCCGAGTCCCCTTTATTTTATAAATTTTCAAAAACCTAAAATTTTGTGAGTCCCCTCTAGTTCAAAACTTTTAAGTTCCTATTAAAACTCTTTCTGTATGACTCGGACCCGTCCAAATAAGTCTAGGGCAGCTCGAGTTCAAAAACCCGGCAAGTTGAAGATCGAGTCCGGCTTTTTAAATTCTGGCAATCATAAACTTATTCACATGAATTACATGCTTAAAATCTTAAAGATCGATCTATCTATCTCTCTCTCTGCATTACATGGAAAAATTCACCTAAACGAAAGCCCTCATGGGCAATTGGATGCTATAACATGATGTCCAGAGAGTTTTATTCTTAAAAGTCGCCAATCGATAGTCAAAAGTAAAATAAAAATAAATAAATTCACTGATCAAAAGATAACTAAGACAAACCCATAGGAGGGCAAGAAGGCAAATTCTGCCTTTCCCTACTTTTGTTTGAATTGGACCAAAATAATTTCATTAATACTAAATAAAAAGTTATTAAATAATATGGAGCATAGACTGCCAATATAACAAAAAAAATATTATTGGTTCCCTCAGGAAAATGACTTACACATAGAGATCTTAAGATCATTATATTTAAAATGAGAATCACTTTAGAATCACCAAATAACTATTTTCACAAAAATAAAAAAATAAAAAATATGTAAAAAAAATAAAAAATAAAAAATAAAAGATAAAAGATAAGAGAGATTGAGTACTCAAATCTCACTGCTTAAAAATGGATAATTGTGTGTAATCCATAAGTATTACTACACTTAAGTCTGTTTTAGGTTTTTGTGTTCCTTAAAATCAACCATCTAGATTCATCTTAGGAAGAAAATGTTCATTTCACCCCACAACATCATGTAACTTAGTTTCGAAAAAAGAAAAAAGAAAGAAGAAAATGATGGAACTTTTCATAAGAAAAAGGAAGACGCAATCTCTTTAAAGACATAAGAAAAAATGGGAATTATACATAGAAGACAGGCATGACCATCCAAAGGAATGGTCCAAATTTTTAGGTTTTAACTCTACAAAGGGAAAATTTATCAAAATACATTCAACTTTTGAACAATTTAACATTTTACCCTTTTTGAAAAATTCAATATCATGGTCATATTTATTTTGATATGAATTTTGAAATTTTTAAAAAATTGTAAAATTTTTAATATTAAATACTTAATATCTCTTACGTATTTAATTGGGGTGGCAACAGATTTGGTCAGTCCATGGTCTATAAATAAAAGAAAATAAAATAAATATTTACATCACTTTTATTATATTTTTATATTTTATTAGGAACCTTTCTTTGCTGAACTACCAAAAATATATATCAGTGATTTAAAAAACATCGGGTCAGTACGGAATCACCCAGTCCGATCTAGGAATCGGTCGCCTTCTTATGGTTCTAGGTATGTACAAGAAAACGATGAGCCTAAAAGGGAACCAACAGTTCCACAAAGTAAAACTGCGATTCTCTACAGTAAAATGGCAATACAGACCGTCGATTATCGATCTGGATTGGTTTTTTGTTAGTTTACTCTTTTTTCACTTGTTTTTTCACCAGTTCATTGTTTTTCCCAGCGTTTTAAAAATCGCCGAGTCGAACCGGACTCGCCCGGTTCGACTCGGAATTCGTGAAAAAGGGACCGGATCGGTTCAAAAACCGGGAATCGTCCGGTTCTAGAGAGAACCGGACGATTCCGAACAGTGAATCGCCGATTCACTGTGCGGAATCGGCGAGTCCGTGAAGAACACGGGTTGCACAGTGTTCTTCACGGATTTTTTTCAAATTTGTCATTTTTTGATCATTTTTTTTGTTTTTTTCGGCACGTGATCTGTTTTTCAGGCTGTAAACAGCTTTATTCAGCTTTTTTAACGATTTAATGGTGGAAAAATTGGTTTTTTTTGGATCAAGAAAAATTCGGGGTTTAGGGTTTCCGCCATTTTTGAAATTTCATGCCAAATAGGGCATGAATCTTTCAAAATTTGTTGGCATATTGATCTTAAAGCTGTGAATCAAAAGATTTTGTTACTAATTTGTGAAAATCGTTGAGAAAAACAGACTTTTTTGGAGATTGAAGGCTTCGGTTCACAAAAACAGGTAAGAACTTTGGGTTTTTTTGTTTTTCCGCCATTTGATTTATTTCATGGTATATTTTGAACAAAATGAGTTCAATAATTAGGGTTTTTAATCTTTATTGTGTCTAGTATGATTTAAAATTTTTAATTTTACGTAATCTGGTCAATTACAGCAAGAAATTTGATATGAACAGTGAGATGTCAGGGGAAAAAAATTCCGCTGTTTTTTTTTTTTTTTTTCCGCCTTTTGATTTTGTTTTCATGATATATTAGAAATAATGTGTTAAAAATTTAGGTTTTTGATTCCTTATATTGTTGTTTATCAGAAAATATAGTCAATTGGATGTAATTTATTCACTTGGAGGTGAATTTTTGAGTTAAAATCGCTTATGTAAAACGACTCTGTGAAGAACAAATTTTTTCTTTTTTTTTTTCTTTTTTTTTTTTTTTTTTTTTTTTTTTTTTTTTTTTTTTTTTTTTTTTTTTGTAGCCCATGATAGAATTTTTTGTAATCTATGATCGAATTTTTTGTAATCCATGATCAAAATGTTTGTTTTTTTTTTCTTGTAATCCATGATCGAATTTTATTTTTTATTTTTTATTTTTGTAACCCATGATAGAATTTTTTGTAATCCATGATCGAATGTTTTGTAATCCATGATCGAAATGTTTGTTTTTTTTTGTAATCCATGATCGAATTTTTTGTTTTTTGTTTTTTATGTAACCCATGATAGAGTTTTTTGTAATCTATGATTGAATTTTTTGTTATCCATGATGTAATTGTTTTTTTCTTTTTTAGTAATCCACGATCGAATTTTTTGTTTTTTTTTGTTTTTTTTTTTTGTAATGCATGATCGAATTTTATGTAATCCATGAACGAATTTCTTGTAATCCATGATAGAATTTTCTGTAATCCATGATCGACTTTTTTGTAATCCATGATCGAATTTTATGTAATCCATGATCGAATTTTTTGTAATCCATGATCGAATTTTCTGTAATCCATGATCAACTTTTTTGTAATCCATGATCAAAATGTTTGTTTTTTTTACTTGTAATCCTTGATCGAATTTTTTGTGTTTTTTTTTTTTTTGTAACCCATGATTGAATTTTTTGTAATCCATGATGGAATTGTTTTTTTTTGTTCTTGTAATCCACGATCGAATTTTTTGTTTTTTTATGTTTTTTTTTTTTTTTGTAATCCATGATCGAATTTTATGTAATCCATGATCGAATTTTATGTAATCCATGATCGAATTTTTTGTAATCCATGATCGAATTTTTAGAAAATTTATGAATTTTTTTTTTTAATCCATGATCGAACTTTTTGAAAATTTGTTAATTTTTTTTTTAATCCATGATCGAATTTTTTGAAAATTTGCTGTACTTTTTTTTTTAATTTCTTTTTATCCATGATCGAATTTTTTGAAAAATGATGATTTTTCGAAAAGATGTGAAAATCGTGATAAAGTTTTGATTATCATGATGTATTAAACATTTAAACCTAATTTTTAATTTTTATTGTTTGAGTTTGCTGTAATTTTTTTTTTTTTTTTTTTCATGATCGAATTTTTTGAAAATTGATGATTTTCCGAAAAGATGTGAAAATCGTGACAAGGTTTTAATTATCATGAGGTATTAAACCATATTTTAAATTTTTATTGTTAAAGTTTTGGTTGAAAAAATTGTATGTTGATGGATTATTTATGCAAAAAAATGCATGTTATTATATTTTCAATACAAAACTGTATTTTTTTTATTTGTTGTTCATGGATTTTTAAGTTGGAATGACTGATGTTAGCCGGCTCTTTGAAGAATTGTTTTTATTATTAATTTTTTAATGCAAAAAATGTATGTTCTTGATAATTGAGTTGTAGCCATGTTTGGAGCTTGCATTTTGTATTATTCTAAATGTTTGTAATTGATATGTACGAAATATTATTGTCAAAAAAGGTATTTTGCAATAACAAATAACAACGAATATGACTACATGAACTACCGCAACATATTATCACTACATATTGTGATTATTTTTCTTTTTGAACTGTCAGGTTAATTTAAACTTTTTACATCTTAAAACAGTTGAATCATGTCAAGATCTATAGAAGACCCTGCATGGCAACATGGGGTCAGACTTGATCTCAACAAGAAAGACAAAATTATTTGTAATTACTGTCAAAGAGTGATAAGTAGTGGGGTACATAGGTTCAAGCAACACTTGGCAGGGGTTAAGGGAGAAGTTTCTGCATGCACTAGTGTCCCTAGTAATGTAAAAAAACAGATGGTGGCAATTCTTAATGCTAGCAAAGGTAAAAAAATTGCCAAACATAGGACATATCAATATTCGCATATTCATCCAAAAACATGAAAATTCTTAATGGAGTACCCTCATTTTTTATTGAATTCCTAAAAAACAATATTTATAATGAATTTTAATAATTTTTTCGGATTTTTTTGAAGCTTTATTCTGACCGATTCACCCGATTCCGATCCGGACCGCCGATTCGCCGATCCGGATCGGTTTTTGAAAAGCCCGATCCGGGTCACCGATCCGGTTTTTAAACCATTGGTTTTTCCACATAGTAAAATAGCTATCTAGATTGGTAATTAACCGATTTTTTGGGTGCCCGATCTGGGTCACCGATCTATTTTTCAAATCACTAATATATATACACGCACGAGGTCTGGTTAGGTTCGACCCGGGAGAAACAAAATTCAATTACACGATCAGGTTATGTCCGACCTCGGTCTAGTACAAGTCCTACAGAGCCAAATCGACCCACTGAGACCACAAACTTGGACACAGTTAAGGTCGGCCCGATGTGTGAGTGGGTGGACCCAACCCGATTGCCAACCCCAATTTTGCCTAAAAAAAGGAAGGAGAAAAAAAAATTAAATTAAGCATGTTACATTTACGGCTAACAAGCTTATCACTGTATGAAGGTAATTAAATATAAAAATATAATTTAAAGCTATCACAAAAATTTCCAATATTGAAACACCATTTTTTAATAATATTTGAAAAAAAGCTCTAATTTGATTGTTTAGAACCTACGCTCTATACAAACCGCACCCTTAATTTAATAATTTAGACCTCCCAAAACCGTAGAGAAGCCGCAGCGTGTTCGACGAGAAGGACAGGGGAAGGTATAATCAACCAACTGCCATGATGTCCGTACACTACGTCAAAGCAAGTCGTCTTACAAATTTATGAACCCCAACACTAATTAATTTATTTATTTTACGTGTGTTTTTGGTAAGGGTGCAGTTGGCGTACGGTATTTGCGCAGTTGGACAGGTAAGGTGCACCGTCAAATTTTATCTTGGTATATGAATTTGATGTAAAATATTTTTAAAATTATTTTAAAATTTATTTTTATATTTAATTATAAGATTTTAAATTTTAAAAATAGTTAAAGTCTAATTGAAAATATTGAAAATAGACGGTGTAAATAATATATTGTAAAATACACTATTTTTTAGATTTAAAATCTTTTTATTTTTTATGGTCATACATCTCAATGTCGAGATGATCAATTAAATAGTTTTTCAACATTAAAACTACCTTTTAATTTTTAAAATGCATCCGTAGTTCTACATTATAATGTTGCATCCTTATATAAACTTTTTTTTCTTTTAGGTAATCCGCCCAAATAGTGAGAAGCAAACATGCAATGAGATTTATTATACGTGCACCTAACATGTTTTATACTGCACTCATTGTTTTCAGGGAATTTATCAAATTATATATTATTTATTAACAATTTTTTTGGTAAGTATTTTTTAACAATTTAATGTTTGATTAGTTTCAACTACTTCTAACTCACGTGATCACTTGTATTTTGAAGCATTTTTAAATTAAATAAAAAAATATGACTAAAATATTAAATAGTTTATCTCTTAAGTGAATTTGACAGGTTTCACTTTTTTTATTATGATTCATAAAAAATATATATACAAGATTGACAAAAAAAAAAAAAAAGGAAAGCCTTTAGAATCATTGCTTAATATTTTTTACACCGAGTAAAAAGGTTACAATCATCTTTAGGCATCAACCTAAAATTGGGTAGTCGTAATTGTAGCCTTTCTTTTAACATGTTAACCATGTATAAGTGCAATTGTTGACATCATGTTGTGATTCTGTCACCCTGATCACCTAGGCCAATGACCCATTTATAAGTGTGGGCAATGAATGTGGCATTCAAATGCTAAACAATCCTATAATTATTTTTCAAAGAATTTGTACGAAAAAATGGCATATTCCACTCCATTACATATCCATGGCTAGGGGTGGTGGTGTGAACTTTTATGTATCAAAGTCAAATGCTCTTTTCAAAATTTTAAGGGTGGAAGCAAACTTTTTATTTCTTAAACTTAAAGCATAATTTTTTATATATGTATATATTTGACACAACAATGCCACAACACCTTAAGTCATCAAATATGAAAATGGTCGCTTACTAACCTATCATTGATGGGTGCAGTTGGCATACAGATGCATTCGTAGCTGTAGAGGTAAGGGTGTACCTTCAAATTTTATCACGGTATATAATTTTAATGTAAAATGTTCTTAGGATTATCTCAAAATCTATTTTTATATCTAATTATAAAATTTAAAATTTTAAAAATGGTTAAAATCAAGTAGATTTATAAATATATGAAAATATTAAAAATGGACGGTGTAGATAATATGTTGTAAAATGCACTATTTCAAAGACTTAAAATCTTTTTATTTTTCATGATCATACATCTCGATGTCGAGATGATCAATCAAAAGGTTTTTCAATATTAAAACTACCTTTTCTTATAGATTTTTGAGGTGTATCCATAGCTCTACATTATAAGGTTGCAACCTTATATAAATTTTTTCCATCATTGATTGTGATCAAATTCTCTAAGATTTGAGTAGAGAAATGGTACACACTATGCATTACGATCATTATGCACCAAAAGTAAACAGTCTTATAACAAACGATCCCATAAAAAATATTTGACTACATGATAAAATAAATATAATCAAAAATTGAAATGCATAACAAGCAAAACTATTTATATCATTTAGCTTGCGCCACTCAGTAATAAAATTTATCTTATTATTCACATCATTTATTTAATCTACTTAAATTTCATAATTTTTCAAAATACCGGTACTCGTTCAAGATCATTTATTATTATTAAAAAAATATCCGAAAAATAACCGACCTCACTCATATTATAAAATTAAAAGGAGGGTAGGGATGGGGCTTAATTGCATATTTGAAAGAGGTGAGGGGTATGTCGGGTCAAAGGGAAAAATACGAGGGGTGAAGCATGTGAGGCTGGAGCGTTATGTGGTGGCCTTTTGCGTGCTTTTCCCTGCGCAGTGTTTTGTCAGAAAATATATATTTTTAGAGAGAGAAAGTTAACATGCAGACAGAGTTGTGCAGAAGTACTTTGCCAAATAGAGAGAGAAAGTTAAAATATTTCAGTGATAGAGAGAGAGAGAGAGAGAAAGGAAAGCTCAAAAGTCACTCAGATGTAGCGTGTATCAATGGATGAAAGCGTGTGCATGGGAGACCGAGAGATGGGGACGTTGAGAGATAGAGAGAGGTTAGGGTGGAAAAGGGTCTGGTCCGGATCAGACTCAATCGAACAGGACCCAAAAATAAAAAATATATTCAAATTTTATGTTATATATATATATATAGTTTATTTAAATATTATAATAAAAGATATACAGTTATATTAATTTAAATATTAATTAGATATTATTAAAATATTATTTATGTAATAACATTACTCGCTCCACGTGGACCTGGACCTGAATAGTATTCGGGTATACTCGGACCCTAGTTGGGTATGGACGTTAGGTCTTGGGTGCTCCACATGGACCTGGACCTGAATAGTATTCGGGTATACTCGGACCCTAGTTGGGTATGGACGTTAGGTCTTGGGTCGGGTCTGGGTCCATTGTCACCCCTAAGCTTGAACACCTAAGTGCATAGAACCAACTCGGTTGATCCAAACCTGGCCGGGTTACCCTGACCTGCCCACTGTATGGGTCCAGTTTTGGGTGGTTTTAGTAGTCAAGTCGGGGATTCCAAAAAAAAACATAAACAATTTTTTTAAAAAATAAATTTATGTATAATGTATTTTTTTTTATGTTTTCTAACATTTTGGAAAAGATTGAAAAGTGTTTGGCCATGAATGCATATTTTTATATTTTTTAAATTATATCTAAAATACCTTTAGTGACAAATTAATTTTTAAAAAATCTATTTTTCACTACTTTTTAATATTATTTAGACGTGTTTCATTGAATTTTAATTTAAATATAAATGTAATAATTATTGGGATTTTTTATATTTTTTTAAATTTCTTGGTCTATGAGCGACCTTCCCAATCTAGGTCTGATACCTTGATAGGTTCTGGGTTACCCAGACCTGGCCCATCGCTGGGTATCCCTCCCGAGTCAGGTAATCCAACATTGTTGAGCACTTTAGCTAGAGAGAGTTTATAGCTCAAGCCTTAACTTTTGGATACGGTTTCTATGAGCCCATGTAGAAACAAGTCACATCTTAAAAAACTATATATTTATTTTTTAGTTAGCGTTGGCGGCTATACTTTATTTTTTTCAAGAGGTTTTTTGTCAAAAAAACACTATTTTTGAGATGGATTTGTTGATCTAATTTTTAAGGATACGTATTCGATCATGAATATGAACAAATAAATAAATTTTGAAAATTAAAAATAATAATTATGTTAAAAAAACATTTAAACTATTAATTTCAATTATTTTTAGATTGACCATTTATTTTCATCCATTTTTAAAATAAATGTTATATACCTCGAGGACCGCAAATATAGAAATGCGATCTCCACCGCATGACCCTATCCATTTTTTAGCCAGCTTAAACCCTAGAGAGAGATACTAAAGCCCAAGCGTGAACTAAACGGTTGGAGAGGGGGACTCTTGCACAACCCTGAACTCTTTAGTTAGAGAGAGAAACTCTATTTTTTACTAATTACTTGTTAGTTAGAAAATAAGAAAATAAGTCAAGTTTGAGCTTTTTAGTTAGAGAGCTGTTTGGGTGGAGAGAGAGATCATGTTCGGAAAATCGGCCCGTCGAACACCGGACCGATGGTCAAACCGGAATTGGGGTTTAGCTGATGTGGTTTTGGCCACTTTTGTTAGTCTGACCAGATATTTTAAAAAATTAACATATATAAAATCCCAAAAAAATAAAAGATTTGTTTATAATTTGTTTTTTAATGTTTTTTATAATCTCGAACAAAGATTGTAAAGTGCTTCGGTCATGAAAACTTATTTTTATATTTTTTATTTTTAAAAAATTTGAAAAATACCCCTAAACATAAATCGATTTTTAAATTGATTTTTTAAAAGAAAAATATTATACATAATTCTAATTTTCCATTTTATTTCACGGTAGACCCTGCTTCCAATTTTCTTTCAAGCGGCATAAATAAACCTTCAAATATTTCATCCAACCCTCTTATCCCTTATTTTCCTATTTTTTTACTATTGGTTTTAAAATCTGATCCAACAAACTATTTTATTTCATCTCAATCCAAAATCTTTTTTAACCCTCATTTCTCCTGTTTGCATTTTCACTATGGTAATATCTCTCTACTACAGCAATGGCTCTCTCTCCATTCACTACAATGGAATCTGCTCACTTTTCTTAGTAAAATTCTCTTTCTCTCTCCTCTCTCTCTCCTTGCCTTCAAAACCTCAATTACTCTCACCGTACGATACTCTCTCTCTCTGCCTTTGAAACCTTTATTTTCTTATAAAAATCAGGGTTCTTGTGTATTTAAAATTTGAATAATCCAAAAAATCTAAAAATATCAAGCACTTAAGAATTTATAGAAAAAGGAACCCATTTGCAACATAGGCACTTGTTCTTGTGTATCTAAATTTTAGATTGAAAAATAATAAAAAAGTTTGTTGGGATCAGTTTTTATAGCCAAAAGTGAGAAAACGAGGAAATAAGGGATGAGGGGGTTGGGTAAAATATTTGAAAGTTTATTTATGTCGTTTGAAATAAAAATGGAATGAGAATCTACCGTAAAGTAAAAAGAAAAATTCGGATTTTAGATGATTTTTTTAAAAAAAAATCTATTTTTCATTAATTTGGATGCATTTTATTTAATCATATTTTAACTATATATTTTTTTTATTTTTTTGACACTTTTTGAATCAGCGGTGCTTGGGTTGAAACGGCCGATTCCCCACCATCCGCCATTGGCCAGGTTTTTGAAACACTTCCAGGGTGAAAGTAAGGGAAGAGAGAGATAGAGAGAGAAAGAGTAGGCACCGTAACTGTTTTGTTAGAGAGAGAATAGTGCCTTTAGAGAGAGAAAGATGAGAGAGAAATTATTACCTTTGTTTTCTCTCTCTTCCCTGCTGGTCATAATATCTGACTGCTGACAACCGATGCACGTGTGATGCAGCGCCAATCCCTTCCAAAAAGCTTCACTTTGAATAGACGGTTCACATCAAACGAAACTGTCACCAAAGCAGATCATCACCCTACATTTGTTTAGAGAGAGAAAGTCGAGGAAACCGAGAGATTCTGAACCCGTGCGTTTCCTACTTTTTCTGCATTTTTTCTCCTCTCTCTCATCACTACTTTCTCTCTCTAAAATTGTTTATTGTTTGCTTTTTATTTCAGTTTCGGTCGAAAGAGACCGTGACGATTGGCTCTCTGACAAACTCCGTTACGACTTTCATCAAATGTAGAAAAAGTTGCGTTCAAACTCACAACTTTATTGAGAGAGTTTTTTTCTTGATGCTTTTTAGTGCGAGAAAATTTTGGATTGCAAAATTGATAAATATATCAAATTTTATAGTATTTCCCAATAAAACAAAATCTTTGTGATATCTTTAAATAGTAATGATGTTAGGAGATTTCCCAGCGTTTATACGTAAGATCTTAAATGATCACCATCAAATTTAACACAGATCTCAGAAAAGGCAATTACATAAATATGAGACTTGATTTTTTTAGATATTTATGTCAAATTTAATGGTGATCTTTTGAAGTCTTATATACGTAGATATAGGAAGGTCTCACAAGGTCATTTCTCATCCTTAAAATATATTTTTATCTTTAATTATAAAATTTTAAGCTTAAAATAATAGTGTAGATTGAGTAGATCTATGACAACTTTATAATATTGAAAATTGATGGTTCAAAAACACCCTACAATATGTACTATTTCCAAAACTTGTAATCCATTTTTTCCTCATGTACATACATTTTGATGTCGAGATGATCAATTTGATGATATTTGGGTATCAAAACAACATTTTTTAGTGAAAATTTTAATGTAGGCTCAAATTTAATTGTTTTGAGGATATTTGAGCATCAAAACAACTTCTTCTAATCAAATTTGAGATAGGCTCAAACTTGAATTATAAATTTTGTGTTTATAAAAGGCAAAATGTTATGTTTAAAGTTTTTTATAAGGAAAAAGTTTATATATTAAAATCTAAAAATACGAATGCACTTGAAAGTTGTTTTAATGTTGAAAAACCTTCTAGTTGATCATCTCGACATAGACATATATGAATATTACAAAAAAAAAGATTTTGAATCCCAAAAATAGTGTATCTTACAACACATTATCTAGACCGTTAATTTTCAAGATTTTCATATGTTTATAGATCTACTTGACTTAAAATTTGATAATTAGATATGAAAATAGAATTTCAGATAATTCTAATGTTTTTTTACACCAAAATTACATGATAAAATTTGGAGACGTACCGTAATTGGATTGTTTAAGGTTGGAGCTTTATAGAAACCACACCCTTGTTATAATGACATGGAGCCGTTAATTTTACCTTGGGGATTTGCAGTTAATTTGTTGGTTGTTACGTTGAGCCGTTAATTTCACCTTGGGAATTACTGGTGAATTTGTTAGTCGTTATCTGTACCATAACAGGTTCATATTAAACGGCTGCAACATGATAAATAAATCTCAATAAATACCTATTTCGTTATAGTGACGCATTTGTCTCGGCGCCCGTCCCTCTCTCGCTCAGAAATGCTTTAACTAGTGTTAGAAAAATCGAACCGGCCTATCAAACTTACAACGGTCGGATCCGAGTAACCGATAAACTAGTCAGTTCAACTGAATAGGTCCCGGCTAGTCCAAAATGTGTTAAGAAAATAAAGAAAAATACAAAACATTCAAAAAAAGAATGAAAAATATATTTATGAGAAACTATAAATAACCTCCGAGACTAAACTTTTTATACAAATTACCCCAACTAAATTGTTTTATCTTTTTTCCCCAAAATACACTTTTCTAACAAATACCCCTCAAGTAAATAAAATGTTCATTTTTTAGAAGAGATATCCTTTTTCGTACATAAAAATTTAAATTTAGCCGGATATTCACGTGGGCCTACATGGGATGCTAGACCGCTCTTGGACATTGTCGGATCCCTTTAAACTAAAAAACGTGTAGGACCACTTTTGATATTGTCGGACCGCACTTTAGGCCTGTTGCTGGACCGCATGGGCCTATTGTCGAACCTCTCTTTGGAAGTGCTAGACCGCATGGGCTTATTGCCGAACCATTCTAACGAACCATTCTATGTCAGTACCCAACCGCCACTTGTATTCTTTGGAACGCCAGTGTTATTTACCGGACCGACATTACACTGCCGGACCGCCCCTCAACCAAATTTTTCTCTTTTTTCCCCAAAATATATGTTTCTAACAAATACCCCTCAAGTAAACAAAATATTCATTTTTTAGAAGAGATATCAATTTTCCTACATAAAAATTTAATTTTAGCCGGACATTCATGTGGCCCTACATGGGATGCCAGACCGCTCTTGGATATTGTCGGACCTTGTTAAACTAAAAACATGTAGGACCACTCTTCGATATTGCCAGACCGCACTTTGGGCCTATTGCTGGACCGCATGGGCCTATTGTCACCTCTCTTTAGCAGTGCCAGGCCGCATGGGCCTATTGCTGAACCATTCTTTGTCAGTACCTGACTGCCACTTGTATTCCTTGGACCACCACTGTTATTTACCGGACAAACATTATACTACTGGACCGCCCTCAGATTATGTCTGACCACCTTTTCGTGGGAAAGAAGAGAGAGAGGCGTGGGCAAAAGTAATAGATGGTAGATTAAACTTTTATTTATTTATTTTTGGGTTGGGGGGTATTTGCTAAGAAAGTTTGGTGGGGCTAACTTGCGTAGAAAATTTAATATTAGGAGTTATTTGTAAAATTTAGTATATTTAAAGCAAAATTAAACAATGCATATTAAAATGATGTTGAAAAGTAGTGAAAAAAATAGGTTTTACAAAATTGATCTGTGCCCAGGAGTATATTTGAAATTTCTAGAAAGACGAAAAAATAAAAATAAGTATTCATGAGCTTATAAAATGTTGGATGTCAAAATATTTAGAATCTTAATTTATTGAAATCAAATTTATTTTATTCCATTTTTTATTTCTTTGGGCTTGATATACAACTATGTTTTTTTTTAATGATTTTTTTTATTTAAAATTAAAAAAAAAGATAAATTTAATTTTCCACATTTTCTTCCTATATGAATTTCTCTATCTAATATGTCTCTTTTCAAGTCTTTAAACATCTCTCTCTTCATCCCCATCTTTTAAACACCCATCTTTTTATCCTCCTGTTTGAAATCCTTCCAATATTTGAAGGAATTGTATACAATGAGACTATTTACTTTTATACAATGAGGCTATATTTTTTTACAGCCATCTAATATGAAATCTGATAGCTTAAGTGCCTCACAAAATTTGAAAAAAATTATTTTAAAGTTTGAGCTTGGTCAATGAAATAAATGCAGCTGCTTAACTTTACATCAAATGGTCCAGATTAATTGTAACCATCTTGTACCAAAGATAAATGATCTCATTGTATACTTTTCCTCTCTCTTTAAATCAACACCATGTTTTAAACGCCTCTCTCTATCACTCTTTATGTATCTTCCCCATCTTTGAAACCTATCTCCCTCAATTCTTCCCATGTTTCAGGGGTGGGTTAGCTCAAGGTTAGGCGAGACACAGAAACATGAAAAATGTTATGGGACTCGGATTCGGACACGAACCCAATGGGACACAAACCCAGAATTGGTCTATCCCTCGGGCCCGGGTCCATTACCACCCCTACCATGTTTTGAACATCTCTCCCCTCAAATCTCTCCCATTTTTTGAAAGTTGAACAATCAATCAATCTCTCTCTCCTACAACGTGGGTCCATCCTCTCTCCCAACTATGATGCATGATTTTAAAAATTTAATCAAGACAATGATACAATGAAACGTGTTTGATACTAAACCTTATAAGTATTATCATGAATTTGGTGACAATTATTGCTATCGGCATACGTTGGCGGGGAGTTTAGTGTGATATTAACGTGTTTGTATTTTTTCTATTAATTTATCGGATAACTATTGACATTTTATTATATATTTTTATTAAAAATAAACAATAAATGTTGCGCAATTTATGAGCGAGTGAGGTTTGTATAAGTTGCCAACCTTAAACAATCTAATTAAGACTTACCTCCAACACTCATCAAAAAATATAATTTTGGTGTCGAAAATTTCATTTGTGACATGAAAAACTACTTCACATCTAATTATAAAATTTAAAATTAAAATTTGGTACAAACGAGCTGATCTACAAACACATGAAAATCTTGGGAATGGGCGGTCTAGATATTGTATTACAAGATGTACTATTTTTTGTAATAAAATATTTTTCCTTTTTTCCATTGGTACTTCTCAATGTCGAGATGATCAACTATAAGATTTTCCACCACAAAACCAACCTTTTTTTTTTTTTTTGATAGATTTTAAGGTGTGTTCGTTTTCTTCTTTTTTTCTGCAGTTTAAAGTTGCAATTTTATATGAACTTCTTCCTTTCTTTTTTCTATATCAAAATATCCCAAGAGGTTAACTAATTAATATTCTATCCATTTGAAACTATTCCAAGTAATGAGCAAGGCGGTTTTTTTATGTTTTTTGAAAATAAAATAAAGGAAAAAGTTTATATAAGGATGCTACCTTATAATGTAGAACTACGGATGCTCCTAAAAAATCCATCGAAAAAGGTAGTTTTAGTGTTGAAAAACCTTTTGATTGATCATCTCGACATCGAGATTTATGATTATGAAAAATAAATAGATTTTAAGTCTCATAAATAGTGCACTTTACAATATATTATCTACATCGTCCATTTTCAAGATTTTCATATGTTTATAGATCTACTTGATTTTAACCATTTTTTTAAATTTAAAATTTTATAATTAGATACATAAATAGATTTTCAGATAATGCTAAGAACATTTTACATCAAAATTATACACCATGATAAATTTTGACGGTGCACCTTACCTCTACACCTACGGATGCATCCGTATGCCAACTGCTCCCTAAAATAAAACCTCTAGGTAGTGATCAGTATGAATGGTCGAAATTTGAGTTTTATCGGATATGTTTAAAAATTAAATAAAAATAATTTATTCATTTGAAAAAGTGAGATTTAAGTGTACAATATTAAATAGAAAAAATTTAAAAAAAAATATAAAGTTGAGGCTCTAAACAATCAAATTAAAGTGCCTCTAAAAAATTAACTAGAAGAAGTTGTTTTGATGTTGTTCAAGATTTCCAGGGTGCATATTGATATGCTCGAACTACAGTATTTTTTTTTATCTTTAAATTTTACAATAGATATACAAATAAATTTTCAGGCCATCACAAATATGAGAAATAATCCTATAAGACCCTCTTCCACCTATGTGTGTAGGACCCCAAAAGATCATCATTAAATTTGACACGAATCTATAGAAAAATCAAATCGCACGTTCATGTGATAACTTTTTCAAAGATCCATACAAACTCTTATGATGATCTTTTAAAGCCCTACACATATTTGTAGGGGAGAGTCTAATAGGATCATTACTCTAAAAATATTTACGAAATTAAAACAACATGTGTTGATACTATTTGAAGGTACGCTACTAAAATAATATGTCTCGATATTTTTTGATGGTACGTTTTATTTTGTGTTAGGACCCCGGTCTTGTACAAATATAAAAATATTTTTAAATTAAAAAAATAAAAAGTTTTTCTGTTAATTTCTCTGATTTTTTATTGAGTAAATCTTCGGTACGCCTCTGCATTCGTACACGTGCACACGTGTCAATTCAAGATCCTGCCATGGCCATGCACGTGTAAGGGAGATGAGGTCATTACCGGACGAAACGAAAAGTGGGTTTGGATTGATTGAGAGAGAAAAGAGAGAATCACGAGAAAGGAAAGAGCTTTGTAGTTAGAGAGAGAGTGGGGAGTTTTAGATAGAGAAAAGGAAGAGATTTTTAGAGAGAGAATGGGGAGTTTTTAGAGAGAGATAATGAGAGATTTCTAGAGAGAGAAAGGCAAGAGCTTATTAGTTCGTGAGAGAATGGGGAGTTTTTAGAGAGAGAAAAGGTGAGATTTTTAGAGAGATAATGGTAGATTTTAGAAAGAGAGGAAGAGATTTTTAGAGAGAGAGAAAGGGACATTTTTACAGAGAGAAAAGGAGAGTTTTATAGAGAGAATGGGAGTTTTAGAGAGAGAAAATGATACAGGTCTAGAGAGAGAGAGAGGGAGGGAAGAGATTTGGAGAGAGAATCATGAGGGTCGTCAGCTTCAGACAGTTGGCTTGGCTTAAGAAAACCGATCTTTGCATTCATGCACCGAGATTCCTCGCCCGAACGGTTCAGACCCCACTTTATTGCTTTCTCTCTCTAAAAAACTTTATGACTGCAATTATCATGAGCACTTCGATTATTTCAAAACCATATCCAAACTATGAAAAAGTTCAGAAAACCCATCAATAAAAGAAGATGAAAAGACCCCAAAAGAGACATTAAAAAAAAGAAAAAAAAAGATTAATGAGCTTTCTCGTCTTTCGTGTACTCTTCTGTCTTTTCATTATCTCAGCACTAAATCTGAAGAACTGCTAAATCTGGTGTTTACAATCAGTAAACATAAAACTTATGACATTAAGTTTCAACAAAAAGATAAGACATTGAATAGAAATTATGACAATTCCCAGGTGAGATAACACAGCTTGGTTAGAGAGAGAAGAAAGAGAGATGTTGACCTAGAGAGAGAAAGTGTTGGCTGTTTTCTCTCCTTAAACAAGTGGAGAGAGATAAGACATTGAATACAACCTTATCACAAATGAAACAACCAACCCGATTAGAGAGAGAGAGACTTGCTCTTTTTATTTTAACAAGTGATTTAAAAAAATAGATCCGGGACCAAGATTGGCCATCCCAAAAATCGGCCTGGATCGTGAATCGAGGGTTCGGATCTGTTGTTTTATTGCATGGAAAAAATAGTAAATTGGTAAAAAAAAAAAATAGTGAACGGGCTAAAAACCGATCCAAATGGGTAAATCGATGGCCTTGATTGCGGTTTTATTGCAGAGAATTGTGCAGAATCATTGATTCCCTTTCAAATTCAGCCGTATAATCATAACGGGGGTGACCAATTATTGAGTCGGAGTGACCAATTATTGAGTCGGACCGGACAATTCCATATTGATCTAGTGTTTTTTAAATCATTGGTTTTAATACATTGTACCAGCTAAAATGGAAAAAAGTGCTAAATCAATGGCTATTGGATTTTTTTCCGGGAAATTTATGGGGTTTACTCCATGAGAATTCACTATGGTCTCCATGCCTTTATTTTAAAAAATTATTGTAGTTTCCTAGAAAATTCACTAATAGTTTGGCAAGATAGGTGATTAGCTTCAATTAATCGTTATATGTTAACCCCAATATTTTGGAATGAATTAGTGTTTAAAATTAGAGACTCGGGCTGGTCGAGGCCGAGTTTGAGTTTCTCAGACATAGTCAAAGGGCCAATGTGACAGACCATTTTCTTAAAAAATAACAATTGATATGGGGGAAATTACAGCTGAGAGTCTAAGACCCTATATCCGGGCTGACAGGGTTTTGATTCTGAGTCATCCGGGTCGATAGGGTTTTGATTCTTAGTCGTCTGATTTTTAGACCATTAAAATTAAAATATTTAAATTATTTTAAAAAGCCAACATACTTTATACTTCTGTGAGAGTGTATTGTTCATTTACTCCCTTGGGTAAACCAAATCTAGGATTAACTTTAGAGCTCCAATATTTGAAGATTGAACATGCTCAAGCTATATGCTAATTACAATAAAAAAAAATCTAGTTGACCACTTAAAAATAATAAATTTTTAAGAATAGACCTCATAGTCTAATTTTTAGAGAATGAGATCTAAGTATTAGAAAACTCGAAATTCAAAATTTGTTTCTTTTGAAAATAATCATCTTGTAGTTCGTAAATGACTCGGAACTTTTCATATTTAAAAAATCTCCCAAGTAGGTATTTGATTGAGAGAGTAGATATCCAATCTATACTCCCGCAGGAGCATAGTATACGGGCTCAAAAACTGTATTTCCAAATCCACTAAATCACTAAACGAAGGATATTTTCGTAAATATCTCCCAATAAGCATCTTGTCTAAAAAACCGTTAAGAGTGACGTGGCGTAAAATTACAACGGTAAAAATGTAAGGACAATATTGGTATTATGAGAAATCATCGAGAACAAATCTGTCAAAATCTTCATTGTTCTGATGCTGGCCTGAAACTTTCATCAGTCAAAGAAGCAACCATAATTGCCATCGAGTCCACAAAAAAAGAACAAGAGGATAATAATAAAAAAGAAAACCCATTTTTAGGATAAAAATATATTAGAGTTTTTCATTTCTTTTTGCATAAAGAGCTCAAAGTTTTTGCCACTCTTTATAGGATTATGAGAGTTATTAATGTATTTTTTTTCATTTCTTTTTGCTTAAAAAACTCAACATTTTTGCCACTTTTTATTGGATTATGAGGGTTTCTTGTTTGCTTCACTTTCATGATGAGAGTAAAAAAAAGGAAAAAAAAATTGATAGAACCCAGGTTTTATGGTAAGATCTAATGATGGCCATTGAGCAAATGAAAAGAAGAAATTTTGTATAAACCCTAGTTTTTTGGTACTGTCTATGATATCAATTGATTAGACAAAGGAGAAAAGCATAAAACCGAATTTTATGTGAGTTACTAATGATGCCATTGAGTAAATAAAGCATCATTAAGTAAATAAATAGGACAAAATCCAATTTTATGGTACTATACTGTGATGGCCAATTAATAAAGGAAAAAGTTTATGTAGAGCCAAGGCTCTAAACAATCAAATTAGAGCCTGGCTAAAAAATTTCATTAGAAGGGTTGTTTTGATGCCCAAATATCCTTTAATTAATCATCTTGACATCAAAATGCATGGACATGAGAAAAAAAAAATGAATTTTAAGTTTTGGAAATAGTGCATTTTGTAACGCATTTTTGGACCGTCAATTTTAAAGATTTTCATAGATACTCGCGATCTACACTACGTTTTAAGCTATAAATTTTATAATTAAATACAAAAATATATTTTAAGGCTGCCACAAAGATTTACAATATTGAAACCACATTTTTCAACACTATTTGAAGGCTTTATTTTGATTGTTTAGAGCCCCGACTCTATAAAAACCGCACCTTTTAATAAAAAAAGAAAAATAATGAGAAAATAACCTAATTTTTTATATGGGTGAGATCAAGTCTTGATTCAATCAGACCCAGCCCCAGACTCCAAAATATGACATGGGACTCGGATCCCAATCTTACTTAAAAATTAAAATATCTATATATTTAAATATATTTCATATATTAAGACCTGAAAAATATTACTGCATCCAGACCTGAACCTGAATAGTGTCTGGGTCTAAGATTTGGACTCAAACTTGGACCTGAATAGTATCTGGGTTTAAGATTTGGACCCAGACCTGTCTACTTGGGTCCAACTTTTAAGTCTATACCCGAGAATCCAGGTTGAGTCTACCCTTGGGTCCAAGGTTGGGTCCGGGTCCGGGTCCATTGCCACCCCTAATTTTTTGTATGGTAGTTGACCAAATACTAATGCAAATAGAGAAAATAAAAAGGACAAAAAAATGAAAATAAAGCAAACTTTTTGGTGGTCTTTAGTTCGGTTATAAAGGAGCCTAGGGTTTTGGAATCATAATGAATTTTCAGTTTTGGACCAAACCTTTTGCCACTTCTATAGGATTATTAGGCTTTGGCATTTCATTTCACTCTCACAAAAAAAAAATGGTATAAACCCAAATCATAGTATCAAATGATCGCCATTCGGTAAATAAAAAGGGAAAAATTGGGTGAAGAAAATCAAATTTTGAGTGAAAAAAAAAAGGAAACAAAATCCATTGTTTTGTGGTATTTAGCATGGTTACAAAGGAGCATAGGGTTTTAGGGGCCATCATTTGGACTTTTATTTTATTTTTTAAATAGTTTATTAGGCTTTTTTTCTTTCTCAAAAGGTTCAAATTTTATGCCACTTTTTATACGACATGTCCTCAATAATAACCCTCATTGCCATGATTGAGTGGACATAGAGAGCTTCAAAGGCCTCTAAATTCTAGGGTTTCTGGGGTCCAAAAAGCTGCCTTTTTTGGTTAAAAAATGGGGGAAAACCCTAATTAGGGTTTCAGCATGCAGCTGGGCGGGGGCTCTCTAATGAGTGAGTTTTGCGGTTTCCATTTTTGGTAAGGAAAAAAGAAAAAAAATATTTAAAAATAGAGGGCAGAGAGCCAGGTCAGCATTTCGAGTATCCACGTCATCATTGTTTGCATGTTGTGGGCCCTTGCATTTCCTACGTCATCATTAATGGGCCATATGAGCCTAGAACATAGGATAAAGGTTTTATTATTGTTGTGTATTATTTATTTTTTCGTTTATATTTATTTATTTACTTTTTTAGGAATCGCTTGAAAAGGTTGGTTACTGAGAAATAATAAATATGAGAAGTGGGTTTTCCATTTAATTTCTCACCTACTTCGCGTTTTTCGGTTCCCATTTTTAGTATTATTTTTATTTCACATGATATATATATATATATATATATATATATATATATATATATATATATATATATATATATATATATATAGAAAAAAGCTAACAAGCAAAAATTAGTAGTAGGTTAAGTAAGGAAATAGTTTATATAAGGTTGCAACCTTAAAAATGTAGAATTACAAAGGCACCTAAAAAATCATTCGAAAAATGTTGTTTTAATATTGATAAACCCTCTAATTGATCATCTCGATATCGAGATATTGGAATATGAGAAAAAAAATGATTTTAAGTCCCGAAAATAGTACATCTCGCAACACATTATTTAAACCACCCATTTTCTAGATTTTCATATGTTTATAGATCTACTTGATTTTAACCATTTTTTGAGTTTAATTCTTTTTAATTAGATGTGAAAATAGATTTTCAGATAGTCCTAAGATTTTTTTACATCAAAATTGCATAGTATGATAAAATTTGGAGATGTGCCTTAATTGGATTATTTAAGTTTTCAACCTTATAGAAATCACACCCTTTAAGCTATGCTTCCAACTATCAAATTTTGATATGATAGTTGAAAATGCATGATATTATTTGTATTGTAATATTTTTCTATTAAGTACAAAAAAATAAAAGTTTGATCATGTTGTACATAATATTCCTTACAAGTCAAAATATAAAACAAATATTTTTTAAACTTCAAAAGACCAAATTACCATTAGAAAATGACGGGGAAATTCAGTCCTTTAAAAAAGTTTAAATTTTTTTATATATATTTATATGGTGCATGATGGTGTCATGTAATATGCCTCCAGTTTTAGCATAAATTGATTTATAAATAAACCTTCCGATTGATCATCTCAACCTTCATCATTATAAGTGTGAAGAAAATATAAGGATTTCAAGTCCTAACAATAGTATATATCATAATGGATACGGTTTCTATGCGGCCAGCCCGCATATTGTAGAAATCCGGGCTTGGCAAATAATATACTTTTTAAATATAATTTGATCATAATTTTTAGAGGATATATAATCCTTAAAATGGAAATCATGAATATGAAAAAAAAAAAAAATGATAATTAAGAATAATAATTATATTAAAAAAACATTTGGATTGTTAGTTATACTTGTTTTTAGATATACTGCCTATTTGCATCCATCGTTAAGATAGATATTTTATACCTGTGGACCGCATATTATAGGAATGCGGTGCAGCTTGCATGAAACAATTTTTTTATTATAATATATTATCTACATCGTCCATTCACAATTATTTGTAGATTTACAAGATCTGTACCATTTTTTTTGCTAAAAATTTCAAAATATGTGAAAACAGATTTTAGGACCATCTGAAGAATTTTAAGTGCCGATTGTGTTCTTTTGACAAGATTTTAAGATGTAGCTTTACTTTTTTCATAAGGCTTAGGCTTCATAGGAAATGCATCCATGAGAGAAGGGAGACACGCAGACACTTATACCATATTTTGAACTAAACATTTCATAATTAGTGGTGAAAATAGATTTTAGAACCATAGATTTCAAATACCTAATCATTTTTTTAACAAGATTTAATGCGAGGCTATATTTTTTTTCATAAGGCTTCCGCCTCATAGGGATTTCATCCGTGTAGAGAGAGAGGAGAGAGAATTGAATGGCTACTAACAATTGGGTATTGCCTGGGTATTTGCCTGTGTTGCAATGAGGACTCAGACTGTTCTCGTACAATATTGACCAAACTCTCTCTCTCTCTACAATTGGACCTGTAACCAGCATTCAAATCTGGCATTTACATTACCCTTTTGCTTGGATTTTATGTCCCATAACTATCAATCCTGGATTCCTGTGCACCCACTTAGAGAGAGAAAGCGATTTTAGAGAGAGAAAAATAGATTTTAGAGAGAGATTTCTAGAGAGAGAGTGATAGAAAGTGGGTACTGCTAAGAAAATATAGTTCAGCCAACTAGTTTCATTTGCAAGGGGATGGTGTGACTGTTGGGTTTTTTCATGGATCCATGATTGGGAGGTTAGAGAGAGAGACTAAATTCTAACTAAAATACAGTAAAACTAATCAATTGATGAATGGGGTGTGAGATGGTGTCTTGCTTCAGGGCTCATAATACGCAACTCACAGATTCACCGATTCATATCGATCTTTAACTGGTTCGTTATTTTTTCTGCACAATAAAATAGTGATTCAGACCGTTGATTCACCGATCTAAACTGATTTGAGAGAGAGAATATGGAGTGAGCCAAATTCAATTGTTTTTTTAAAGATAAAGAGGGTACAGGCACCTTCCTTGATTATGGATTAAGAGAAAATGAATTATTTAGATTGACAGAGTAGAGAGAAAGTGCATTTACATTCCCTGATTATAAGTTGAGAGACAATTTATTGGATTAGAGAGAGGGTGCATAAGAGATAGAGAGAAAGTTGGGGAGGTAGAGAGAGAGAGGGGGGAAATGATTTGAGCCAAATTCAATTATTTGGGCTAGAGAGAGAGGGAGGGTACATTAGAGATTAGAGTGTGCCAAATCCCAAGGACCAAGATTTAAAAAAATGGATCGGTGATTCCGATCGGACACCTAAAAAATTGTATCAGATTGGTGGATCGGCAGTTCAAATCGGAAAATCAGCTGGTTTTGGCTTCAAAATAATTTCAAAAAATCACTAAAAAATTTTAAAAATAGTATTTTTTTTATATTATGTCCTTTTCATTATTTTAGAAAAGTACGTGAGATGTGAGCGTTTCCCTGCCTGGATGTCGGTATGATTATTAATTATAATATAATGTAAGAGAGAGAGAGGGTCCATTTACATTTCTGGAAATGAATTGAGGGAAATTGAATAATTTGGGCTTCTTCTTCGGCAGTTTGCAGTTGGCAGCAAGGAAATTGTACCAAAAAATTCATAGTCGATATGCAATTGCTGCTATTTATGGAACATAAGTGCCCCAAAAACAGTAAAACCCCCTTAAAGAGACAAAACTACATGCCACATTCTTTGCAGTAAAAATTTCATTTTTTAACCCCTCTTTTGTAATCTCTCTCTCTCTCTCTACAAAAGTGAAACTGCATCTCTCTATAGCAATGTTGATTTTTATCTCTCTCTACCAAAGTGAAACTACATCTCTCTCTCTCTCTACCAAAGTGAAACTACAGCTCTCTCTAGCAATGTTGATTTCCATCTCTCTCTATCTACCTAAGTGAAACTACATCTCTTTCTCTCTCTAGCAATGTTGATTTCCATCTCTCTCTCGACCAAAGTGAAACTACATCTCTTTCTCTCTCTAGCAATGTTGATTTCCATCTCTCTCTCTCTACCAAAGTGAAACTACATCTCTTTCTCTACCAAAGTGAAACTACATCTCTTTCTCTCTCTAGCAATGTTGATTTCCATCTCTCTCTACCAAAGTGAAACTATCTGTCTCTCTACCAAAGTGAAACTACATCTCTCTCTAGCAACGTTGATTTCCATCTCTCTCTCTACCAAAGTGAACTACATCTCTCTCTAGCAACGTTGATTTCCATCTCTCTCTCTACCAAAGTGAAACTACATCTCTTTCTCTCTCTAGCAATGTTGATTTCCATCTCTGTCTAACAAAGTGAAACTACATCTCTTTCTCTCTACAAATAAACCACATCTCTTACTATCTCTTTCTCTCTCTACCAAAGTGAAACTACATCTCTTTCTCTCTCTAGCAATGTTGATTTCCATCTCTCTTTCTCACCAAACATGGATTTCCATCTTTGCCTTGGGAGTGTCTAAAATCTCAGGACGGCCAAGGCGACAATCCGATTACAGGGTCAATCTGAATTCGGAGGCTTTCGATTCAAATCGCGAGTCTCCCAGCCAAATTGGAGAAGGTAAATTTTTTTACTGATCTATTCCGAAATAATTATAAACAAACATGTTTGAAAATAAAAAAGGAGGGAATTGGGTGATTCTACTGATTTCGGTCACTTGACTACATAATATACTTTCTTGGTTCTCTGAACTAGGACGATTCATTTAAATGATATTGATTCCTGGTTACGGTATGAATTCAAGTTGGGCCATTACCAATCTCAACTAAAATTGTTAATTCTCGATCCAGATCGACAATTTTTCAAATACTCAAACCTTAACACAATATGATGATCTTAGAAGTCCTTTGTCCCCTCACTTGGGGGAAAATTGGCATAAGTGATTTTAATTGATAAAAATATATATTATTTTCTAGGTTATTTTCAGAGTGAATTAAATGATTATAAATGAAGTCCATCTCACATTTGGAAAACATGCTAACTTTGCAACTTGTCATATGGGTCAAAAAGTTAAGAGTGTGGGGTTCTAATAAATGATTTTCACCAGTCCAACTGTTGAGGCCATTCTAGTAACTACATGAAAAATATTTACAAAATTTAATAAAGAATACTGGCCAAATGGGTCAAGCCACCTAAAAAATAACGAGTGAGGTTACTGAGTCAACTAATTTACTACTAAAGTAAATTATTTAAAAAGTGAACATATAAAGGGTGTGGTTTGTAGAGCCCTAGGCTCTAAACAATCAAATTAGAGCCTACCTTCAAATACTATCGAAAAATGTGGTTTCAATATTGAAAATATTTGTCATAGTCTTAAAATATATTTTCATCTTTATTTATAGAGTTTAAAGTTTCAAAAATAGTGTAGATCTATGAAAACTTAAAAATTGACGGTAAAAAAATACGTTATAAAATATACTATTTTCAAAATTTGAAATCCACTTTTTTTTCATGTCCATGCATCTTGATGTTGAGATGGTCAATTTGAGGATATTTGAGCATCAAAACCACCTCTTCTAGTGAAAATTTTGATGTAGGCTCAAATTTGATTGTTTAGAACTTCAGCTCTATATAAACTTTTTCCATATATAAATGCCTTATTTTAGATTTGGATAAGTGAAGGCATTTTGGTAATTCTGCTGCAAAAATTATTGAAATAAGCAACTTAAATGACCTCACTAGTTTTGGGTTCAAACTTAGAATATAGTTGTTTATGCTTTTATTTATAAAATCTTGTTCTTGGTTTGGAACTTATTAGTAGGGGATGATATCTTTTATTAGGGGATTCTGACCCTGAGGGGTAGAACTGATCTAGGTCCGGGTATAGGTCTAAAAAATGGACCCTATGGGTTGGGTTTGGGTCCAACAGTTGGACCCAAACACTATTTAGGTCAGGGATAGGGTTGGGTCGGGTCGATCTAGTCCAGGTCTGGTAATATTTTTTGGATCCAATATATGAAATATGTTTAACTATGGTTCAAAATGTTTCTCTTGTTCAAAATTCCAAAACCGAAGCAATATTTTCTATAAAATATATATTTTTATGTTTACAAATATTATATGAAGATATTTGAGTGATTTGACTCAGGTGACTAAAGTCACTTAAATTACCAAATACTCTCATTTATTGACAGTTACATCGTATGTACTCTATAATTAGAAGGGTTACTTTGGCTATCTCATTGATATTTCGAAACTTTATCGAAACAACCTTCCAAAGATGAATTATTTAATGAAAAATATATAAAGAGACCATTTACTTTTAGTACAAGGTGATTACATTTAAAACTTCATAATTAGATATCAATTTGGGTGACTGCATTTTTCCTATTGACTAAGCTTAAAGTCCAAAAGATATTTTTTTCCAAACTTTATGACACGCTAAAACTACCAGAGTTAACATCAAATAGTTATAACTTATAAGTAATTATTGACCTCCCCGTCAAATGGTTAATGTTCTCATTGTGTATAATGGTCCTCTTCCGAATGGTGTGGTTTTTAAAAGGCGGAGGCCGTAAACAATCAATCTAAGACACACCTTCAAATCGTATCGAAATATATTGTTTCAGTATAAAAAAGCTTTATGATGACTTGAAAATTTATTATCATCTCTAATTATAAAATTTAAATATTTCAAACTAATGTAGATCGAGAATATCTATGAACACTTGAAAATTTTGAAAATTGATATTTAGACTATATATTACAAGAAATACTATTTCCAATACTTGAAATCTATTTTTTCTCATGTCCATAAATCTTGAGGTCGGATGATCAAATTGAGGGTTTTTAGCATTGAAACAATATTTCTTGTGAATTTTTTGAGCCTCACCTTTATATAAACTTTTTTCTTTCTATATAAACTTTTTTCTTTTTAAAATGGGTGTGGTTTCTATAAGGTTGCAACCTTAAACAATCCAAGCATGGTGCACCTCTAAATTTTATCATGACATCTAATTTTGATGTAAAAAATTATTAGGATTATCTCAAAATCTATTCTCATATCTAATTATAAAATTTTAAACCCCAAAAATGATTAAAATCAAGAAGATCTATAAACCTATGAAAATATTGAAAATGGACGGTCTGGATAATGTGTTGCAAGGTACACTATTAATAGGACTGAAATTTTATTTATTTATTTATATTCATACATTTTGAGGTCGAGATAATAAATTAGAGGGTTTTCCATCACTAAAACATCGTTATACGATTGATTTTTGTGGTGCATCTTTAATTATATATTTTAAGGTTGCAACCTTATACAAACCTTTTCCTTTTAAAATAGGGTGTGGTTTCTATAAGGATGCAACTTTAAACAATCCAATTACGGCACACCTTAAAAATTTATCATAATATGTAATTTTGTTATAAAGACTTTTTAATATTATCTTAAAATCTATTTTCATACCTAATTAGAAAATTTTAAATTCCAAAAATGGTTAAAATCAAGTAGATCTATAAATATATAAAAAGATTGTAAATGGACGGTCTAGATAATGTGTTGCAAGATGCACAATTTTCGGTACTCAAAAACTTTTTTTTTTTCATATTCATATATCTCAATGTCGAGGTGATAGATTAGAGGGTTTATTCAACAATAAAATAACATTTCCGATAGATTTTTGAGGTGATCCGTGATTCTACATTTTAAGGTTGCAACCTTATATAAACTTTTCCCTTTAAAATATGGATTGAAAACTTTAAAAGTGAAGTAAAAGAAAACAAAAAAATTGGATTGTAGTCTTGTAAATGTGGAGGTGGGGTCAAGGTTTGAGCTCAAAATTCTAGGAAATAATTCACTTGAAGAAAGAGAGTTTTAGAGAGAGAGAGTTTTGAAAGGTCTGCGTACTTTACCAGGACAGCTACTTGAAGAGAGAGAAACTTTCCTCCATATACAACATTATAGAACTTGTGCAACCCTATCATATGCTATATAGTACATAAACATATCATGATAGTAGAAAATATTTGAGGAAAGATAAATTTTTAGAGAGAGAAAATATTTGAAGAAAGATAAACTTTTAGAGAGAGAGTTCTCAAAGCTCTTTGTACTTTATCAAGATGAATATTTGAGAAAATAGGAAACTTTTGCCCCAATTCTCTAGTGCAACTGTATCTTACTCTAGAAGTTTTAGAGGGGGAAAAAGATTTTATAAAGGCGATGTCTTAAACAATCAAATTGAAGTGCATCTCAAAATTTACTAAAAAAAGTTGTTTTGATGCTTAAAAACCCTCTATCCAATCATATCGACCTCAAGATGTATGAAAATGAGATAAAATAGATTTTAAATCTTAAAACAAGTGTATGCGCAATTTACATTATTTTTAAAATTTAAAATTTTACAATTGGAGATGAAAATAAATTTTCAAAACATTACGATGATTTATGGTATTGAAATAACATGTTTCAACACCATTTGAATGTGCATCTTACTTTGATTATTTAGGGCCCTAGCCTTATACAAACAACACTCGAAAGGGTTTTCAAAGCTCTATATACTTTACCCAAATGAATATTTGAAGAAAGAGATAATATTTTACCCATTTTCTATAGAACATCGTACAAAATAAATGTAACTCTTACCATACTCAAGGGTACATTTACATATCAAGAGGGAGAGACAATTTTGCATTTCTCCTTTTACCCTTTATATTATTTGAATGTGCAGTTATCAAGATTCTTCGTTGACCTGGTCCAATATAAAAATTAGATTTGATAAAAAAATATTTTACGATCAAATTTGACTGGTTTTGATAAGTTCGATCGATAAAAAGTACAATTTTTTTTTTGACATGTTATATATTTTTGAACTATCATTCATATTTTTTATAACTCAATAAAATTAGTTTCGAACAATAATAAGACCAATCAAATTAGTTTCGATCAATAGTAAGACCAAATTTGACTAGACCAAACTTTTTAGAAATTAAATGACGAATACCAAACTTAAAACAAGAAAACAAAAAAAGTTGGGACTCGGATATGATAAATCCTAGACCTTGGGGTTTGAGTTTTTGGGCCTAAAGCTTCATAAGGAATAATGAATTTTGGGGTATCCCAAGAATAAAAAAATTAAAAAGATTTAAATTATTATTATTTTGTTTGTTTGTTATTTTACTGTTTACATTTTTATGGCAATTGACAGGTGGGTTGGATTCAAAGTTTATCATTTTCTTTCTCTATCTTTTGCTTAGAAAAGCAAAGGCGTTTTGGTGTGGGCAAGTAAGAGAGGGACTCTGGTTGCTTTGTCAAGGCCATGAGGGACAGTAGAGAGAGAAAGTGTAGAGAGAGAGAGTGGATTTAAAAAGACCTCCCCACACGAGGGGTTTTCTCTTCCTTTTTAAGTCTCAGGGATTGACACTAAATTTTGGGTCCTGACTCAGTCTTTTCCTCTCATCTGTTTCTTTCACTACCTCCAAACTAACTGTGTGGGTTTCTGCAACTCCTCTCCCCCAATCCTCTCTCTCTCTCTCTCTCTAAAACGAAACCCAGATAACAAACTCCCTTCCTTTCAATCCCATCTTTCTCTCTCTACCCTGCAACACCCATCTATCTTTCTAATCAGCAACACCCATCTCTCTCTCTAACCTGCAATACCCATCTCTCTCTCTAGATTCTTGGTTGGTGTATATATATATATATAGAGAGAGAGAGAGAGAAAGAGAGAGAGAGAGAGAGATTGAAAATGAGTGAGCCCAATCCATATTCTCAAAAAATCAGAAATGGGTTCTCAGAGATAGGCTTTCAGGGGGATTTCATGGGCTCTCTCTCTTACCCTCATCAAAGAACCAGCAATAGTCACAGCAACAGTAATAGTAACAGTGAGAGTTACAGTAAAAGCCCTAAAGCTCTGGGGCTGTTCTCTTCCTCTTCTTCAGGTGAGACCCAGAGCAAGAGGGAGATGGGTTTTCAGGTTTTGAGCCCAGCCAAACAGAGCAAGAGGAAAGTTTTGAGCTTTCAGTCATCGATGGAGGATAGTGAGAGGAAGGGAGGGACGGAAGACTGTTACAGGGATGAGAGAGAGAGCCATGAGGAAGAGCCCATGGGGAATTGTGGTGGGAAGGAGAATGAAGATAGGCATTCTAAGCTCTGTGCCCGAGGCCATTGGAGACCAGCTGAGGATGCAAAGCTTAAGGAGCTTGTTGCTCAGTTTGGTCCCCAAAACTGGAACGTCATTGCTGAAAGGCTTGAAGGAAGATCAGGTAATGAGGAGAGAGAAAACCCCAAATGCAGAGAGAGAAAGAGAGAGAGAGAAGTGTGCTTTTTTAGGTTACTGGGCTCATTGCATATCTCTCAGTTTTGATTGCTGATTCAGGTAAAGAAATTAATGAGAGAGAAGAGAGAGAAAAAACAAAAATTTTATCTTCTCTCTCTGTTTCTTTCTCTCTCCTTTCTTTGCATCAAGAAAATACCAAAAACCCAATTTTCTTATCAAGAAATCCAATAGCAAAAATTACAAGAAAATCCTAGAAAGATGACAAAAAAATAAAAAAAATAAAAAAATTTCCATGCACTTGATCTTCCACTTCTCCATTTTTCTCTCTTGATTTTTTTCCCCCTCTCTCTCATCACAGGTAAGAGTTGCAGGCTCAGATGGTTCAATCAGTTGGACCCAAGAATCAATAGGAGGGCTTTCAGTGAAGAAGAAGAAGAGAGACTCTTAGCTGCTCATAGGTTATATGGCAACAAATGGGCCATGATTGCTAGGCTCTTTCCTGGCAGGACTGATAATGCAGTGAAAAACCATTGGCATGTGATAATGGCAAGAAAATACAGAGAGCAATCCAATGCATATAGGAGGAGGAAGTCTCTGCCACAGCAGCAACAACCAACAATGCAGAGGAAGGTTGAGACTAGCAATGGACGCGGAGCAAGTGATTCTTCGATTTTGAGTAACAGGGATGAATCTGCCTCGACATGCACTGATTTGTCTCTCAATTCTTCAAATAGCAGGGCGTTTCCTGGTTTTTACAGTAGATTTGGCACTCTGCAACATCAGGGTATGGATTTTTCCCTCTCTCGCTACTTGTGAATGATCTCAAATTAATTTTTTTTTGAATTTGATTAGGGTTTGTGAGTCAATTTCTTTTGCATGTTTTTTGATATTCAGTCACTGGAAATCACATTGGTACATTTTTTTTTAATATGTAATGCTGCATTTTTTTTTTTTTTTTCACTTTTTTCCTTCTTTTGGATGTTATATTTTCATCTGGTTATTCTCCTGCTACACACTTGGGTTCTAAGCCTCATGCATTTTGTTTTTTGTGCATTGTGGTCTCTCTATTTAGTAGGTTTCAATTTATTATTTATTTATTCCTCCCTCTCTCTTTTTTATTTTTATTTTTATTATATGTAATGGGTTTGGCCTGTTTCTGCTTGGGTTTGTGTTCTCTTTTCAAGTTCTTAACCGGCTTTGAGTTCTTGGTTGTATTTTTTCTAATTTCCTTTTTTTTGTATTTTTTCGTATTTGGTTTTACTACCATTTGTTTGGTGGTTTAGAATTTGGCCTTTCTTTTTAAGCCCTAGTCTGATTTGGGGTGCTTCTCCATTATCCTCCTTTTCATGGATTTTCCATTGGTTTTGTTAAATTCATAATTTGAAATTGGTTTTTGACTTGTTTTGGGATATCTCTCTCTACTATGTTTTCTTTCTGCATTTTCCTTATGTATTTCAGCCTCATTTGCTCTCTCTTCTCTCTCTCTCTTGTTCCCAAAGTATTGCAATCTCTCTCTCTCATGCATGCAATGTCTGTGCATTTATCTAATTTTGTTGGTATTTTTTTTCCTTTTTTTTTGCAGGTGAGGAAGAGAAGAACAAAGCTTTGGGCAATGGAACCATGGAAAAGTCTGAGGGACCAACAAATGGGTTTTACTTCTCTCTCCCTCCACCTCCTCAGATGGTGTTACTGAAGCAGTCAGACTCTGAATTCCTTCAAACTTCATCAATGGTCGGTGAGAGCAGGAGAGAGAGAGACCATCAGTTTGTGTACGGCGAAATCAATCATAAGAGTGAGAAAATGAACCTGCTTTTCATTGATTTCCTTGGAGTTGGAGCGACCTGAGAGGAGACAATAAGGGGCTAAATACTTTAAAAAGGAGGAGGGGGAAGCCATTAAAGCTCTCTCCTTTAAGCAAGCAATAGTGAACAGTGGAAGTAACTGAGAAAACACAGAGGCTAGATTCACTGTTTTTGTACAGACAAACCCAGAAAAGAGAAATGAGGAAAAGGGAGGGGGGTTTTGTTCATGGGAGTTCTCTCTCTCTAACAATGAGGAAAAGAGGGGGTTTTGTTCATGAGAATTCCCTGTCTCTTTATTCACCTGTTTCAAGTAAAAAAAAAGAAAAGAGAGTTCTCTCTCATTTTGTTCATGGGATTGCCCATTTTTCTCTCTTATTTTGTTCATGGGATTGCCCATTTTTCTCTCTTATTTTGTTCATGGGTTGCTCTCTCTCTCTCTCAACTTCCTGTTAGGGTCTATATCTCCTCTCTCTCTCTCTCTCTCTCTCTCTCTCTCTGTAGGGCTCCATATATTCCTCTAGTTTTGAATGCAAGCCCAATTTTTTTTTTCACCTTTTACAAGAAAATCATATCTAGTACAAAGTAATTTGGGAAGTGAAATTCATCATATTACACTGACACTGGCCTCTTCACTGTTTTTTTTTTTTTTTTGGTAATTCAGTGGTAAATTGAAATTCATCAAGTTACACTGTCCATTGCATTATTTTTTTTGGGTAATTTAGTCGGGAATACATGCCATTATCTATTTTTGAATTTTTGAAATGATTAGTGGTTTTTAAAGATGTTAGTGAGAATAAAAACCATAACGTACAACTAAAGTATTGGGGCCGGCCCCTTTTTGAAACTTTATTGGTTTTTTTATTAATGGTTTGTATATAACAAGATTCATTGATACAAGGAGGAGGTTACAATCACACTTTTAATCATTAAATATGAAATTGGACCGGTGGCTTAAATAGGTGTATTTTAGACTTTGAGTCTGGTCAATGATTAGTCTCATTTTACAACCATCAAGTTAAAAGTAATTGTGATCTCTTTGTAATATTTTTTATTGGGTGGTTTGGTGAAATTGAACTTGACATAGGATGTTGCTAAATGTGGGTGTGAGTTTAATTTCACAACCTACAAGTTAAGAGCAATTTTTTGTCTTTGGAGAAGTATATAATGAAATTATTTATCTTTGGTGCAAAATTATCACAATTAATCTTGATCCTTTGATGTGCATCGGGTGGTTGCATTTATTCTATTGATTAAGCTCAAAGTTCAAATAGAATTTTTTTGAACTTTATAATACATCCAACTTATCAGATTTTCATCTCAAATGGTTATAAATAATTACGAATTCTTTGTATTAAAGGTAAATAGTCTTATTATATACAAATCTTTTTTTTTTTTTTTGATTAGTTTGATGGAATTAAACTTGAAATATGACGTTATTAAATGTCAGCTACTAACCATTAGAGCCAAAGCCTAATTCCGGATCTCGTTGTAGCTAAGTTGGACAATCTTTTTGTATATTTTTGTTTTAAAAAGAATGTGTAAACGAAAAATAATTCATTGGTTGTAGCCATGGCTTTACAAAGAAACTGCAGTTTTAGTGCTGAAAAACTTGCAAATAGGATCATGACAATCATAAATATGGATTAAAAAAAAAGGGGGCATGTTTTAGTTTCTAAAATGGTCTACATTTTGACATGTTTTATTTCAAGTTCTAGAATTATCGTGTAACATGTTTTCTGTCATTTTCAAGTGTTTACTCCACATTAGTCATTAGTTTTGGTTCTTATTTCATTTAAATGAAGTTTTGTCTCGTGTAAAACTAGATTTTCAAGCCATCATAAATTTTTTTAGGAGATGTGACTTTATAGATGTAGTTTGTATAAGATTACGGCCCTAAACAATCCAAATAAAACGCACCTTCAAATAATGTCGAAAGATACATCTTTGTGATGGCCTGAAGATTTATTTTAATCTCTAATAATGCATTGCAAGACTTAAAAGGTCATGATTAAATTGAATGGTCACATTGTAAGTCTTGTATGGGAAACGTTTATTTGTGCATGACTACATGAGAAACCTTTATTTGTACAAACATAAATTTTTTTTTTATTTTGTTTTTAAACTGACTAATACTTTTAAAATAATTACAATGAGTGGTATATACAAAAATAAGTTGCCTGGCTATAGACAAAAGAAGCTAATACTAATAAAGGCAAACGGCATAATAAAATTTGTGTGTTTGGAGGCCCACCACAGTCGTATGATTCTCACTATCAGATGAGAACAATGTTATTAATCTGATCCTAAGTGTGGGTTGAGAACAATTTCACGCACTGGTTCTAACTGTGTTTGTGTTATAATATATGTAATATGTGATATTATATTCGACTCATTTTCCATTGTTCAACCGATAGGCTCGATGTCTCCAAGAATGTAACTAAGATGTGTGTGGAGATACAGAGGGCCCATTTAGATTGTTAATCTTAGGTTTAGATTATCTTATTTGAAATTAATATAATTTGAATAATGCTATTTTGTTAATTGTTGGTACATAATTTGTAGTATGCACTATATTGTTTAATTATTTAACTTTGGGCGAGGTTTTTCTAAGGCCTCAACCTTAAACAAGTAAGGCACACATCCAAATTGTACGTAAAGATACAATTCTGACTCCAGCATGCCTTGCAATAGTATGAAATTTATTTTCACCCCCAATTACGAATTTTAAAGTTAAAAAAAAAAGTTCAGATTGAGTAGTTCTATAAACATTTAAAAAATCATGAAGAATGGATAGTCTAGATAATATATAACAAGATACACTATTTTTTGTATCCATATATGTTGAAGTCAATATTATAAATAAGAAGGTTTTCTAGCATTACAATAATTTTTTGGGTTTCTAAGATGCACCTTACTTCTATAGCACGACTTTGATACATTATACGTACTTTTTCGTTTAGCTTTTTGGCATTTTCAACTATTTTATTTATTTATAATTAAGAACATGTGATTATCAACAAATTATTTTAAATAATTTAAAAATAACTTTTTTAAAAAAATAAACTTATATATAAAACTACCTAAAAGTCTATATCTAATAACTTTACATGGGATTAAGCCAAAAAGCCGACAGTGCATTATCATGACGGATTCTATTGGAACGATAAATTATCAGTGATAATAAGTACATCCAAACAAAACCACATGGTCATGGCCTATGTATCTCAATAATTGTGGTTGAGCTTTGAGAAATGGAAATTCACCTTGATTCAAACTCCATAACACTTTTGTAGATTAAGAGGCCAATTATGGTAATTTTGTATCTCCATCTTAGGTTAAAGAAGTTAACCTAGATTATTAGGCCAATTATGGTAATTTTATATCTCCATCTTAGGTTAAAGGAATTAAACTTTGATGGTTGTGAAGGAAAAAGGTAGTTAAGCATTAAAGGAGAGACACAAAGGTGACAAATATGGATACATAGTATCCATAAGATCTCCATGTGTAAGCAGGCATTAACTAGCATGACTTTTGAACTTTTTAAAATCCTATTCCTATTCTCTCTCTCTCTCTCTTAATATATTTCTTCAGGGATGAAAATAGTTTTTCCACACTGTTACAAAAGTTTATGGAAATTGAATAACATTTATTGTAGGTTTACTGTTTAATAGAACTGAGAGATTTTTAAAAGGTTGCGACTTTAAACAATCTCAGTAAGGTGCTTCTTCAAACTTTGTCATAATTTAGATATCAAAATTTTTTAAGATGGCTAAAGAATATATTTTCATCGTTAATTTTAAACTTCAAAAATCGATCAAATCAAGCGTACCTATAAATGTATGAAAATCTTGAAAAGGGATGGTCTGGATAATGTGTTATAAATGTATTAGTTTTGGAACATGAAATCTTTTTTTTTCCATATTAATATGGATGCGGTTAGCATGCGGCCAAGCCCGTACAGGTAGAAATGCAAGCTTGGCAATAAATATATTTTTTAAATGTAATTTGATCATAATTTTTAGAGAATATATAATCTTCAACATAGAGATCACAAATATGAAAAAATAAATAAATTTTGAAAGCTAGAAATAATAAACATCTGGATCATTAGTTACAAATGATTTTAGATGGACCACCTATTGGCATCCATCTTAAGATGAATGCTTTATACCTCTGGTCCGCATATTGTACAAATACGATCGAGTCTGCATAAACAATTGTTCTATTACTATATAGGATTGTCCGTAAAGAAACCATTCATAGGGTGCGGTTTGTATAGAGCCTAGGCTCTAAACAATCAAACGAGAGCCTACCTTCAAATATTGTCGAGAAATGTGGTTTTAATACCGGAAATTTTTTTAGTCGCCTTAAAATATATTTTTATATTTATTTATGAAGTTTAAAGCTTACAAAATATTGTAGATCAACAGATCTATGACAACTTGAAAATCTTGAAAATTGACAGTCCAAAAATGAGTTATAAAATGCATTATTTTCAAAACTTGAAATCCATTTTTTTTCTTGTGTCCATGCATCTTGATGTTGAGATGATCAATTTGAAGATATTTGGGCATCAAGATAACTTGCTTTAGTGAATTCTTTAAGGTAGGCTCAAATTTGATTGTTTGGAACCTCAGCTCTATATAAACTTTTCCCTTTATCTTTTGTAGAAAGTGGTCACAAACACTATTGTATTTCAAAATAGGTGCTTATAAAAGTGTCATTGGACGCAAAGTTCCCAAAAAAATCTTGGACTTTGTAACTCATCATAAGTCGTCCAATTTAACATCTATTGAGTGAGAATAGTTGTGACCTCCTTATATGAAAGGTAAATGATCTTTTTATATAGGGTGCAGTTAGCATACGGATGCATCCGTAGCTGTCGAGGTAAGTTTCACCTTCAAATTTTATCATGGTATATAATTTTGATGTAAAATGTTCTTAGGATTATCTCAAAATCTATTTTTATATCTAATTATAAAATTTTAAATTTAAAAAATGGTTAAAATCAAAGTAGATCTATAAACATATGAATATCTTGAAAATAGACGATATAGATAATATGCTGTAAAATGCACTATTTCTGAGACTTAAAATCTTTTTATTTTTCATGGTCATACATCTCGATTTCGAGATGATCAATCAAAGGGTTTCAACATTAAAACTACATTTTCCGATGAATTTTTGAGGTGCATCCGTAATTCTACATTATAAGGTTGCCCCCTTATATAATTTTTTTTCCTTTTATATATAATCCATTAAAAACATCTTGATATCAAGATGATTTTCAATGTCGAAAGAGTCTTTTCCGATAGAATTTTGAAGTGCACCTTAATTCTACAATTTAAAGTCTCACTCCATTATAAACTTTTCAGGGCCTTACACCGACACAAGCTTTTTGTACCCAAAAAAAAGAAAAAGCTCTTCTATTTTTAACTATTGATCAACAACACGTGTATTGTACTATCTCTCCTCTTAGGAAGTCGGCATTGATAAATATTTAGTAACAATAAAACTACTAAAAAATAGTAAAATAAATGGATAATGATCATCCCCAAAAGAGAGAATATAACATGTGGAGATTTAAGGGTTAGTTGTGAAGTGCATAGCATACGTATACATTACTTTTCTTGAAAAGATATGTATTTCTTTGGGAGCATTTTGTCTTCTTGAAAAGATATCGTGGGGCAGCCTTCTTTGACAAATTAGGCAAACATGAACATCTTTATTTGACCAAACATTCCATTTAGAGAGAGAGAGAGAGAGAAAAAAAAACAGCATAAAATTATCTTTTTTTTCTTGTTAAAAAAAATTATCCTTTTTATCTAAGTGTGAGGAGAGAGAGAGAGATAGATCATAAATTTATCTTTTTATGTATGGAGAGAGAGCATAAGATTTTCTTCTTATCAAAGAGTGTGGAGTGTTGATGTGGGAGCATACTATATACTTACTCCCTCACGTAAAAGACCCACTTCGGAGAATTTGCATGATATGAAATATGGGATCCACTTATTTTTAGAAGTATGTCTAAAAAAAATATGTAACTAAAATACTAAAATCAAGTGCATTAAAACCAGGAATGAGGGTCTCAATTGCCCACCCCGTTGTACCGACTTGGATATGCCGGATCGGTCGAACAGGTGAAAAATCAAGTAATACAATGAGGCTATTTATCTTTGGTACAAGGAGGTCACAATAAAAGTAACTATTTACCTTCAAGAAAATTTCTTTTGAAAAGCTTGGTCAGTGAAATAAATGCAACCATTTAATTTCACATTTAATGTGAACATTACTTGTGACAACCTTATACAAAAGATAAATGATCTCATTCTATACTTTTCTAATAAAACAATTGGGGGTATTCAGGTGGTAGGGGACCAAAACACCTACCCTTTGAATCTAATGGCATTTAATGATTATTGATCTAGATTGCCAAAATCATTCTTAGATTGGAGAGTTTGGAAATTGGATGATCTCTAGTGAATCTTTTGCATTATTGTTATTGTTATTATTATTATTATTATTATTATTATTATTATTATTATTATTATTATTATTATTATTATTATTATTATTATTATTATTGTAACATCTCCAATTCATGACGTTATTTTAGGGTCTAAAAGTACTCCCAGCGATGTTTTGCTTAAAGGAGCAAATGTACACTATGCTCCCGTGGGAGCATATAATTTTGCCATAATAATATAGAATACAGGATACCATGGGGTTAGATCACCGTCACTTTCAATCATGAAAGTTGGAGATATCATGATGAAATCCATAGTCATATCTATAATGGTCGATAACATACAACATTGCTTACCTCCATTGAACTTACATGATATGTTCATCTAACAAAAACGAAAAAAGTACAAATTTTAGTGGCCATGCTGCCACGATCCATTGAAATTCAGCCTTGTGTCGTGACGATTCATAAGCTCTGTATTAATGTTAAAAAAAAAAGGGTAAAGTTTTTAATAGCAAATTTTCAATATCAAATTCTGTTTTCTCACTCAATTTGTTTCAAATTTCATTTGATTTGTTGTTAATTTCAAATTACATTTGATTTATTGTTAAAGGTATGAATACAAGTTTATCTTGAGGGACCTGTGACTTATCCATTAGCATTTGACATTGTTCTTAGTCTAGTTCAGCGAAGATCCAATAATTGGTGGTGGATTGTATACGACGAGACTATTTACCTTTGATATAATGTGGTCATAATTACTTATAACCATCTGATGTAAAATTTGATAGCTTGGATGTGTCACAATGTTTGAAAAAATTTCTTTTGAAATTTGAGCTTAATCAATAGAATAATTGCAGCCACCCAATTTCACATTCAATGGTCAAGATTAATGTAACCAACTTGTACCAAAGGTAAATGGTCTCATTCTATACTTTTCCTATATAAATTAGAAACTATATATTTTAAGACCATCTTTCATTTAGCACAATCGTTAGAAGCACCCCTATCTATCTGATGTGAAACAAGAGCATTTGCAATTTTTCTAAATAATATTTTGAAAAAATTA